>NC_090705.1:22236506-22542570 GCF_040954835.1 Lepisosteus oculatus
AGGTGGGTCTGTACATTGGTGGTGGTGGAGGGGAGTCCCCATTACATGTAAAGTGCTTTGAGCGGAGTGTCCAGAAAAGCGCTATATAAGTGTAAGCAATTATGATTGTAATTATTACTTCAGATATGTCTTTATCATTTAAAAAATCTAAGATGCACAAGGAGGTTCCTTAAAACGCATACTGTTAACTTAATCCTTTTTGGTCTGTTGGGGCTTGAAGGTCCCAACTGTACAAAAAGTCTAATTATTCTAAATCTGGGTTTCTGCCCTGGTGGGACTGCAAAAGACAATGCTGGAATGAAGAGGACACAGGACAGAATTCATCACTCAAAAAACACTCTGCTACAAAAAAAAATTAATCCTGGGAAGATTCAAGATTCACACCATATTTTTTTAAGTCAATAGGAAATAATTGCCTTTTTGAGTATAACCGCACATAACTAAATGTTTGTTATTGAATAAATTCTTGAGCTATTGTAGATGAATCATTAGTCTGCAAATTCATCTCACTCATCAGCCCTGAACAATCTATAAAGCTGATCATTTACAAAACAATATATGCACATCTTGTATGAAATTATCACATTACAAGCTAATAGCATCAGAATATTCAACAGAGATAGATTTAACGTACTGCAGGTGCAGGAGAGACCCTTCGGGACCTGCCTGTAAATACTGTGTACTAAAATTAATGCCTTTTAATTTATTTTTCTATTAAACTAAGCATTCCTGCAATAGATGAGCCTATTTATTCTTTTTTAAGGCCTGAAAAGTCAAGCCATAAATCTGGTTTATTCAAGTTTGTTCATCATAATGAGGTTAATTAATTAATATGTAAGGAAACATCTATTTAGATGAGAACTAGTTTTAAAAAACATCCTAAAATACTTCTCATGTCACTGGTCTAGAGTAATGCTCCTCACTCGAATTCCTGGAGAGCCTCAGCATCACCTGGTTTTTAATTCCATATGAAAATATGAAGGTTAACTTTATCAATCACTCTCTTTAATTTGTCCAAAACTCCTTTGCTCCCAGGTTTTTAACAAATGAGGTTTTTGACTGTCCTTTAAAACTTAAGGATCTCTGCCTCTTCATTTGCAAGAGGTAGTGCAAACAATTTAGAAACATCCTTAAGTATTTTAAGAACTTTCCAAATGAACTAGACATGTCTCTAAATGACCGTATTGGCTTGTTATACACCTTCACTCACCCCACCCCATCTCTGAATAAATGTAGGCATAAGGGCCAAAGCTCAGCCCTCTAGATTATCTCCAGGATGCGGAAAAAACGCCTGAGAGAGCAGCTCTACCCAACGGCGCTGTTCTCAATGGCGCTGTTCTCAAACTACATGACCTTTTGAGAAACTACCATTTTACCTTTACAGAGGACCCAGGAAGCATTAATATATAATTAATACAACTGCGATCAAAAACTATGCACCAAATTGTGTTAGGTTGAATATGGGCACTCATGCAGATGTCTTATGTGCATCACAGTGTTGCAGAAGGACTGTAGGAAAATAGGACATTTCTATTAATTTTAGCAGTGCTCATTTCAATATGGTAGGGCTGGATACAGTGGTTAACTGACACAGTGAGTTCAGGTTCAGGGGTGACTGTCTTTATGTCCAAATCCTCAAAATGACCTTAAACCTAAGAGAAGGGGCTTAAGAACTAAAGGATAAGGTTCTTCAGATGGCAGAAAAGGAGATTAAAAGAGTTTTAAAAGAGAAGCAGGAACCACATGCGGGCTCCAGCGGACATATGGTCCGTGATTATTTTTTTTAATTGTCCTATTTTATTATTTAATTGATAATCAGATCCAGCAAATTAAACAGCTGTCATTATGACAGTGTTGTCTGATTAGATGAGGGACTCACTGCACTACAGCTCTCCTGGAATGGAACGTAACATCTGTGCTATATTAAAGGCAGTGAGTGAGGATCAAACCCTAATAGTCCAGGCATGCTGATACAGTATATTCCTGTAGAGCAGGGGAGGTCAATATCCTTGTCTCTTCTAGCAATGCATACAACAGCAAGACTCCTGCCAGTCCTTTGATAAAACTGTGATATCTCCAGTCAGATCTCTGAGCCCTGGAGAGCTCCACAGAGCTGAATGAAACGCTTCAAAGTGAAAATGTAGCTCCAAGTCAGATAAAGAATGTAACACATTTGGGTTTCCCAAAGATAAAATGACTGTACATGCACGTACATAGCATTAGCACAGGAGATGGGGTGTGGATTATTCTCAGACACACTTCACCTCCAGCACCCTGCGCTATCCCAGCCTGCCCCAGGATGGCTAGCCCCAGGTCACAACAGGGTTGCTGCAGGGCCTGGCAGGGTGTGGCCAAACAGATTGGGAACTGTCAGCAAAGTAGGTCACAGCCTCTGAGCCAAAGGAGGATGAATAAAGTGGGGCAGCAGGAGTAAATATAGCCAGAGAGTAGACTGTGTAATCAGAGTCACAGAGATATTAAAGGAGGTGACAGTCGCACTCAGACAACATCTCCCTCTCTTCCAAGCCTGTTCACCCAGGGGACCTCCTGCTTCCTCTCGACTCCCATACAGCATGTGAGACACAACCGTCCTCCACTGCTATTCCTGGATCGAGGGCAGCAAGCACTCCCAAGAAACTCACAAGAGTTTCTTCCTTCCTTCACCACAGCTGTATTTTAATCCATGCCACACATAGGTAAAAAAAGTCCAAGCAACAAGGGTAAAAAAGACAGCACTTATTAAATCAGATGTATAAGGATGCTATTTTATTATAGACCTTGAATGCTCTGTGATGGGAACATGACTTCATCTTAACCCAGACTTTATGATTTCAAGCCCTTTTGTGCCAAAATTCTCGTGTTTGTGACTTAGAATGTTTTATAACCCCCTCTTCTCACAAATTCATCTCGCTCTCTCTCCCCGTCCTTCAGAGACAGGAGGCAGTATTGATTAGGAACAGACTACACCGGCCAAATAACAATATCCGCTCTCCACCAGGCAGGGCGCCTCACCTGTTGCCCACTCTCGCCTGTCAGTGAGTCAGTGCCTCTGGGTGACTCATTCTTTGTGCTCATCCACAGCTGTTCTCCTGACCCTCAGTAATAACCCAGATCAGTCATGTCGCTGGAAACAGCTCTGTCAGGGACTAGAGATACACGGCTCCCAAGTCCACACCCTGACCATTGGCTGATACTTCTTTTTTAGATGAATCCTCTGCTTTGCTTCAACAAGGACGTGTAAAAGCTAGATTGTTCTTTTTGCTTTAAGTGTTTTGAATGCCTGTTGCATTTCAATACCATCAGAGTTCTGATGGGCTGTGAAATATATTATTCTTCATTTCCTATTGCAATAAGTCATTGAATTTCTGTATCTTCTTCTCCCAGTACTGACTCTAGGGGAGAGATATAAAATATTTAGGATTACCTTAACTACAGACAGTACAGGAGACCATGGAGGCTCACACTGACTGCAATTTGTGCTACCTCACAAAGCAGGCTAGTCAGAATAATTTCAGCCAGCTGTACAACTTCGAACAGGGTTTAAGTGCAGCTGCCCACAGCAGGAAAGTGCATTGTGTAGTATTTTGACCAATGAATGCAAAACTCAGAAGTGACAAACTCAATCAAGGGCATGTCAGTCACTAATCATACTGGGGAAGAGCCCGGGAGCTGATTGAGGCTGATGCCTCAAGGACTTGAAGCAAATGACCTCAAAAGAGAATTACAGGAAAGTTAGAACAAGGCGCAGAGACTGAAGGAGAGAAGGCACACAAAGGAAGAAAGCTATCAGGAGAGAGGGAGAATGTAGGAGCGTGCATATGGTGGGACACCACAGAAACACACATGCATTATACCAGACACATTTTGTATACACGCGCATTAGCACAGATGTAGGCACGGGGTGTACTGACGTGACGTCTCCAGCGTAGTGTCGAATGCGGAAGTCACGGTGGAACTCCATGCTCTTGTCTGTGGGGCAGAGCTGCAGGGGAAGAACACGGGGTTACTAGTCAGGCCTGGCTGTAGCACAGCTCAGGATCAAATGGGGTTTGGGTTTGAGGCCGTAGCAGGGGAATGGCACATAAAACTGAGAGCTCCAGTCTCCTACTGTACATGTTGCACAGACAGGGAGGTTGACACATCTCACTCTCACAGAAACACCACTAACACAGCTTGCCGTCTGACTCTGTAGCACAGGCAAAAATGATCATGTCATCCCTTTGGTAATTCTCTATGTGTAAAAAGAAAGCCACACAATAACCCTACCAGTAGGTCACCCCCCCCCCTTCACCGTACTGACACAAACACATGCTGTCACACAATGAGATACACAAGGTCAAGGTAAGAACTGACAGAGCAGGAACATCATTTTCATGCACACTCCCATCTCCACGCTCCTGCGAATCAATAACCTGGCACTAAACACAGTGCTCTTGGATTGTTCAGCAAGACACGCAGTCATTAAATTGAGGCACCTTTTATTCCTGCATCCCAAGGTTAGAGTATTCATCCTGTGAGAAATAACACCCATGGGGTTGGCAACTAATAAAGAAAAAATTAAGTCAAATATAATTCCGAACAGAAAACAAAATACTAACGAGGTGTCGGCAAATGAGAATCAACAAATGTTTTTTTTTTCATATTCAACCAATTAAAAAAGTATCTAAGGTTTTAGAAGTACTCCACCCACTTTCAGTAACCACTTCGTCCAATACAGGTCACAGCAAGCTGTAGCCAAACCTGGGAGACAACTAGCACAAGGTAGAGAACAATCAGTCTCTATATTGTAGGACACACACATTCATACAGGGACAATTTAGAGATTGGTACTAGAGATGCCAATTCACCTAGACAGCATGTCTTGGACTGTTGGAATAAATCAGAGCACCCAGAGAAAACTCAACCATAGGTTGGGTATGCAAACTCCACACACAAGGCTCCCCTATCTGGTTCAAAGCCAAGGACCCTGAGCTGTGACCTGTGTCTTTCAGTAAGACTAAGTTCACGCTGTCTGATGTGTCCAATTGATGTTGAAACAATCTGCGAAAGCTTCTCATGCTAGGTGGAGACATTCAGCGGGCCCTTAATGCCTGTTGAAATAAAAGAATGGAGCAAAGGGGGTATTTTTCTCACTTTGCATAAAGATTTGTCTTAATAGACACTATCTTTTTCATATACTACATCACATAATAGACACATATTAATGTGTCTTCCAGACACTAGTTTCTCGGTTGAATTTCACAGGGAAATGCTGCCCTCTACTGCAGCTGCACTGTCGGCATCCATTGGAAGTAATTTCTCAGGCATAAAGACCGAAAGTCTAAAATTGTTAAACTTGCATTTTAAACCAAAGGAAAACATATGTTAAACAAGTCCTAAAAAAGAGCCAGAAGTAAATTATTTATTTTTTGTGATTCCCATCCCCTGAAAGGCTGTGCTCAAGGAGAAGTGTGAGATTTAGGCATAGTGCGTCTTTCAGAAGGCCACTTGTTTATCTCAAGTTCAGCCTTCGACAGCTCATTTTCCTGATAAGCACGATGTCTAAACCAAAACAAAGCCAAGCAGAGTCCTAACATAACTTTTATAGCTTTTTCCCTGTACTAATTCTAAACTTCTAAACAATAACTGTTTAACTATCATTATCAACTAGAATTCTTTCACACACATCTTTTTTTCAGTCTCGACTCGTCTTGACACCTCGACTGAACACTCCACCAGGAGCGCAGATTGCCCATCTAGCATGAGGCGTGAACTGACCTTGCGGGAGGTGTAGTGGGGGTGCTGGCCCAGCTTGCTGTCCATGCTCTCCAGGCAGAGTGTGTCAGTGACCTTGCCCACACTCAGGCACGCCTCATCCAGGATGGAGATGATGCCTCGGTGAGGCTGCTCCACCAGGTCCACGATGATCTGGTTATTAAAGTACTCAATCTGCAGAGGGCGGGGGCACACATTAGAACAGAGCTCAGATACACCGCCCTTGGAGCCCCACACGGACAACAATGCACACAAATTCTCCCGCAGAGCGTCAGTATCCATGGGTTTTTTATTTCAATGTGATGTGAAATATGTGGCTGTCAGACTGGTAGCAAGCACGTTGTGATTTTCTTCACATTTGATGAGCTCTACCTGTTTGTTCAATAAAGAAATGAAAGCTAGATACCTCTCTCTCGCAGAGGAAGCATACTTGCAAGAAGAAGGCAGAAGGAGACAAAGACACATAACCCAGCCTGAGACATATATGGGGCGGAGCAGTGGCACTGTGGCTAAGGATCTGCAGCTATGGCTGGAGGGTTGCGGGTTCAAATCCCGTGGCTGGCAGAGGAATCCTACTCCGTTGGGCCCCTGAAAAAGGCCCTTAACCCCAACTGCCTCAGGGGCACTGTACAAAGGCTAACCCTGCGCTGTGTCCCCAGGCTTCTCCCTCTCTGTCTGTGTGTCTCCTGGAGAGCAAGCTGGGGTATGCGAAAAAAGACAAATTCCTTATGCAAAGAAATTGTATAGGGTTAATAAAGTAAAGTGATCATCTGTAATAATATAGATTTGGCACCTTTAGTAATGTTGCCAGGTGAAATAACAGATTTAACATGGAAGAAGAAAACCGATGACAATTAATAATAAGAAGAATATTAAGCCCTCGAGAACAATGTGTGAAAAAAGGGTTCTCGTACGCTGTGACTGTGTGGTGAGGGCAGGTGAGAAAGCATACTTACGTGCTGCCAGGTGATGCCCTCACGCTGGTACTCCTCCTGCTCCTGCCGCAGGATGAGCTCGATGAACAGCTGCTGCAGCTTCTCGTTGCAGTAATTAATGCAGAACTGCTCAAAACTACCAGAGGGAGGAAAAAGTGAGAAGTGCGGCATCATACACATCGTGCATCAGGAATGGATCTCATCTACCTCAAGCAGACTGTGGCAAATATAGAAACACAGACCTGCTGAGATGAGAAAAGGCCTGTAGAAAGATTGGGGGCCTCACCTGCCTGGAGGTGGACAGACCAACTAGTGAGTAAAAGGACAGTCAGAGAAAAAGGGGGTTTGAGCACAAGACAGGTATACGGACAGAAGTAGAAATGCCAGAGGTTCTTGTTTAAGAACCAAGGTGTGATTTGCTATCAGCAGTCTGGCCATGTGGCTGAGGGTGACAGTTGTAATAGGAAAAACACCATTTATTTACAAAGTACCTTCAAAATGAAATGAAGTTTTTAAAAGATTTTAATGCCCACCTTCATAATTTAGGGAATTTAGGTTTAGAGAAAGAACTCCTGTTTTTTCAACTATAGGACTTAGTGAAAGTACTGTAAAATGCATTTCCTTAGGGTCTATGATGCCATAAAGCCACCAGGGGGCATCTCAGAGGATTCTACATATCTTAATATATTTTCAGAAATATCTTCACTCTTTCTGCAAAGTAGGAGGGTTTTAGCCAGCTTGTACCTAACCAGAGTTCAGAATGTACAAACAGAGCACAGGTAGCGGTGTGGAGGGAACAATACGCTACCTGTTGTTGTCGAAGATCTCAAAGCCATAGATATCTAGCACACCGATGACTGTGTTCTTGCCATGAAGCACAGGGTTATAATCTTTCACCTCGATCACCGTGTTAATACGGTTCACAATCCAACAGAAGAGCCGTTCATACAGTGCCTGAGAGAGAGGAACAGAGACATATTTCAAACCATAGATATGAGCAGAGAGGAGAAAATCCTGAAATGGAACAAGTTGCAGTTTGAGCTCTGTCCTTGCTATGCTGGTTGACATCCCTACATAAAGGCGTTTAAAAGTAAGAGGCCATTCTGCCTATCTCACCCTTTTGGAAGTTAGTAGATAATGAATTTAAAGGAACGCATCCAGTTATTTTTGAAAGAAGCCAGCATATTTGATTAAACAATGGAGGTGGGTAGTTTTTTTCCACATACCCACCACCCTTTGGGTTAAGAAATGTCTCTTGTTCATAGTCTCCACACATAGTTTCAACTTGGGTTCAGTAAGGACAGTAACCTAACCCCACATCTTCGTTTAATGTTGGGCAGGTAATAGACTTGAGGTTTTAAATATATTTAAAGATGGCACTGGGACATGGCAAGGTTCATAGATTATGTTAAAGGCAAGACTGGTGTAAGAGGGTCCATTTCGGATAACATCGCCAGGTTGGTGTGAAGTTTGGGGTTCAGTTTTACTGTTGGGTTAGGGTTTGGATATCCCAATTGAAGTCTGGGGGAACTCTTATCCCAGCACCAGCTCAGGTCCAACGCTAAGAGGTGACTGATTTCTTTCTGAATCCTCAACACTAATTAGGTAAGTAATTGGGCTGAATATATCAATATTTCCTGTCCAAGTTTAATCGTAACCCAGATTCAGCCTAATTGAACCCTGACTATAGAATCAACTCCAAGACCTTCCATCTCAGTTATCCAGTTATATTACTTATAAAACACCCACCTCAAAGTCTAAACCAGGAGTAACACTGGACATTCCTATTCATTCTGCAGCAGGAAATATGTGCTCAGCCACTTCTTTATTTAGTTCAGGAGACACACCTGAAGAAGGCTCCATGGCCAAAAAGTTGTGTTTTCTTTCTTCTCTTTTCAGCATGGAATAAACCTGTTACTTGTCACTTCTTTAATTGTTTGATTAAAATAATTATCACAAAGACAAACTGTTACAAGTGGGCAACATGTCAACTGCTTTTTACTGTTTGTGCCTGTGTGTGAGCATGATGTCTCCGTCTGAGCAGGAGAGAGGGAGCCTTACCTTGGCAAAGGCATCGCGGCCTGTGCTAGCTTCCTGTGCGTTATGGCCTTTGTCAATGACTTCGCCGCCCCCTGTGGCCACTGTGCGAAACAGCAGGGTCTTGCTCACGGCGCTGGGCTCTGTGCCCGTCAGGGCCGCGATGTGGTCAACCAGCTCCTCATTAGCGACCTGAGTACTCTCCCCATCACACACAAATTCCACATTCCCCTGGGAAGATGGACCAGAGAGGTCGTTTCAGTTCAGAGCCTGATCCTGAAATTTTTCCACGACTTGATGGTCATCATGAGCAACTAAAAATAGATGCAACAACTAGATGCAACAACTATTGATTTATTTAAGGTGGTGCATACAAATACAATACTAGAAAGTTTGACAAGCATAATGGACAATCCATTACCTTTGCTGGTCTTAAGTGATCACAGAAGATCTTTTCAGTTTGATAGCAGAAGCTACAACACAACTAGGTAACTAAGTGCAACACGCTCTTTCTCTCATACACTCTCTCTCTTGTACTGTGCAGCTGATGACCGTGGGGCAGAAGCAATGTGGCTTCCTGATACTGCTTTTGTGGACATTTAGATTCTGAGAGGCAGAGAGCTGAGAATGTTAAACCTGACACCCAAGATAATGAATCACCACAAATGTCCATCACCAAACCCAAACAGGAGTGTCAACTTTGTTTTTGGTTCTTCTATTCTAAAGTATTATTAGGAGTATCATCTTTGGGCATCTGTTACCACCCTCATTACCAGGCCTCCAAAGCAGTAATTGGCATTGTTGAGTAAAAGAAAATAAACTGGATGTTCAGAGCTTTTTATTCTCTGAGGAAAAAGAATTGCTTCACTGTGGCTGTCAGTAGGCTTGAGTCATAGTAAACCACGTGATTCTTAAAATAAATATGCACTGTCTTAAACCACACCTTCCGTTAAACTTAGCAAATTACAAATAAAAACCAAAAAAAGCCAACAAAGAATTGGGAGGATTAATTATATGTTTGTGTTCAAAACTGACTGTTTTCACAGTCCAATTGTGCAATGCACAGCTTTGAAACATCCTGTCTCAGTCTCTGTTTTAGAAGCACTTTTGACTGGTTTTCTTCTTTGCTAAGCTGTTATCTGATTAAAGTCTTCATTGCACTAAGAAAAGGTTTAGTTGCTCATCAGATCTTATGAAGGAGGACAGATAAAGTGTTGGTAAAAATGAAATCTTGGACTGATTGAGAGCAATGAATGAAGATCTGATTGAATGATTTATCAATGCAATAACTGGCTCATGCTTCAATTGTCATCAAGACCAGAAGACCATGTGGCTCTGCAGGACTGGGTCCCTGTGTTACAGCAACCAACAACAAGTTCTTTAAAGTTTAGGTTAGTAAGTGATTTGTGTTATTGAGAAATTCACAGGAAGGTGTCTTGGCTAGAGCTAGCAGTCCCCTGCAAATGCTGAGATCCCACTCACAAGATGTAGGATGGTGCCCAGGATCTTGTAGACTGAGTTAATCTCCTCAGGTGTGAAGCCAATCACCTTCAAGGCATTCAGCACAGCCTTGTGGTTGGTCCGGTCATCATTTGAAGTCTGAAAACACGGCAAGAACAATCACCTCTGACATAAAGACAGTGTCACTGGACAGGAAGCTATTACACAACACAGATACTGTTCTACAGATCAGTGAAGGGCCCAGCCACTGTACAGACCAGGATATTCGTCTTGTCGTTCTGTGTTTTATTAGCTAGCAGTGGACTGTGCTGTTATGGATTTGAACATACTATGATTTTTTCTTCCTTAGTATTTAGAGTCCATTGTGAATGAATATTAAGTTAGTAAAGGATGGAGCTTCAGCACAAATGCCAGCTTAATTACAAATTCTTTAATACAAGGCAAATAGAAGAGCTGCTGAGGTAGTGAAGTACAGTAATGTACATAATGAAAAGAAAATCTGGTATCTTAATGTGTATAACGAAATACAGATTGAGGGACTGGTTGTTTGACTAGGAAAAATTGCAAAAAAAACTGTAATGGAAAATGGACTGCATCTGCTACATACATAGATGAGAAGGCCTTGATAGTAGCGAAACATCCCTCAAACTTTGATCATATTAATAGTTTTAATACTATTCAACGTAAGAACAAACTTTGGGCAATGATAGCCTAAGGGGCCTGACATAAAAGCACACAAGTTCTCTAGCCAGAAAGTTAGCATCAGTGCAGAACACAGTGCTAGGCTCCTGATGAAGGAGAGATGAAGGGTCTAACACACTCACCTGAAAGACGGATCCCTCTCTGGTGTAGGTATAGGCTGCAGGGTCATTCTTGAGATGCAGGGACCTTAGCATGTCCTCCGAGCCACCCATTAGCAGCTGGAAATGCAGACAGACACCCAGACGTTTAGACAAGGAACACAGACATGCAGACACACAGGGACAAATGGACAGGCAGAAGCACAAGCAAACCAGGAAACAACTTGGCCATAAAGTCTTTTGGTCTTTTCTGTTCTTTTCTGTTCTGTATTCACAACATGATCACTTGCATTGTTAAGTGACTTGGGACAACCTTGTTGTGAAAGGCTCTATATAAAATACATTGAATTGAAAACTGTGCAATGCACTAGTAAGACTTCATTTAGAATACTATCCATAATTTAGGTCACTGCTTTACAAATTATTCACAAAATGAATATTGCTGAATTGAATTAGTCTAAAGAACAGGAACCAGATGCATTTCTGGGCTTAAAGGAATGTCCTACACTGAAAGGCTGAAAAAACTGAAACCTTTAAGCTTTGAAAACTGCAGGGACCTGATTCATGGGGATGACTAAATCAACCCAATAGACTTTTTTAGAATGAACAGTAAAACATGAACCAGGGATCACAAGTGGAAACAACAGGAAAGTGCAGTTAAAACTGAAACTGCAGTCTAAAAGTTAGTTTGAGTCTGGAAGAAGCTACCTGGTTATGTTACTGAAGTTCAAGAAACAGCTTGTGTCTTTTCTTTTCAGCATGGAATAAACCTTTACCTGTTCCTTTGCTGCTTATGTATGCTGATGCAACCTACTTGAGCTATTGAGTGTGATCACCTCAGATTATTTAGCAGTTAATAACCAGACACATGGCCTTCTCTCATTTGTAACCTTGTTTACATTCTCTTGGAAATAAGCCTTGTCTTGTCTGTCTTCATATAAGTATGATATAACTGGTCAGTACCTGGATGGGAGACCTCCTGGGAAAAACTAAGGTTGCTGCTGGAAGAGGTGTTAGTGGGGCCAGCAGGGGGCGCTCACCCTGTGGTCCATGTGGGTCCTAATGCCCCAGTATGGTGATGGGGACTCTATACTGTAAACGGGCGCTGTCCTTCGGATGAGACGTAAAACCGATGTTCTGACTCTCTGTGGTCATTAAAAATCCAGGGGCATTTCTCGAAAAGAGTAGGGGTGTAACCCCAGCGTCCTGGCCAAATTTCCCATTGGCCCTTACCAATCATGGCCTCCTAATAATCCCCATCTATGAATTGGCTTCATCACTCTGCTCTCCTCCCCACTGATAGCTGATGTGTGGTGAGCGTTCTGGCGCACTATGGCTGCTGTCGCATCATCCAGGTGGATGCTGCACATTGGTGGTGGTGGAGGGGAGTCCCCATTACCTGTAAAGTGCTTTGAGTGGAGTGTCCAGAAAAAGCGCTATATAAGTGTAAGCAATTATTTTTTTTATTATTGTTATTATTATTATTGTTATTATTATTAACTAAATATATATCATCTCCAATCCCTTAAAAGGATGCATCTCCCTTAGCAGTTGTGTTACCTAGCCTGCATACTGTAGGTCTTACCTGATAGAAAGAGTGGAAGTTCCTCTCTCCTCCCTGTTGCTTGATGACTCGAGACTAAAACAAATATAAAGTAAGAAAACAGATCTTGTTGTTATCATGTATATAAAAGCAATATAAATGATGGCAATGTGTGAAAGCAAATAATTTAATTATAATAAGCTTCCAGGGGTTTGTCTTTAAGCGTTTGGAAAACATCTTTGCTAATTAAATTTTTGTGAATTTAAATTAGATTTGAATTGCATTTGACAGAGATCAAACGATAGTTATTCACCAGCCTATACAAGAGAAGTCTTACTTCTATAATTTTAGATAGTTTTAACACTGTTCAACATGTCATCATACCACATTGTGCAATGATTGCCTGAGGGACCTGACAAACACATTCCTTCAGCAGACAGAGAGGAAGAAAGCAAGAGGAAATTGCTACCCTGTTATTTGGTTAGCTTTTGTACAGAAAGTCACAGACAGTGATATTTGTTTGTTGATGACTGAATCAGTAATGCACATCTCCTTCCCTGCAGTGCACAGCAATCAAGATTTCAAATGGTCTATGTGCTTCAGTGTTCGTCCAGATCGTTCTTATTACATGGATGTCCAAACCCATTACAGAGAAGGATCAACACAATGCTCCCTGACACCATTATGGGGTACTGGCTTTAGAATTTAAAAGGAGGCAAACAGCCTTTCAAATTGATCTCCCATTAATTCTTTTTTTTTACATAACTCATTGTTCTTGCTTTTCTCTTCTGGGAGTAGGGACCATTCTGCTGCCTCCACTGTGATTGATAAGCAGGAGATTGTACTACAGTCAGCAGAGCATCATCTGGAATCAAGACTGAATCTGGCTATACAAGAATGTACCTTGATGTTTAATCCAATAGTGCAGGATCAGGACTCATCCCTGCACTATTGGGATGCACATGTACTACCTGTAGTGTTATGTAGTGCATTTCCACTAATATGATTAATTTAATCAAAATACAGGCCAGGACCTGGTGAAGAAGAAAGCATTATAGATGGAAACATTGGTTTGTAACTAACTTACAGATTTTTTCTGGGCATGAAGGCATTAGGGTAAGTAACACATCATACTTTCCTGCACAAAATATTTTTTTTTATGTGACTATGTG
Source organism: Lepisosteus oculatus (assembly GCF_040954835.1). Taxonomy (NCBI): domain Eukaryota; kingdom Metazoa; phylum Chordata; class Actinopteri; order Semionotiformes; family Lepisosteidae; genus Lepisosteus; species Lepisosteus oculatus. Next base: position 22,250,209 of record NC_090705.1, read on the forward strand.
TGAGTGAGTCTGCATTGGCTCAGTGTATTCTTGGTATACACATGAGCCAAAATGGCTGATTCCTACAGAAACCTTATCTGTATAGTCCATTTAGGAATGCAGACCCCCTCACACTGTGGATACAGTATGTATGTGTATGTTCAGTTGTGGTGTTTTACTGACTTTCTCCAGCAGGTAGTTATTGATGTGACCACCAGTAGGGTCTCCGTTGAAGTTAAAGTTGATGTCCATGTACTTCCCAAAGCGACTGGAGTTGTCGTTGCGGTTGGTCTTGGCGTTCCCGAAAGCCTCCAGCACGCAGTTCGACTTGAGCAACACATTCTTCACACTGTACAGAGACAGCAGTGTTAAACCAGAGGCAATACACGTGCACCACAACACACACATGCACCAAAGACACCCACAATCATACACAAGTAAGCATATGGACAAACACTCCACTGAGTATTCCTGGTCTTCTTTCACTGATGCATCCAAAAGCACATTTGAAGATCACCCTGCCCTTACCTCTCCACCTCTGCCTGCTGGCTGGGGTTAGTGATGGCAGCAATGTACTGCATGATGTATTTACTGGCCTCAGTCTTCCCTGCTCCACTCTCCCCTGAAAGACACATACACACAGCTCCATCATTCAGCTTGGATCCTGCTGTTTCACTTCTTGTTTTCTGCTGTTGTTACTTTTCTTGTTCTTTCGAACACCCATAATCTGGTGTCCCCAGTAATAATCCTGGAGGGCCAGTATTTGGCTTAATTGGACCATCTCAGCGGCTTCTTCCAGCTCTCCAAAACCTCCAGCACCATATGGGAGACCCTTTCCCTCGATGAACTTTACCTGTCTTGTGGTGTTATAGACTGGGTTATGATACAATAGAAAATAAAGACAGGAGGACAGGTTCTGACCTGAGATGACAATGCAGGTGTCTTTGGCTCGTCTCTTCATGGCTTTGTAGGCGGCATCGGCCACAGCATACAGGTGCGGGGGATTCTCATACAGCTCGCGGCCCCTGTACGTCTCAATAATCTCCTTGCCATAGATATCCATCTGTTTGTAGGGGTTCACTGATACCACCACCTCCCCAATGAAGGTATAGATTCTGCCCTTCTCAAACCTGTGGCACAGACAAACACAGACAGTGAAAACTGTATGCACACATAGACGCTAATATGATTTCTCAACCCGTAGACAGACATTCACTAATCAAACATGCAGACTAGCCCTGGACACTCTTTTTGATCATAAGTATAAAGCCACATGGATTATAAGAAAAACAGCCTACAAACAACTAGAAATGCACAAATCACACTACTGCGAGACATTGAGGTGTCCAATAGGTGTCGGATCTACTCATACTGTACATCATCATTGCACAGAGGGAGCTAAGGAATTCTAGCTTAACAATATAGCTTTAGACTTCTGTTATATAGTGTTTATACACAACATACACATACCATTGAAGTATGATTTCACAATTTCACAGTAAAAATATTTTTAGGTATTGATGGATGTAAAAAATTCTCTATTGTACAGTGTTTTACAGTTTGAGGACAACAGCAATACAGGGCAATAAACATGAACAGTAAATTAAGTAATGCAACATGCACTTGGAATCAAATGAATATTCAGCACTCAGGACTAACATAAAAGATTACTGTGGAGAGTCCCCACAATTTGCTCTATTAGATAGATAGATAGATTAGATAGATTAGATAGATTAGATAGATAGATACTTTATTGATCCCGTGAGGGAAATTGCAGTGCAACAGCAGCTTAACACACACAACACAGCCACAGTGTAACGAATTATATACTAATAGTACAATACATACAATACAATACAAGAGTTACTCACAGTCCGGACACACAAGAGGAAACTAGAACAGAACAGTACACAGAAAATCGTATTACACGTATGAATATAAATATAGATGTAACCATAGATATAAATATAAATATAAATGTATTGCACAGGTCCCTGGCATATATTGCACAAAAGTGGTTGTAAACGGGAAAAAGAAAAAGAAAGAGAACAGATGTAGCAGTAGATGTGTATATGCGTTTAGTCCAGAAACAGGTCACTGTCGCTGTTGCCTCTGCCAAGACGCAAGGTGGATGCGTTGTACAGACGGCAAGAATGACCTCCTGTAGCGCTCCCTGTCACACCGTGGATGAATCAGTGTATTGCTGAACGTGCTCTTCATTCCTGCAAGCCTGTCATAGAGGGGATGGGAGAAGTTGTCCATGATGGCCTCTAGTTTGGACATCATTCTCCTCTCAGCCACTACCTCCAAGGGGTCCAGGTCAGACCCAATGACAGAGCTCGCTCTCCTGATGAGCTTGTTCAGCCTTTTGGAATCTACTGCTCTAATCCCAGAGCCCCAGCACACCACTGCGTAGAAAATGGCACTCGCTACCACCGACTGATAAAACATGTGTAGCATCTTACTACACACATTGAAGGACCTGAGCCTCCTCAAGAAGTAAAGACGGCTCTGTCCGTTCTTATAGATGGCCTCGATGTTCTTAGACCATTCCAGTCTATCGTTGATGTGCACTCCCAGGTACTTGTACGAGTCCACCATCTCCACGCCACTCCCATGGATGTAGACAGGAGTAGGTTTGACCTTTTTCCTCCTGAAATCTACCACCAGTTCCTTTGTCTTTGTAACATTCAGTTCCAAGTGGTTCACCCCACACCACTCCACAAAGCTGCTGACCAGTCCTCTGTACTCCTCCTCCTGCTCACCCTTGATACATCCCACAATTGCAGAGTCATCTGAGAACTTTTGCAGGTGGCATGACTCTGAGTTGTACTTAAAGTCCGAAGTATAAAGGGTGAAGAGGAATGGAGAAAGAACTGTCCCTTGAGGTGCCCCTGTGTTACACACTACCAGTTCAGACACGCAGTTCTGAAGTCTCACAGACTGTGGTCTGCCCGTCAGGTAGTCAGTGATCCACGAGGTCATGGAGGCATCGACTTGCATCTCCTCCAGCTTCCTCCTTAGAAGTAAGGGCTGGATGGTATTGAAGTATTGAAGGCACTGGAGAAGTCGAAAAACATGATCCTTACAGTGTTGCCAGCCCTGTCCAGGTGTGAGTAGGCCCTTTGCAGCATGTAGATGATCGCATCCTCCACACCAACACTGGGCTGGTAGGCAAACTGTAGGGTGTCCAGTGATGAGCTGACCAGGGGTCTCAGGTGGGATAAGACCAGCCTCTCCAGTGTCTTCATGATGTGAGAAGTCAGTGCAACTGGTCTGTAGTCGTTGAGGACAGAGGGGCGCCCTTTCTTTGGTACCGGGACCAGGCATGATGTCTTCCAGAGCACCGGGACTCTCTCCAAGCGCAGGCTCAGGTTGAACAGTCGCTGGAGCACTCTGCTCAGCTGATCAGCACAGGCCCTCAGAACTCTGGGACAGATGTTATCTGGTCCTGTGACCTTACCCTCATGCAGCCTCTTCAGCTCCTTCTTCACCTGGTCAGCTGTGATGGTCAGCCTGGCCCGGGGGATGATGCTCATAGTGCTTTTAGTGCCGGAGGTGTTAATGGCGGAGGTGTTGGAGAGTGGCAGCTGTGGGGGATGGGTGGGTGAGCAGCCGTCGGGGGTTGTAGCTGTAGGCGGCCATGTTTGTGGGGGGATGGAGGAGGTGTTGGGCAGTTGCAGCTGTGAAGGGTTAGGGAGCGTGTGGCTGTGGGGGGATGGGTGTTGCGCCACAGAGGACAAGATAGATACAATTTCGTTAATCATAGCACTGTGCGCAATCTGCCTTTAATTAGACACGTTGATGCACTAGGATTAGTCTACATCCTGTCAGCATTAGCTGCTTTTGCGTGCTGTTTAAAGGTGTTTTTGATCACACCTTAAACACTGCAGAGAAATGATTTCTACATACATTCCGCAAACACTGTGAGTAAAGTTGTGTATCTCGGTAGGGTGTGTCTTCTGGACTGTTGGTTCATTCTGATTCTCACAACACTACAAGGAGGATGTTATCTGGGTGGGTCTTCAATTTTCACAGTGTTTCTGGCAACAAGACTATTGCAAAAACAGAGTTTCAGAATAGGGTGTGTCTTTCATATGAATAGATCTTCTGAACAGAGCAGATCTGCTGTAGACTGTATAGCATTGGATCCCTTATTAGTTACAAATATAGAAACATGAAAGTACCAGTAGAAAGTTGCACAAAGAAACAACTTTAGCTTGTTTGAATGCTGGGGAAGATTTGGAGATTGTGTGACAAATGGACGATAAGTAACAAGGTGATTACATTTAGGTGTAATAAACAACAAGAATAACGTGGTGCAACTTCCTGGTGCTCAGTCTTCGCTGAGCTAGCCTTGTGCCTTGCACTGCATGACATCAGGTGGGTTTCTTCAAGAATGCTAAAGCAGATAGTAGTGTAAACAGGCAGAGACAGATCTTCAAACCACTCACTCACATATTTCAGCACATGACAATGCAGCTTGCTGGCCCAGGAATAAAATGGTGAATGAATTGGTACCCTGCACAAAACAAAGAGTGACAGTGCAACCCGTAGCCAAAGGATATCTCTGCTCTTGATCCCCGGCGAGACTCTGGCCTGAGAAATCATGAAAGATTAAGCAGCTAGAAGAAACCGTCTTTCCAGAAACACAGTGGAGGTTTCAGATCCGATCAAGTGAACCACGGAAATGAAAACTGTGGTAGGACTGATTCAGAAAATGTGTCATGAGCAAAAACCAGGATCTATGTGGTTTTGGTTAACCTAACCACTGACTTTGATGCTGTAAACCATGACAGCATATGGAAAATCCTCCAGGAACTTGGCTGCTCAGGTGTCTGACAGGATAATAACTATCAGAGATCTGATCAGAGATACTGTATACTGTTTACTTGGTGATTGCACGTTTCTCCCTGGAATTCATTCATCTCATCACTGACCAGCTTGCATGTGGCTTGTCAGTTTGGTCTTACAAAATATATATATTTTCAATCAATTTCAACGACAATGTCACATAGTGCTTCGTCAAGGCTATTTCACTGATTTCAGAACAAAAGAAAGGCTAGGCTCAGCAAAGATCAACATCTAACAGGCACTGGTGCTCTTCTTGATACATGACCATCTTCAATATGTAGATATGTGGTGTGGATGGAGGTTAAAGCCAGCTCTAAAGTTGGAAGATCACTGGATATACAATGCCTGTGCTATAAGATCACTCAGCAGTCGAACCTCAAAGACTGTCATTCAGTGACCTTCAAGAAAATAGGACCAGACAAGAACTGGATGAAGCAGAGAGATGGAAGGACCTGGAAGCTCACCAGCTGCAGGCTACACCTGCATCACATGCAGCTGTTAATCCATGGATCGAGGATTACTATCTTCTCTCTTATAAAGAACATGCCAATCAACAGGTATAATACAGCTTCGAAAAACTTATGCATCATCAATAAAAAAGATTCCTTTGTAAATAGTTAAAAATCCCCGGACCATATTCATAAACCACTTAATATCACATAATAATAACAAATAGGGGACTGCTCTTAATTTCTGGTATAGTTAGTAAATTAGTCAAGTTTGCACATGATACCAAATAAGGAGGACTAGCTCTTATCAGAAAACGCTCTAACCTGTCCCCAGCACCGGCTATTTCCACAAAGCACCGCCGCACATGTTAAAAAGTCTCAGCTGAACTCACTGAACTCACCCCAGTCTCCTTATAAACCCTCATTCAGTATCACTCAGCGCTCGGTATTGGAGCTCCTACCTCGCCTGTTGTTCTCTTTGACTTTCTAATCTTAACCCTTGGCCTTTTGGCCTTTTTGCCTGCTTATCGACCATATCTTTGCCTAGCAATTTGGATTGCTCGCCTAACACCTGATATACCTTTTGACAGCTTGCTGTAACATTAGCAGAGAAAGAAATACAAAAAGATTTAGATGAAATTAAATACTGGGCAGAAACCTGGCAGATAACCGTTAATGTATACAAGTGCAGTGTTTTGCATGCAATATTCCATATTCCTTCTAGAGGCCAAGCTGTTAAGTACTATTATGTAATAATAAACGGTATTCATAATTTTAACTGCATAGTCGGAACATTATGTATATTATAATACACATAATTATTATAATTATAATTTATTTTTATATTATAAATAACTTTTAATACATTATAATATGAAGCAACTAAGGAATGCTTTATCTTTTGTAGTACACCTACAGTATGTATCTATCGCTAGAGCTTCAAGGTTTTGCTCTGTCTTGCTTTATTCCCACATTTGCATAACTTTTACTGTACATGCTGTGAAATGTGACTAACCTGTGCAGAGAGCTCAGCCCATGCTACTCCACCCCATACACACAGAACCCTGTCCCAGCATGCCTCACCCATACACAGGAAGAGCACAGGGCTGGGAAGTGAGAACAGGAAGTACTCTGTATGTAAACCTGGGTGAGGTCAGTATGCTATTCTCAGAAATCTAACTTCTCTCCAGCACTAGGGGATCTGTGACACACACTGACTTTGTCCGACTTTAAATCAAGGTACAACAGACAGTTAGCATACAAATTAAGTGAGATCCTCACATCTCACTTAATTTGTGTGTTTACAGCAAAGATGTTGAAAAATAAGTAACTGCCTCCTTCAGTGGATTGATTTTGATATTCCATTCCCCTTTAATATTGGCACTGCCACTACCCTCTTTTAGCTCTTAATGAAAAAAAATCTTAAGATTAATTAAAAATGTATAAATAGTAATTAAAGGTCCTCCACCAAGGCTGTTCATGATCTTCATGAACAGAATGTCAAGGTGGAGCCGAGGTTTGGAGTGTATCCAGACTGGGGACCTGAGGGCTGCATCTCTGCTATCTGTGGCACACACTGGAGAGCTTCACAGCTGAGTGTGATGTGGGTGAAGGTGAGTACCTCCAAATCTGAGGTCATGGTTCTCTCCTGGAGAGAGGATCTTAGGTTAGACTTGTTTATAAGTGAGGGTAGAGAGGGTCATGAGATTGGCTTGGAGTGGATTGGTGCAGCAGCTGCTGTAAGGAGGAAACTATACTGAACCATGGTGTTGAAGTGGGAGCTCAGTTTTCAGATAAAGCTCTGCTTCTGGTCAATCTATATCCCCATCATCACCTCTGATCACGAGCTTTGGGTAGCGACCGAAAGAATGAGATCACGGATACAAGCAGCAGGAATGTAGGTGTAGGTGTACCTCTGTAGGTGTTATACATTCCACACACGTCTCTGTCCCGTCTCGCATTCCCACGCCGCCATGTTTAACAAACGCTCGCTGTGCAAGTAATACACCCATCACCGTTTACTACTGTCACTATTTGAGTTCCCGTTTCTTCACTTCCCCACTCACTATTGTGGATTCTCCTAGAGCTCCCAAGTGCGTGTTATTTCCTTACTAGCCTTCATTTCGGTATGTGACCTTTTAGCCTGCCCCTCCTTTTTAGCTCTGTCTTTCAGTTTGGATTGATGCTCTCTCATGGTCTTCCCCGTGTTTACAGTAGGGCCGTCGGGCTCACTCTCCATGAAGGGTGAGGACCTTGGCAATCCCAGGGGACCATGGAGAAGACTTGCTGCTTCTTTGGATCAAGACGAGCCAGCTGAGGTGGTTCAGGCATCTCGTTGGGATGCCCCCCAGACACCCCCCGATGGATGGCCCACTGTGATGAGACCTCGGGACACACAGACCCCGCACACTGGAGGGATTATATCTCTGACCTGGTGCAGATGGGGTGGAGGAGGGATACAATAGACAAATGAGAAGGAGAGCAGAGCTTACGTATGTTTTTTTTTTACCATGAAGGAATGTCGATAGGAATAATTACAATTACAACTCAGCTGCTCTCCCTCCAGACTTCTGGTGTCAACTAATTTTAAAAGGGAGTCTTATTCAGCTGTTTCTTAAAAGCAACCTCAACATCAAGGATGAGTACCTGCTCCTACAGTCCCACCTCCTTTTCTCAGTCTTATGTTGTCTGGTTTGTGTTTCACTCTTGATCTTAAAGACTTCCAGTGGGTTTACAATCTCAATAATTTTAAGAATTCTGAATGCAGTGAAGTCAAGCTTTTGTTAATGAGGCACTGAAATATTTGGAGAGACGCAGTGTAGCCTGGCCAAGTAAAAGATAGGGGCTCAGAGAAGATCCAGCTATACAACCAATAGGTGAAGACTGGGTGTTGTGGGGGCTGCAAGTGTCAGAGGTGAGAGAGGAATCTACAACTGCTCACAAGGAGTAAAAGATACATTTCAGGATGTACAGTAAGTACATAGATTATTTAGATATAGTGAAATTTGACTTAACCTGCTGGCTGAGGTCTAGCCCCCTGGCTATAGGAAGAGGAGGAGGGGACCCCCTTACAGAGTGAGGTGTGACCAAAGCGCAGCTACAGGCAGAGAAGGCCACATGAGAACAAGTGCTTATATATTTTTTTTAATAACAGGAATAGAATCTGCAAAATTATCATGCAAATTATGAGTAAATACTGGAACCTGTTTCAAAACATGTTCAGAATGTTCTCATCTATAGTGGTTTCACTCCAGTTCCACAAGTACCCAGTCAAAATGTACAATTGTGAGAGATTGAGAGATCAAAGTGAGAGATCTTATTAAGTGAGAGAACTTATTAAGTTTCTAGATCAATGTCCTTTAAACAGACATGTGGCTGAAGTAGATTTCCCAGGATTTTGTGGAGAAATGGATTCACTGAAAGACAGAATGGAATCTCCAGCATTTAATTGCGGAACTGTTTCATAAATATCATGCCTTATGTTCTTCACATCATCACTTTCAATAACCACTTGTTCAATTGATGGTCATGGTGGTCTGGAGCCTATCCTGGGAAGTATTGTGCAAGCGGCAGGATATACCCTGAGTGGGACACCAATCCATTGCAGGGCACAGAGACACAAGCACACATCATTTCAGGGGAAATTTGTTACAGAAGCCAATTAACCTACCTGTATGTTTTTGGATTGTAGGAGGAAACCAGAGAACCTGGAGGAAACTCAGGGAGAAAATATAAACATATACCTGTACACAGATTACACCCCTGGTACAGAAATGAACCCAGAAGCCCTGCTCTATGTGGCAGCAATGCTAATCACCATTTGTTTTAGGATGGTTGGCCATGGATAGATGATGATGATGATTATTATTATTAATGACCTTTCCAACTGATTTACCCACTTCAAGGTGGCGGGGGAATCAGAGCCTATCCCATCAAGCTATGGGATAAGTGGTATAAAGGGTGCGAGTCTATTAACCTACCAGTATGTTTTTGGACTGTGTGAGGAAAATGGAGCACACAGAGGAAACCCACAAGAACATGGGGAGAACATACAACCTCCACACAGATAGCACCCCAGGTTCAGAATTGAAATTCTCTCTAACCACTACATCACTATGCTGCCCATTATTACCATTGTTATTATAATCATGTTTGTTACTATTATTGTAGTTTTAAGCTTTTGATAAATGAACCAGTGTACATAGCTGTGGTGCCAGCGGGCAGTGATAGGAGAGAGTCTGTGTAATGTCATGTCTGCTTGTCTCCTTTCTTCACCTTATGAAAGGTGAGAACAGGAAATATAGCCTCTGAACTCTGACATCAGGAGATTACAGAGTCAGTATACTGAGCTGTGACTTACTCGATATCCTACATACTGGATCCCACAGCTCTGTTTAGGCCTAGTAAAGCCCTGGAAATCAGTCTAATGCTCACAGTATTTTAGTGCTGTGTACCACTTCATGTTTTTCCTCTTCTCAGCTCCTGTGCTCACATATTCAAACAGGAAAGCATTCTCTTCTCAGTGTGCTGAGGGTGCAGATCCTGCCTATACAATTCCACCCTGACCTCTTCCACATACCCAACTCACACTATACTGCAAGTTCCTGCCTGTTGCTCTATACCCAGCTGAGGAATTTATACTCTGCCTTGTAATCAAGCTGGAAAATATGTAACTCAAATGTTAAGACAAAACCAAAGGATTATCCATCCAGTAATCCATCAACAGATCAAAAGCCTGTTTCCTGCAATGAACTCAGAGGCTACTCTCCCACACAGTCTGCATTTTCTGATGTTCTTAGCTCTAAGAACATTTATATAGTCCTTCCTTTACACTTATAACTCCCTTTATAGGGAGTTTTGATGGGAAATGAACTAATGGGATTTTAGAAAGTTTAAGATTAAGTACTTAATTAGTACTTTCACTTCTGGAAAATTGTCATAGTGCTTCATAGCTTCAGTCAGCTTCAGGGAAACTTTTGTGTAATGTCACTCCCAATCTCAAAGTGAAACCTTGGAAGAACCCCTTTTTGAAATTGAGGACTTTTCTAAAGTTAACTTCTCTCAACAGGAAAAGCATATTTATTAAAACGGCACTATCTTGATATGCTAAAATTTGCCCTGTTTTATTGTCTTCTGGGGGATGAAAAATAAATTTGGAAAAAAAATCTAAAATAATCTTTCAAGGTATCAATTTATGAGTCCTTATTATGTCTTAAAGGAGCATTTCTATCCAGAGACAATATTGGAATAGGAAACAAATTGGAACTGAGTGAATTTCAAAAGCAGAAAGTATTTTGGACAGGAACAAAAAGGTCATCCTTTAAAAGCTAAATGATATCAGCTCAAGACAATACTTGTGTGATAAATGTTTTCCTAGACGTTTTGCAGGAAAACATGAAAGTTATTCATTACAAGTATGTGAGGACTGGGTGGCACAAAATCTAATTTTGAAGGATATCAGGGTTCAGTGTTCTTCGAATTTTGACAGTTGAATTTCCAGAAGACCATTTGTTTGTGACGTAGAACAGGAAAGGTTTTTGCAGTAGCTGTCCACAACTTATTCACTAAAACAAGGTGCTGAAGAACTTTATCAGCAGCACAATTCTTTCAGAAGAATGTGGTGAGCAGTAACTATGAACTGTGAAGTTAAACTGAAAATACCAACCACTGCCATTTAAAAAAGGGACTTGTGTCAGTCTGACTTCATGTCACGCAAGGCACATGCAACCACAAACAGGCAGGGACTATTTCTATGTGAGCGAAACCTTTTGAAACAAAATTACTGGTTTGAACAGGTCAGCATGTGGGAAATTAGACTGAAATTGCTTTCTCTGAACTCACAGCTCATTATATGTGGTAGAAAATCAACTGCCAGCTAAACACAGGACTTCTAATAATCTCCCAAAGCTCAAAAGATGAAGGTTTAGGATATTATACAGGTGTTAGAAGATTCTTACCCTACTCTGTTCCCAAGGAGGAATATGAATTTCCCTGGACTACTGCATCAACCCTACCAAACAGCAAAGCTAAAACTGTTGTTTTTGCTTTATAGTCAAAAGAATTAATATGAATGAAAGGTACAATGTATGTTTTGTGTTAAAAGGGGCAGCCAGCATTAATTATATGAATCTTGATATTTACCATATATTATGATTCTTTATCAGTCTTACAAAGATCTTGTCCACCCTAAGTACATTAATTAGGGACAAATTCAGACTTAAAAACTCACAATTGTAACAGTCAACACAAAATGTAAGATTTAGAAAAGTTGAATCAATTTCCTTAAACCATACATGACTGTTATATTTGATCATTGAATTTTACAATGAAAACTTAACAATGTTTTCTGCTCAGCCACAAACAACAGAAACAAAATAATGAGGGGAATCTACTGTTGAAATAATAGACCAACATCTTTTAACCCAGTCAGTAAATGTGAACGATAAATTCAGCAGCAGTAACCAGTCTGTCTCTCCACCAACCAGCTAGCGAGGCTCTGAAATGCAAAGGCTTCATATCTACATTGCAAAGAGCGGTAAAGTCAAACCAGAAATGACTAATCACTCCCTCTTTCCTGCTCTATCACTCTCTCTCGCTCTGACTCTCATCTTTCTCATTGCTTCTCCTCTTATCTTCTCTCTTTGGCCCTGTGAGACGTCCCAGTGTTTTCACATATGAGAGAAATTTGACAGCAAAACGTTTACCGAAAGCTACTTTTTCATTGTCATCTTTTCTTGCAATCAGTTGTCCACAGCTTCATTCAGTTGTGGATGAAAGCTGATGGCAAATAAGTGACAGAGCAAAGTGAACGTTTTGTGAACAAGTTTGTGAATGAAGTCCAACTCACAAACTGTTCACAAAAAGTGAACTAGAGATAAAAAAGTCAAACTGGTAAAGAGGCTGGTGTCCTTTACACTTTGTCTTTCCATCACTAGAGAATGGACTCCAGCAGTCTTTAGTAAGGTGAAAATAACCTGAAGTCGGATAACACTGGTGAGGTAAGGGACGGGTTAAAGCCAACATCCCAGATTCTGTTTTCTCATCGGCTTTTCAGAGTCTCTTTTCTCTCATTCCTCTTCACCTCACCCCATTTCATCCAAGCTGCCCAGACTTTCACCCCTTCTTACCTCAGTTTCAGGTTCTCCATGAACTGCTCCATGTTCACCTCATCCAGGAGGACAAAATCCGACTTCCCGAACTCCAGACCCTCAAGTTCCGCCATCCCTGAGCCGGCTGATGAACAGACAGGCAGGCCGATGTCGGGACAAACAGACTAGCTTGCCGGTGCTTTGGCAGGGCCTCTCAATAAAGAGAGCAGGGCAGGGTTTCAAATCCTCTGTCTGTGTGAGCGCATGTGGGTGTGGTGTAACTGACTGAGAGCAACTGACAGGGCTCTCCGTGAGCTATCAGCGCTGCGGTCACAGGCTGCTGCACGTCATCTTCCCACTGCTATGTGAGTGCGTGTGTGTGTGTCTCTCTATATGTACATTAGTTATATTGAAGGACTCAGAAAGTGGAGACAGCACCTATCATTAGATACTCTAAGTCACTTCTCTTTGCTTTTATTTCTGACTTCCTGTCATTGATGCTGTATCTCTAAGTCTGTTCCCAACAACAGTTTTACTGTGTGAAACCGTGACAGTACAGAGTAACACTGCACAGTAAGAGAAGGCACAGAATGGGTCTGCTTGTTCAACCTGGAGACCAGGGGTGTCAGAATCCATTACCTGAGAGCAGCAGAATCCTTTGGTTCTTATTCCAGCTTTGAATCAAAGTACTTGCTCAAACTGCCATGTTTACGATTTTCTCAGGGCCTGTTAAGGTTGCTTATTTAAAGATGCACTTGATCCTAGGCACCAAGAGTGAACCAGTGAACCTAGAGAGATTATGGGGATATGGTATGAATATTGCTAATTCCTCAAAGGTAGTGATAAAGGCATCCCAGTGGACTTCTTCAGGATCAACTGTGAAACACGAACCAGAGGACACAAGTGGAAACAATGTGGATATGCTTTTAAAATGTAGAACAGGAAGCACTTCTTTAACCAAAAGGGTTGTGGGGGTATGGAACAAGCTACTGTACATGGCTGTGTCATCAAAGTTGTTTCAGAGTAAGAAACCACTGGATGAGATCCTCGGATCAATTAGCTGCTAGAAACCAGTTCGGCCTCCTCTTCTCATTTGTATTAAGCAAACGTTTTAAAAGAAATACACCAAATAAATGAGAGTTTGGGTCTGGAGGCACTTTGGAAATGTGTCCCTGCAAGTCGCATGTGTGAGACCCAGATATAAGTGAGAGTTCATTCAGAACAAAAATGTTTCACAACCCCAAATGTGCTTGGTTGCCTGGTTACTGTGCTGTGTGGTGAACTAGTGGTTGTGGTCCTAGAGGTGAACCTGTATGACTTGGACCTGTGAAAAAAAGAGATAAATTAGGCTGATGACAAAACAATTTACTCGTGAAACAAAGTACAGTGTGTTTCATGCTATGTATGTGAAGAAGCCATAGTAAAATTAAGCCATCATAAAGCATGTTTTATCAGCAACTACAGATCTTTGGATAGTGGATGTAGTGCTTTAGCTGCAAAGATAACTGTTAAGAAGGCCTAAGACATGTTTAACCAACTAGAAATTTAAAAATAAGATCTTTCAAAAGCAGAAACAGGGCAATGCAATGTCAGGTTAAAGTAGGACAGCTGACAAAGGATTTCTCACATTATTAAATATTAATGTTTAGCTTTAACAGAGATGGCCATGAGGAGATCTAATACAACTATTCAAAATCCTCAAAGGTATGGACAAATTTATGAATGATGTCTTAAGAATCAGCAGTAAAACACAAACCAAAAGACACAAGTGGAATGGAGAAATTAAATTAATACTGAGAACTTGAGGCACTTGTTTTACCCAAAGGGTTGAAGGAGTATGGGACAAGCTAGCCAGTCATGCCATTGAAGCCAATCCCCAGAATTCTTTCAGAAAAATGCCAAATGAGACCAATTAGTTTTTAAGCTAAGATATTATTACAATAATGGTCACCTCTAGTTTGTAATCATTCTTTAGTTTGAAAAAACACATATTTCATCTCATATATTTCAAAATGGTGGCACGCTGGAGAAACATTTTTATCAGGATTTAGGAGGAGAAATACTACACCTTCTAATACTTGAAAAAATTATATAATCTCTATCACTGCACTTTCACTGCAGAGTATAATTATCTTAGCTTAGGACGTCCCAAATAATGGGGCTACAGAAAATGTTCCAGAGGCATACTCATTAACACTGAATCCCTGTCTTCCTTCAGAGTTGTGTGATGAACTGCCATGTCAAAAAGGTGACACAAAAGGTATAAAACACCTCCAGCATATAAAACATGTCCAGGTGCAAAAAGACAAGAAAAATCTCATGCAGAAGGCAGCTGATATTCATACCACAGAGCAGATGTGCAGTGGAGAAACTGGCCACTTCCACTACAGATAAGTGTTTTTTTAATATGGCATCAAAGACAGAGAAGGGCCCTCATGAATAAGGATAGGTGTTATGGATAAGGAAATTATAGCCTGAGACAAGAGAAACTCTTGCACACAAATAACTGTAGAACCAAATTAAAAAAAGAGCTGTGCTTCACTGGAGCCCAGTGTCTCAGGTTCCCTCATTTCAGGAAATGGATGAAAACTAATTGACTGAACCACTTATTCCACATCAGATAGCTTATCTCAAAAAGAATCTCAAAGTTAACAAAATTTCCACTATGTTGAAAGGTCTAAGAGAACTAAAAAATCTCTGTTCATCTCCGGATTAAAGGAACTACTGTATATGGAACAAGCAAACAGGCCTCTTGGAGTCCCAGTAGAGGCTCATCAGACTGACAGCATCCCCAAAGAGTGACTTTTTCTAATTTCCCACAAAACTTCAAGTGTTAGTGTTCTACTGGTGTGACTGTAAGAGGTTTGCAAGAATAGATACGAAATTGACATCAACAGTGAGATATTTAGCTACCATTTCTTATTAACACACACATACCACCAAGCTAATTATCACCCTTGCAAAACCACCCAGCTACCAGCTTTTCTGGTCCATACCAGCATATAAAACACCTCCCACCACACAGGTCTGAGGAAGGAGTGAGGGAGAAGCAACTACTTTATCTGCATACCCTGATCCACTGAACATCCTGTATGCTTGTTGTTTTATCTGCCAGACCTGCAAACAAACTAATCAACCTGAAATGAATTAATCAATCCTGAAAGATCAGTGTTCTGCTGTCCAACCATCATGTCGTGTCATAACTCACTCACTCTCCTACTTCTCTCCTCCCTCTTGAGCCTCTCTTCTTTCCCTGTCAAGAGATGGCTGCTCTTCCCCTCCTGTCTTCTTATCTCCCATTCCACCTCTAAGCTGTCATTCCTCTCCTGTGCTGTCACTCACTGTGCAGGCAATGCATTGGTGCCTGATTGCAGGTACTATATTGGGTCACTTCCTGTACACAGTCTGCGTAGCTGCGGTTAATGGTGACATCAGTGTTTCCTCTTTCAGCGTTTCCTATTCCATGACAGGGGAGCGGCAGAGCTGTCATTCTCCGCCTCTACTGTCACACAGCCCTGTTTCCAGACCGATCGTGGGCATCAGGGCAAAACGGACTGTAGCAGCACAGTGTACATGGTTCCATATTCTCTTAACCAAGACCATGGGTGGACCATGGCTCACGTCTTATCTTACAAGAGTAGCATAGTACCACGCATGGGCAACCTTGTAGCAATAACAGCAGTAATAATCTTTACATAGTGCTTTTCTGGATGCATTGTCTCAAGACACTTTACAAGAATGAAACAAAAGGGACAGCTATGTCCAAACTAATATAGGAAGTCAAAGAGAAATAAAGGCTAGTGTATAAAAGTGAGTTTCAAAACAGGATTTGAAAGTGCTGACTGAACTTGCAAGAATCCGATATGGGCTGGAAGATCAGGCTGTGAGTGGCAGAACACAGCATTGAAGCATTTTTTAAAGCAATAAATTAAATTTGTTCATGGGACTAGATGGATGAAATAACAAGTCATTTGACACTAAAAAGCTCCTACAAGTGAATAGATGTGTTTTAAAACAAGTTATAAATGCTGGCTCACACCTTAGGTTTCATCCTTTTATGTTAGTTAAACTGTATGGCTTTAATGAAACCATCTGTCCTCTAACAAAGTGTGATGGCACACTCCAGAGTTAGACTGGGTGTAAACTAGCACATCACAGACTCCACTGCCACAGTCTGTGAGCGGCAGACATGTCTGTCATGTGATCAAGCGTGAAGTGATCGAAGAGCAGAAAAACGTCCAGCATTTCAAATCATTGAAATCTGTCACTGATTTTGTATGTTCTAGTAATCTTAAAGTCCTAAACTTATCAAACACCTAAGAAGACTAAGAAGAAGCTCTTAAGGTAAGGCTTCCCTGAGTAGTCAGTTTTGTATATACGAGCAGAAATACTAATCAAACTAAACACCTGAGGAGTACGCCCACTCCCTCTTGTGCCTAAATAGTGTTATTACACCTCGGTTGGCCAGCAGCCTTTGGCTTTACTTATTCATGCTCTACACCTGCACCTTCCCTTTCAGTCATACAGCACAGCATAAAACTCCAACAAGCATCCAAGAGTTCAACATCAAAAACGGTTCTGGCACATAACTTACTGTAGGCATATAATCTCTATAAAGTATTTTACTGCATGGCATTGTGCTAAAAGAATTCTCTACATAGCTCATTATAGCTGTATCATGTATTGCAGGTCGATGTGTAAAAGAGCCCTTTACACGGATAAAATGCTTGATTAATTTTAACGCAAATCGCAGAACTCTTTTGACTGTGCTAATCACCAGACGCAAGCAATGTAGAAATACATCTTGATGGCACTCATTTTTTCAGCTTTAGTATTAAAATGTGTTTAACCTTTCACCCAGCACAGAAATGCCAAACGCAAAGGAAAACATGAAAATGCAAAATGGAAGTTTTTCATGGTAGAAATGGGGTTGGTAAGAAGGCAGCAAGGACAAGAAGGTGACAGTAAGTGAATTTTTAATAGCTCTTCTTACATTTGTGCAGTTCTGTAAAAAAGCTGGCAGACATGCTGGATTTTCAGACATGATCACTGTTGTTAACAGTAAAACGAATGTGTATGGGACTCACATTTTTCAATGCACAATGTGAGTTGCCCGTTTTGAGGTACTCCTTAGGCACAAGGTGATTGTTTTGTCTCAGCTGTGGTCTTGTTATGTGTTCTTGCCAATCACAAATAATGGAGATACTGGGGGAAAGTTTGCTTGCTTTTTTGCTTGTGTCCTTTAAAGATTCTACATTTTAATGTAATATTTTAATGTTTGTGATTACTGAAACAATTATTTGTATTTGTATCATTTTAGTTACTGTGAACACAAATGGCTACAGTCAACATGATCTGACACCTTTCCTGCCATTTTAGAGTCACTGAAAACACATCATGGACTATTTCAGTTTCTTTTTTCTTTTGTGGTATGCATGTTAAGTGTTGTTTTCTTTTTGTTTTGTTTCAGTTTGCATTTCGCACTTCAAAGCCCCTAAATTCTGAAGATTTCGGTACATATACTGAAAGGCTTTGAAACACACAAAAGGAGTAAACACTTAATTTCAATGAAGACTTTACTTCGTAATCTTAACATCAAAACATACAGCTCCATTGGTATAACATATGTAAAATATAATTATTTTCAAATGCGTAGAACAATGAGGCTGGATTATGCAATCCTTTTCCTTTAAAATGCCACAGATACTACAGCTAGCAGCTTCTAAACATGGTGCTGGAAACTTTAATTTACCTTAATCAACACCTTCACAAGACATGGTACAGTCTTCTTTCTATACACTCACTGAATAAAATATTAAGGCAAATGAGCAGCCTGAGTACAATCCATAGTCATCTTCAGGACAAGAGACAGACTTCCATCAGCATCTGATTAAGCCCTGAACCTTAATCCTGTTGAAAATTATGGGTTGAGCAGGTCAGTCCCACACATCATTATTTTACTGAATACCGAACACTCCCAATCATTTCTGAAAGCTGCCTGAAGTGTCTTAAAGTCTTGTGGAATTCAAGAAAACTGTTCATATTTTTTAACAACTTGCTGAGGCTCAGCATGTTAATTGGTAGGGATACCAAATATTTTAGCACATGAGTGTATTATACAAACGATTCTGTTGGTCATGAGTGAGTCATCACAATAGTAGGAAATGACAATATTTACAATAAGTTGTATCAAGGACAGTTCACAGCTATTTTTAATTGTGTTCAGTTGTGTTCAAGAGAGTGAGGTGCTGGTCAGCCTTGGCACACAAATCCTTGGGCTTTTAATGGTTTTGTAAAGTGATGTAGGAACATCACAGAGAGAGAACATGCCCTGAAAATGTTGCTATTTAAAGAAGGAACAGTACTGAGATTCAGTTCTTTTAATTCTTGTGAGAAAAGGGTATTTATTGGCCAGGCTTTTTGCCTGCTGTACCCCATTCTGAAATGTCATACTCTCACTCTCGCTGACTTGTTAGGCATGCACAAGCAATTTTCTCTACAGTCCACATGTTTCACAATGCAGCTGAAGCACTGAAATTGGGCTGTCATAATTTTGAGAAGTTAAAAACACAGCCTAGACTCTTATTTTCATACCATTAGCAAGTTTTAACTCTCAATTCCTTAGGTAATACATACTTGTACACATTAGTTTTGCTCAGGCACAGCTGTAAAAGAACATACACATCCACAGACTTTGGTCATTTATGCTTCATCACTTTTTGTTTTTGTTTTGACAAATCACCCAGTGATTTTAGTATTGTTGGTGTTTTTCTACTTTGTCTCTCAGTCCTCTGCATTGTTACAGGGTCCAGCCCTACATGTTTCTGTATACCAGACTGCATGTTTCTTAGGCTGCTCTCACCCTGTACTGGTCTTTCTATCAAATGCTTATTACGGGTCTCAGAGTGGCTTCTCCTTCTTGGGACCTCTCTCTCTGCACAAGGCATTAATGCAGCCATCTCCTGCATCTGCTTCCCAGGTCCCACGTCCTCTTTCTGGTACTTACTGGGAGAATACCCCTGAGCTCTGGGAGATCCCTGTTCAGGTACCCGGACTCCTGTCCTACTGGGCGTGCGAGGCAGAGAGGAGCTCCGTGTGACAGTCCTGCCGGGTCGCACCCCCCTCCCCTCGCGACCCACACCTGGCAAACTGAGCTCCTCTCCCAGCAACCTCAGCTTCATCTCGTAGCTCCCTCTGGAGGAGCCCACCAGATAGATGGTGTCCCCCCGTTGCTTGACAAGCACAGAGTAGACTTCTGCCAGCACTGGAATACTCTTAGCGATTGCAGCCCGCTGATCATGGTCACATGAGGACAGGTGTACCTCCTGCGTGCGCAGAGATTGGCCGACCAGAGACAGGAAGCTGGACAGCTCATCACAGGCACTCTTCAAGGTGCTCTGAAGAGTTCTCTGTGTGCCCCTCTCAGCCTCATAAAAAGCAGGGAGCAGCGTTACAGTGCTCAATTCAGAGCCTTCTCCTTGCACATTCATTCTTAAAGAATGTTTCTTCAAGATCTCTTGCACATCCACACTCTTGAATCTTTGGGCATAGCGGATTACGTGTGTGTCAATGACGAAGGATGTCTGAGGGTGGGCACTGGAACGAGGGGAGTGACTCTGGGAAGAAGAGGCGCTGAAGGAGAGGTCAGCCCTGTGCCTTGGGGTGCTGGCATCACTGCGGAAAGACTCTAACCACTCATGGGATGAGTCCCCAGACCTGCTAGGGGAGGGGTAAGTGAAAGAGGAAGATTCAAAGGAGCCAGACAACACTGCAGTGGCAGCAGGACTACGCAGAGACTCACGGCTGGGCATTGTGCTTCCAGTAAATGGAGGGCTTCTACTGTGATGAGTCCCACCTATGTCCACAGCTCCATTTTGCTTTAAAAGCATGGTGGATTCCTGAGAAACCTTGGTTTTGGACCCAGCAGCGTACCCATTGATGTGGAGCGTTCCTAAATACTCCTGCTCTTTCAGGGGGTAGTGATGATGAGGGGGGCCACGCACACGGGCAGGGGGTGCAGTGAGCAGCAGTTCTTGCAGCTGAGTCCGTAACACACTCAGGCCTAGGAAGGTCCCTTGCAGGTGCAGTTGCCCAGGGCTGCCATGTGTCACTCTGAATCGATGTCGCTGAAGCAACTCCCATACAGAACTTTGGTCTGGAAACATCTGGAGATCTAGATTTGTCTCTGCTGGAATGTCAATCTGTACATAATAGGAAACAGAAGTACAGCTTAGTGTTATGTATTGGTAAACTAGTGCATTTTGAAATAAGAATAGAAGACAATTTTTCATGCAATGTGTCAAAGAAGTGTTTAATCTGATACACTGGCTTCTTTCAATTAAGGGCCAGAGGCGATTATTAGATTAGACCAATTAGCTTCTAACTCCCACATGGCCTCCTCCTGTTTGTAACTTTATGTTTTAACAATTTACATCCTTCAGTTTCTCAAAGTGTCCATGAACTTAGCCACTTTTTCACTCTCTTTACTCTTTCTGACCCGTTTCTTCCTTTACTGTTCTCATCACTGCCACCATGTGTTGAATTCAGTATGTTGGAAGCAATTATTTTTAGTTTTCCGTTGAGGATATAAATATCAAATATCAAAATAAGCTATCCTGAACAGGAGGCAAACACTCCACACCACAGATAAAGAGGAAAATTTCCAATAGAAGGTGTGTAATCCATATTTTAATAGATGTCCCAGTCGCACAGAAGAAAACAGCCACCCACTGAAAATCTGGAAAATCTTGGCTGTCTAAAAATTGGAAAACCAGCAGACTAAAGCCCTGAAAAAAATGTAATGTTGGATATAACTCAGTAAAGAAAGCTGTGATGGAATGAAAATTCCATAAATATAACTATATGTCTGTTGAGAACTGAAAACGTTCAGCACTGTTTTACAGAACAGGTCATTCTTAGTTGACCATTTAGACAAAAGTACTGAACCAATAGAAACACCCCCATAATACTGATGCCCTTCAGGACAGACTTGTTTCTGCACAACCCACTGAAAGCCCAGAGATCCAGTGTTGGTGCTCTACAACTCTGTGGAGAACAGGATTGTGACCTCCTGGTTGGCAGAGCTCACCTCTAGTTTCTTGAGCTCCAAGGGGAACCTCTGTCCCTCCAGCTCCAGGACATGGTCCCGCTGTAAAACACGATCAGCCACTAAGAAGGAGAAACAGAAAGAAAAGGATCGTTCCAGCTAGTGCAGAGGCAATGTCACAGGAATCAGATGTCCCTTGAGTCCTTACTCTTAAGAAGTCATCACTTAATACATCTTTATTACTGTACAAAGTCACCTTTCATGAAGAGAATTTGAAGCTCTTCACAAATTCATCAGGGATTGGACTTCAAACCAGGACATTACGGGCTCAAATTCAGAGTGTTTCCCTTGAGTAAGGTACTTTGCTCAATTTGCAGACAGAAATTTCTTGTCATATAAATGGATATTCACCAGACTTTTCAGAAAATGGGAATTTATGTACAGTATTCACTTTAAAATGTAACTTTTATTTACAATTCATTACATATCTTATCTGTATTATACCATTATACAAATTATACTGTTTTAATCCATTATTTAATCAATTGAGAACAAAGTTCACTTCAGTATGTGCTTTTTAAATCTATATCCCATTCACAATTTCACAAGGCAAGATCAACTCCATTCCAATTAGCCCCATTTAAGTGTATTTATGTATTCATGTCCCCACTCCACATTGTATTGGAGATAATTTTGTTGACATCAGCAATAAAAATATTAATATTAATAATTAATTCTTGCACTTTTCTTTCCATTCACATGCTGACATGCAGCAGCTACAGGTAACTGCCAAAATAAAGGAAACACCAACATAGTGTCTTACAAGGGACTTGGGGCCCTTCTGGAGTTTGACCAGAACAGCTTTAGTTCACCTTGGTATAGATTCTACAAGTGTCTGGAACTCTACTGGAGAGATGCAACACCATTCTTCCATTAGAAATTCCATAATTTGGTGTTTCGTTGATGGTGGTGAAAAACAATGACTCAGGGCTGCTCCAGAACCTCTCATAAGTGTTCAATTTGAGTCGAAATATGATGGCTCAGTGACCACTCATGCCCTGTGCATAGGGGAACCGTCATACTGGAAGATTCCACTCCCATCAGGACAGAAATGCTTCACCATGATCATTCAGAATGGCTTTGTATTTCCTGGCATTTACCTTGGCCTCTAAGGGATTGAATGGGCCTAAACCACGCTAGGAAATTGCACCCTTCACCTTCGGAAACAAGCATTAGAGCCTGTAGGCTTCTCTTTGCATGCTCCACACGTCCTCATCCACTTGTTGAGAACAGGGTCTGACCATATGACTTCCTTCTGACTCAGCTCACAACTGCCTGTGTTCTCTGCACCACTTTATTCACAAAAGTGATTTTTTAGGCACAATAAGGTGTTTATGCACTGCAATCTGACCATAGTATTCCAAGACTGTGAAGTTTGACAGACTGTACTTGATGAGACTGCCTGCTCACACCTTAGATTGACATGTGCAGTCAACCGATTCAGAGAGGCTCATCTGTTTTGTGTTGTACCTCAAACTAACGGACATCACAGTCGAGGAGTATGCTCTTTCTTCCAGTTGCCCCTAGATGATGATGTGTTTCCCTAAGACGTCCCTCCCAACATCACCTCAGCTATTGTTCCTTGTGAACCATCAGCAAGTGGAGCAGTCTTCTTAATAGAAGCTCCTGCCAAACATACCTCGGCAATCACCCCTCTCAAAGTCACTGAGATCTTTTCTTCTAGCCAATGCAGCCAAAATAATGGGCAACTGATCCTAAGCATGACGGGATGTTAAGTGCATAATTAACTCAGGAACAACACCAGTATGGAAACACCTTCCTTCAATATACTTTGTTTCCCCCATTTACTCAAGTGTTTCCTATATTCCAGCAGTTACCTGTACTATGAGCCAACAGTCTAACTACACAACAACAGTAAAGAAGGAAATTTTAGGGAGATCAGATTTTGAGCAGCTGGAACACTTTATCTGAAACCCTGAGGTTAATACCCCTCCTCATACAAACAGTGGCTTAGGGTCTATAAAGCCAAAGTAATCAGGACATTGATTTAACATCTCATCTGAAGTACAGCCCTACCTACAGCACAAATGTCACCTAGTAGGTTAAGCAAGCACTGGTTTCACATTTATGGTCAAAAAGGAAGATTACCACCTACAGGTCCCAAAACACTACCCTGACCAGGCCCAGCATAACTGAGCATCAGGATCAGGCTACAGAGGTGGTAATGCTGCTTGCAACATACGACCATATTCCGTTTATGGCTAACCAGGGCAGCACGATGGTGCAGTGGTTAGCGTGGCTCTCTTTCAGCGCTGGGGCCCTGGGTTCAACTCTTGACCTGGGGTGCTATCTATGTGAAGTTTATATGTTCTCCGAGTGTTCACATGGCTTACTTTTGGGTGCTCCAATTTCCTCCCACAGTCCAAAAAATATACTGGTAGTTTAATTAGCTTCTGAGAAAACTGGCCCTGGTGTGAGTGAGGGAATGACTGCATCTGTCTGCCCTGCAATGGACTGGTGTCCCATCCAGGGTGTACCCCACCTTGCATCCATTGGTCACTGACCAAATGCTGCTTCCATATACTCAATACTGTTTAAAGAGAAAAAAGAGTTTAAAGAGAAGGTAATCAGTGACCACTCCAACCCACCTTCTTCCCTGTTTGAGCTCCTTCCCTTGAGAAGATTAAGATGTGTCAAATACAGAACAGAGACATTCTACAAGAGCACCTGCCCCAAGGCTATTCGGCCTCTTAATTCAACACTGCTATAAAAGTATTTATTAAACTATTTATTGGTAAATCTGTGGCTTGTAATGCAGCCTTATATTGGTTTTTGTATACAATACAATATATGTGTTATTTATGATTGTATGCATCTTTTTTGCATCTCTTATTTTGAGCAAGCACAAAAAATTATTAACAGCCCAAAGGGCTGGCTTGGCAATAAAGTTGACTTTGATTTTAGATTAAAACCATTAATCATCACAATAGATTCACATGACTAAGGGAGACCTTAAGCAAAGGATAAAGTAATAAGTTTGTTCCTGGAAAGTCTACAATACTATTGGATTCAGCATGCCAAAACATAAATCTGCTCAATTAAAGGGTCTTAAAAATGTTGCACTTGGTTGGAGTCATAGGAAGCTTAATAATAATATTAATAATACTAATAATAAACTTTATTTTATATACCGCCTTTAAAGGTGGCTTCTCAAAGCGCTTTACAGGATGAAAATAACAATAAATTAGAAGAATACAACAATAAATAAGAAGAATACACAAGATAAGACACAATTACAATATATAGATGAGACCATGGATGGTGATACTAAGAAGAGCAGAGGGGTGAAGAATGGAACCAGTTAAATAAAGGCTTTTCTGAAGAAGAGGGTTCTGAGTCTGGATTTGAAAGAGTTTAGAGAAGGTGACTCTCTGATATCCTTGGGCAGAGAGTTCCAGAGCTTGGGGGCAGAACAGGAGAAGGCCCTGTCACCCATACAGTGTAGACGGGGTTGGGGGACAGTAAGGAGAGCAGAATTGGAAGAGCGGAGGTTGCGAGGTGGGGAGTAGGGCAACAATAGTTCCATCAGGTACTGAGGTGCCAAGCCATGCAGAGCCTTATAGGTGAGCATGAGGATTTTAAAGTCTACACAGAATTTGACCAGAAGCCAGTGCAAGGACTCCAGGATAGGATTAATGTGAGCACTTGCACTAGACCTGGTCAGGATTCTAGCTGCTGAATTTTGGACATTCTGCATTTTGTTCAGAGTAGATTTAGATACCCCGGCGAGTAGAGCATTACAGTAGTCAATTTGAGAGAATACAAATGTGTTGATCAGCTTTTCAGCCATAGTTAATGATAGCATAGGGCGTAGTCTAGCGATATTTCTAAGGTGAAAAAAATATGTTTTGACAGTATGCTGCACATGTGGGTCGAATGTTAAGCCAGAATCTAATATAACCCTTAATGGAAAAGAACAGAAATAAGGAGCATTGAAGAATCTGCACTGTGTACAAAATAGCTCTTCAGTGAAGTTTGATCATTGTCGTAAAGACAAAATGTACCTTCCAGGAGTTCAAAAGTCACCAGTGCCTGTCCTGGGGTGCTCATAGGGAACTTTACTCCCAGCACTTCTCCTCCCCCATTCCTTGGCCGCAGGAAGTGAATCATCAACTTATCAGTCATGCGGTCAGCAGGGAGGATGCTGGGAACCTTGAAGACCTGGATGGTCGTGAACTCTGAAGCCATGGACTGCCTACACAGAAAGCATAGTTATTTAAACACTGCCCCCTAGTGACAAAGTTCAAGATGTTTGGCAGGACAGCAGTGCACAAATTTTGTTAAAGCACTGATACCTGTTCATGCACAATGGAACAGTCAAGCAATAGTTATAATGTGTTGCCAAGTACAGCTCAGAGATATTAAATGAAGCCTAAAGACAGAACATGGTGCTATAGTATAGTATAGGTATAGTCTCACAACAAAACAACTCCAAGACAGTAAGATCCAATCCTTCACCCTCTCCCTGCAGCACCACAACCCTCATCCGTCAAACTTTCCTGACCTGACCACATGAACCCCTCAAAACTTACTCCAGAGTCAAAACACTGACTCTAGTGACCACGCTGGGGGCTTTCTTTAGGGGCATGCAGCAGAACATACGTAGCATACTGTCTGGGGCACACATCTTAACATTTTACTAGTAGATATGAATGCTCACAGGATGACTCTCAAATTTACCAAGTTTTCTTATTAGAATATGAAATCCATGTTTAACTCGAAAACTTACAAAAAGCAATTTCCTTTCAGATTGTACAATCAGAGCGGAAGACGCGCTCTCTTGCACAGTTTCTCTAGGAGTCGGTCTGACTCATACGAGTCTGTGCTTAAACAAGCAAGTTCCTCACAAAACTTTACAACCTCCGAAACACAATGGAATCAGAATTTTTACAATAGCTGTTTTCTTTTCTCATTTAAACCTTTCTCATTCGTTGCCTACTACTAACGATTTAAATGCCATTATTCCAAATTATTCCATATTTTAATATAGCGCCCTTCACTCCAAGATTGCAGTTGGCGTATTTACATAATTTAAATACTTGACTTGAAGAAAAATCGGAAACAATCCCCACTCAAATTACGGTATGCACAAAAGCACGTTTAAAAAATGTGAATTGTCAATGCAATTTTACAAAGGTAAATAACGAACTAAGTCACCAAATTCCGACCCCTCTAGGCCGGCCACTAGGTCATACAAGCGTTGTTAAAATTATATTAGTTATACTATATACTAATAAGAACAGAATTATATACTAATATTAATTATGTATTTAAGCAAATGTACAGAATTCACAAAAGGGCAGCGCAGTGCTCCGCTGTAACTGAGAGAGACTCGTGGTTTGTTTCCCAACAGGAAACAAGTCACCGAGAACTCGCTCGGCAGATCTTACAGCTAAAAAACAGAGCCCAAATAAAAAATAAAAACTTAAAAAAGCACGAAACATTGGCACACAATCTGTTATACTGAATGTACATAAGAACAGGTTTAAACTAGAGAAGAATGAAAATGAAGAAAATATACATACTCAACGATTACACGGGAACAACAAAACCTCAGAGTCAATGCGGATGCGTTACTTTTAGTCTGTTACTTTTAGTTTCTATTCTCCACAATACCGTGGCGCCTTTAGTACAATTCATGTACATTTTAAAGAGAGATCTCGCTGATTTCCACGCACAACATACTTCTGAACTCCATTTGTTTGTCAAAACCTATTGCCCCTTCGCCGCTCACGCAGAAGCGAAAGTAAAAACGATTTCAACGCCCGTCATCAGCGAGCTTTCACTTAGCTCCAAGGACCCGTACTGAGCAACGAAATAGTTTTCATTTAGCCTTCGAGACGAACAGCTCCCCGCCCGTGCAGTTGTTTTTCTAAGAACTCTACAGACAACATATAGTCTACAACTACAATTGGTCCTGCCATACAAATCACTACACAATGTACAAGCCACTCCGCTCAAGAATTTATATTAACCCAAAATGCAGTTTTCAATGCACCTCTAGTATTAAATCGTACTCCAGCACAGGACCATAAACGCTGCTAACCAGATGATATCGTAGTTTCCTTCGATACAAGCTACATTAAGAAAGTCCCAACACTGGAGATAACGGCATGGTTTTAAATATTAGCAACTCCTGTACTCTCCATGAATCCTATAATCTGCTCAATCAAGGCAACTCTGGTCTTTTGGGGGTATATAGATTTTAGTCCCAATCTTCAATACTTAAATTGACTTAACACAAAAGAAAGCAGAAAGCAGCCCAGATTAAGAACCCCCAAGGAAAGGGCTGGAGATATCCAATAACCTTAATTGTTCTGAATAACCACAGAATCAGCCTGGTTTCAGACAGATTACTGCTCATTACTTAACCACTTAATTTCCACCTCACAGCCCAGATCCTTTTTCATTGTTGAACCAACGCCCATAAGGACATTGAATACTTCACCTTACAAATACACACTGTACTTGTTCTTCAAACACAAGGTTTTAAAGAATTTAAACCAGTGTACCTTAAATAGTGTACCTAAGTGTATTTAAAAAAATGAACACGTGGATTCCTCTCTTCCTCAGTTGCTCACCTGACAGACACAGCATGTTGTGCATAACTAAAAGTTACAGAGGAGACCAAAGGTGGAATAAGGTGCATGTGACGGTGTACCCCACGGATTAGTGTTCCTAAAAGCAGGAAAACGGAGGAACCCCTATAATTCCAGACTCAACTGCAGTGCGATTTCCAGCTGTTCTTTGTGGCATATTTTCCCAATTTATCTCCATATTACAGTTTATCCACACTAAGCAGAAACCCATTAAAATCTGCAATCGGTAAATTTCCTCAAATTATGTACCTCCAAGGCACAGGATTGACCCTTGTCAGAGTCCCCCAACATTTCAGCAGTTTTCCTTGAGGCTTAATAGAATAATTTTGAAAACTCATTAACCAGTTTTACCTGCCTTTTAATTTGTCCATTTTCTTAAGATGTGTTTGACAGGATCCTGTTTTTATTGCATGGTAAAAACACTAAACTAGAAATCCATGTTTTGAACCTTACTGTTAATTTAAAATGCTTCTCAGTAAGCCCATGGACCCAGCAAACACACATTGCAAGACGAACAAACACCAAAACACTTGTTAGCATTGCCTTTATTCAAACATTACAACAGTGCATCAACGAGAAGCTCTGCTCTCCCTGCCAGCCCACTCCAGAGATGCTGCCACCTACAGGAGAAAAAGAAAAGGTCTGGTCAGTGTCCCGTTCTCACAGGGGACTTGCCCCCAAGATCTGAACCACCACCCACAGGGTAAACACTCAAATCTGCGGAAATATCCCCTCAACCAAGTGGATGAGCGAAAGAAAAAACAGGAAAAGCTACTTAACTTCATTAGCCATAGAAAAAGCTTTAAATGGATGTTTTTCCTTACAGTTGGTAGCAAATATGACAAAAATCCAGTAACCTGCTAAACTCACCATATTCTATTAGTTATATACACTGCAAGGCCCGAGTAAATTCACTAAAAAATACAAGATAATGAATATAACTCCAAGTAAAACCTTCACATTGACAGAACCTTGCCCACACCAGGAAAGCTAGTGCTGGCTTGCAGATTGGATCACAATGATTGTGTGAGGTTTCTATAACCTTGTCATGATGAAGACACACCAAGGCCTCAAACCACCCCAGGTCTCTTTAGCAGATGCTATAGGAAAGGACAAGGCCACCACAGGCCAGGCCTCGCTGAACAACCTGCACAACAAGACAGCACGCAGGCATGCAAAAACACCTGTAGCACCCTGAGCAGGCAGTATCGCCTCATTGTTCTCACCCATTTCTACCCACCTTTTCTTCAGTTGATCCAACCCTCTTCAGATCTAGCTCAAATCCAGCACATCCTCAGGGGCGTCTGCTCTCCCTAAAGAACCGTTTAATCTTCTAGAATTGCTGTTGTCTCCGTACAAGCAGCTTCTGTTGTACATCAGACCCCTGAAGGCTGAATCCCACTCAGGTGTTTTCAGTCTGGCTTCATGGGGTCAGCGGAGCCTCTACAGGGAGCAAAAACAGAACATCACACAGTGCAAATAATAATAATAATATTATTTCCTTACACTTATTTAGCTCTTTTCTGGACACTCCACTCAAGGGCTTTACAGGTAATGAGGACTCCCCTCCTCCACCACCATTGTGCAGCCCCACCTGGATGATGCACATTGGTGCATCAATAACCAAGCCACTAACTCCTTAACTGCCCACACAAGCATGTATAGCCAACACACAAAGATCAGCAGTACAGTTCCAGCTCAAGATTTCTTAGAAAACTGCCACATGACACAGAAACAACCTGCTATGGGGATATTTCAGAAATGCGTATCTGAGCAAATGGAAAAGGGTACTGTATATCAATTTCAAGGACTGAGTAAATTCACTGAATACATGATCATACATAGAACCTCGAGTAACTGCTCCTTTTCATAGGCAGAACCTTGCCCATGCTGGGAGAGCTAGTGTTGGCTTGCAGATTGGATCACAATGATTGTGTGAGGTTTCTATAACCTTGTCATGATGAAGACACACCAAGGCCTCAAACCACCCCAGGTCTCTTTAGCAGATGCTATAGGAAAGGACAAGGCCACCACAGGCCAGGCCTCGCTGAACAACCTGCACAACAAGACAGCACAATGAGGGAGCACGCAGGCATGCAAAAACACCTATAGCACCCTGAACAGGCAGTATCGTCTCATTGTTCTCACCCGTTTCTACCCACCTTTTCTTCAAGTGATCCCACCCTCTTCAAATCTAGCTCAAATCCAGCACATCCTCAGGGGCGTCTGCTGTCCCTTAAGAACCTTTTTATCTTCTAGAAAGGCTGGATCCCTCTCAGGTGTTTTCAGGCTGGCTTCATGGGGTCAGAGGAGCCTCTACAGGGAAAAACAGAACATCACACAGTGCAAATAACTGAGCCACTAACTCCTTAACTGCCCACACAAGCATGTACTGCTAACACAACAAGATCTGCACTAGTTCACAATTTCTTGGAAAACTGCCATGTGACATTCCTGTCACAGCCCTGTTACGGGATCATTTTAGAAACATATCTGAGCAAACAGAAACGAAAACTGATCCTAAGGTAGTTACTCACCTGTGGCATCCACTCAGAGATCTGTAAAAGCTTGTTCTACAAACCAGTCCCCTCCATTTTGAGGGAGGCTTCCAGCAGTCATACTTGTGTGACGACAGCAGTGACTGTCTGAGGTTTCTATAACCTTACTGTGAATTGAACACATCAAGGCCTCAAACCACCCCAGCTTTCTATAGCAGGCACTACAGGAAAGGACAGGGCCACCTCAGACCACACCTTGCTGACTAGCCTGCACAACATGGGGACCACACACATTTCTACACAGCTCCTCTGAAATACAAATCGACCATCTAGGGAGCCATACAGACCAGCACATCTGGATCCAACACACAGGAAAAAACAACAGAAATAAGGCACCACCAATAACTTTTTAAGATGGTATTCAATTGGAAATTACATTCTATAAAACATTCACAGATGGTCACCATCTAGCATGTCCTTTAAATAAAGGAATTTTTAGCAAAGCATAGAAAATTAAAGAGCAGCTAGTCAATGGTGCATGCGTTACAGATGCCTTTACTCACCTGCAGAAGACGTCGTTTTCCATCTCTCAGTTCCATGTCAGGTGCTCTCTAGAAAAGGCAAATACAACGTTCAACTGTTTGCTAGACACTACAATTTCTTGTCTGTAGTGTTACACGTCAGAGAAAGATGTACATTTCTGTTCTGTGATTTAACGTATAAACCTTTTCGCTTGCTCAACTAAAACGGCAGAAAAGTGGCACACACATAGGACAACAGTTCAGGACCACTGAAAATCAGTATGAACAGCAGAAGTTGTAGTCCCAAATATAATGAATGCAGACACGAGATAAAACAGATTTTAAAGTCTCTCACTGGATACAGAAGGAAATATTTTTTTCTCTCCATGTGAACAAAACGGATACGAGTCTCCAACTCTGTAAGCGATCAGACGGCTGATGTGTGAACGTCGTGTAACACAGCCATAATTATTTTAACCACTGAACATCTAACAGTACAAACCTGCAAATCAATTTTTATTACACAGTCTTATACTAGAAAGCTACAGTATATAGAAAGAAAACAACTCATGGAAACAATACTACAATCTATAGGAGATCTCCAGAAGGGGCAGCACTCAACGCAAACTTAACACGTGGGACACAATGGGAGTAAAGAAAGGTGACTAAAGACGAAATATAACTTTGTACTTAGACTAATATTAGTATTCAAAACGTGTTTAACAAAATAACCATAGTTCTCTCAACAAAAGGACGCAAGAGCGGCAAAATACAAAGTCTCCCTCCCATCGAGAAACGTGTTTTCTACACTTATTTATCATAAAATAAACTATTTGTTCGTCTTACCGCTTATAGGACTTGTGCCGAACCTCCACAGTAACAAGCCTTTTCGGTGCTTTAGGATGGCCACAGATTATACCCACTGCTCCCCGACACGTCATTCTCTTCCCTCTTCACTGTGTTAAAGGAAGAACAAAATGCATGCCTGCAACTTTTAAGATGGTTGACGCATGCCCAAACGCGTCAGTGAAGCCAACAGGCCAAGAATCGCCAGTGATACTTTGGGGGCAAGTTTGTTTGGGTAGGTTTTTTTCAAATGCGCTAGCTAGCGGTGGGAAGTTACAAATGGACTGCAAATAGCACACTTCAAGGAAAAATGTCATGTTCGGTGGCTGATTCTCTCCCAGCTCTGGTTTTCGAGTGTAAAAGTCTGGAATCAAGAAAGTAATGTATGAATATAGTTCAGAAATATATGCAGGTCATTTTTTCATTTCTCATCAAAAATAAACCGACAAACAGCAAGAAGTAAATGATCATATAAATATGCGTGTTTCGTGTGTTGTATGCAAGTGTGTGGATACCGCATTTCAAGCCATATTTGGTATGCTTATGAAAACCAGCTCAATCTACAGGTAATTTATTTTAGCCAACCAAACCAAACTTGCATGCTTTGAGAGGCTCAGAGAAAACCTACGCAATATTCAAACTTCATACAGAAGACTCCCCAGAACTAAACCGAACAAGTTTGAGGGTTAACACCTAATAAGGTCTCATGACACTGAACTGGAGATAACTAACCTACAACCTTTACTTAGGAGCAAGAATACACACTGTACAGTAGACAGCTGTGTGAATTATACAGTTTTTATTGTTGTTCTGATCATCTTTAGCCCCATAATAGGGAGAGAAAAATTACGTGAAAATCACTCCAGAGATTTTCTGACTCGTGTGATGCTTAGGACAGTGCAGATTATTCTGTAAATAATCTTGAGGATAGGGAGAACGAGATATAGACAGTGATCAGAGATAGAGAGTGGGTGACAAGTGATGGACACACATGCCTAGATAATGAAACATTGATAAGACTCAAAGACTATGACAAGAATCAATGAGCCACGTCCCCCAAACATTCATTCACCACCCAACTACCTGACTATTTGCCACATTGGAGAAAGTAGGTGTGGTTTGAGATTAGAGGGAAGAAGTTTTTAACAAACGTTTAGAAAGTACCATGCTACAGCTAGAGTGTGCTCCTTCTCTGTCCTGTTCTTAGTTTCCCTGTGCTTTGTTTGTCCCTCCGGTGTGTCTTTGTGTGAGGTTATATATTTCTGGGTCACCCTTTCTTCCTCGCTCAGCATTGAGGGTACGGATGTTGTGAGACCCACCTATTACCAGGTCGCCCCATGTCCGTGTCCTGAGGGCACAGGTTTCTATATTGACATCGTCCGACCCCCTGAGCCTGGGATAACCCCCGTGTCAAGTCACTACTGCTCTCCTTGCCGTTCCACGGCTTGCCCTTCCGACATCCATGATCCATGATCCAGGAAGGATGGAAGCAATCAAGTTCTTCTTCACCTCTAATTCTCTACCTCATGATCCTCCATGGATGTTACTATAAACACCACAGTGAGCCCCTCTCTTTCCTGCATCCTTCCTCTACCCACCTCCACCTGTGCAGCTTGTCCCATGGTTCAATCCTACCTCTGCAGGGGACCCCAGCTTTCTCGTCCTACAGCCAGTTATCGACCCCCAGCCTAACCTCCTGATGCTTAATGTCTCAATACACATTGCCAAACACATTTTTATTTCTCAAATGAAACAAATGCTAAACACATTTTTATTGGATAAAACCTTTTGTGAAATGAGATTTGGAAAGCACATAAAAGACAACCCCAGGACTGCCTGACATAAAAGCTCACTGAAGTCTTCAACTAATCATGTTTCTTGAAATTAAATATTTTCACCTTTCACATTGTGCATCCATAGAGTTCCAAAGAAATCCTCACACACAGGCCTCGTTGTCTTTAGTATCTTCCTGGAGGTGTCACTTTGCCACTGAATATTGCCATTTCATTACAGCCTTACAAGCCCATACTATCCTTTATGTTTGAAATGATTGTACCAAACACAGAACTGAGTATTGAAAGATCACAGTGTATCAACCTTCACAATATGACCTGATTGTTTATTCTGGTAACTGCTGGGTCCTCAACCACCAGTCCATTCCAAGGATTAAGCCAACCTCCAAGGAAACTAGATTCCACTCATTTGTCTGTTTTTCATTCAGATGCCCAGACAACACAGCTGCCAGGAAAATGAAGACTCTGGGGAATTAAACTACGACAATCAACATTATTTACAAGGTGCCGAGGGTCGCACTGGAAGATGGAAAGCATGTCAATTTTTTCCAGCATGACTTGGTAAGTAGGGTGCCATTGGTGCGAAATGGGCCTTAGAGTCTGCTTTGGAGGAAGTAGCTTCACAGGAGATGCAGGAGTCTTGTTGCTTGTTGTGTCCTGACCCAGTTGTTCCTTTCTGCCTGGGTGGCTGAGTGCAGGGACCCCTCCCTGGGCACTGCGGAGTCTAGACTCTCCCACAAGTTGTTATGGAAACCGGAAGTACACTGACCTCACTAGATTTGCTGGACTGGATTATGGGGGGGGAGGGAGAAAGACTGGTGCCCCCTCTGATGACAGAGACAGGTTGGAAGCACAGGTGGAGATGGGGGCTCATCTGTGATGTAGGAGCAGTTGTACCCAGAGGCCAGTCTGTGTGCAGAAGGTATATCTTTGAAGACAGACGGACAGAGGCAAAATCTCTCTGAGGTGCTGAACAGTCATTTTTTTATGTGTTCCCCTGTTACATCAGGGTTTATTTTTTGTAGTGCGTGATTTTTTACTTGTTCGGTCTGGTTTTTTGTCTTGCTCCTCCGGAGCCCAGTCCGGCCTCCCCTTCCTCTACTCAATAAAGGTTTTTTACCCCGGAGGAGGAGGTAGCTCTCAGCCGAGGACTCCTGGAGGTTTTCTTACAGTTAATTAGGTTTTTCCTCCCCCCAGTGCTGTGCAGCTCTTTTTTTGGCGTCATGAGCCACCCTTGAAGGGGGGGTACTGTCATGTTCTGTACACCTAGAGGGCGCTCTACTTTTGTCCTGTTCCTAGTTCCCTGTGATTATTCCTGTCTTTCCAGTGTGTCTTGTTGTGTAGCCTACAGTATTTACTTCCTGCGTCTGCTCTGCTCTTTGCTCAGCATTGAGCACCTGAGACCCGCTTAGCACCAGGTGACTCCTGTCCATGGCCTGAGGGCATAGGTTTCTTTCCGACATCGTCTGACCCCCTGAGCCCGGGCTAACCCTCATGTTGCCCCTTTTGCAGCTACGCATTGGGTCTCTACTGCTCATTCCATGGCTTGCCCTTCTGACATCTGTGATACTCTGTTCTTATCAAAGCTTATCTTATCAAAGCTTATCAAGTCCTCAGTTGTCAGCTCTTCGGAGTGCACTTCTGAGAGGTTTTTGACATCTTCAAGGTCGGTCTCATGTTGAATTTGATGAGCAAGCTTAACTACTTCATGGGTCATCACTGGTACTGTAGCTTCAGTTTGGATGGAGAAAAGACTTAGTGGGACTATAAAATGTGATCTTGAATTAATCTTTTCAATAGATTTTCCATCTCCTATAGCTTTCCAGTCCACTGTTTTGTAATCGCAATTCATATATGATCACAAATGTGCATAACCTTTGAAGGAAAGGGTTAAGAGCATATCAGAGCTCTTAGCTGTCTGAGGAGTAACAGAAGATGTCAGATAAGATTTACAGAGCTGAAATTGAACTGGACTTAAAAATAATGTTCAAGGACTAGTGAGGAGTGGATATCTGGAGTTGTAAATAAGCTGTCCTTGTTCTGCAATATCTTTGCTTAATGCCTTATTACACAAATATGTTAACTACTCCCTTGGAGTGGTATCACTCCTCATGAAATGCTTCCTCCTCTGTACTTGGTTTTTTGTAACTGCTTGACTATGTAAATGGGAAAGTCCCAGCCTCGTACTTTGAATTGACTACGGCTCCTGTGGCTGATCAGTCCCTGTATGCATACATAATAAACTCACTGCACCTTCTCACAAACAAACCTGACTGAGAGTCTGGATTTTCTACACCTTTTATATGTTCTTAGTTCTTCAAAATTGTGTCAATGGTGAAGATAATAAAACCATCATTACAGGGGAAGGAGGTGACTGGCCACCCTCATATCACTCCAGTTTCTCTTGCAGAGTAATTGTACACTATTTCACAGCAGTGGCACCTTTCAAATCACTAGAACCATTTTCATTCATTAAAGGGGTAACACTGCAGATGCACGGCAGAAATTATTCCACATGTATCATGTGTGGGTACACATGAAAGACGATATACACATGAAGCAGTGCTGAACAAGACAGGGTGCACACAGTCACATTTACGTAAGTCTCGCCTATATTAAATGTGTGCAGCTTGGTTCATGTAGCATTAAGTCTGTTATCCATTGAAAGCTGTGAAGTGCTGAATTCCACAACAGGAGGACCAGCCTTTTGTCTTAATAGAGTTCTCCACTGTCGCATGGAGCTGTGTAGCTCTGAAGCCAGAAGTGCCAA
The DNA here is from genome assembly GCF_040954835.1 of Lepisosteus oculatus. Taxonomy (NCBI): domain Eukaryota; kingdom Metazoa; phylum Chordata; class Actinopteri; order Semionotiformes; family Lepisosteidae; genus Lepisosteus; species Lepisosteus oculatus. The sequence continues at coordinate 22,286,733 of NC_090705.1, forward strand.
TGCACACCAGGTGGAGTTTTACTCATCACCTTGGTACTGTGACTCAGATCATGGAGAATTGTTCTCAGTCTGCCGCCAAGATTGCTCATTTCGTCCTGAGCCTGCTACAGAAGATGACATCACCCCCTTGGAAAACTGAGAGTGTTGAGCTCTACCACAGCAGGAGACTCAGCCTTTTCACACAGCTAAATTCTCCAGAATTCAGATATGCACTCATCTTCAGAAATGCAGAAGGGAGCACATGCTTCTGTGCACTAAAGAGAGACAACAGAAACTCCCTGTGTGTTTAGCTCTGCACTTATGTGCTTGATAGATTAGAAGATTCTAGTACTCATCCTAGAGAGTGCTTATGCATTCTTCTCGTTGAATGCAGTACTGTATGTGTTGCAGGCCAGCAACGCATACTGTATTCAAACTGCGTACTGTATTGAGCTAATAATTCAGCTCACCTGCCACTAGAGGTCGTTAGGGCCCCTAGTCTTTGTACAGTACTGTATATAGATTCACTTGTGCTAGTTGATTAATTGTATATTAGTGAGGGGCGTAGAGCCATTTTCTCACATGGGTTTAATTTAAACTAGTTTTGGTATGTAAAGGAATTCACATTGACAGTTGGTGTTGGATTGTTAGAGCAGGTGTTTCTTTTGTCTGTATCTTGAACACATTTACTAAAATAGAGAAACTCTTTGCACCATATTTGTCTTGCAGTTTGACAAGGAATTCAGGCCTCACAAGTCACCTGAGGAGACATAGGTCTGTCACAGCATGTTTATGTATGTCTGCATGTGTCTGTGTGTTATGTTGTGTATCCTTCTCAGGAGAGGTAATGCCGTTTTACCAAACTGACCTGCCGGTGAGTATGGATGAGAGTGGGGAGACACCCTTCCTGCCATCCCCACTTTGTGTCATCATCTGGCACGAAATTAACGAGTCCTCTCCCCTCCGTAACACCTCTGCCAAAGTGAGTCTCCACGACAACATGCAGCACCAAATCCAGGCCACTTTTTAAAACCGTTAATTATTAACACAGGAGGATAAGACTTCCTTCTGACCAGCTCAACCCGTCCCCTTGCACACCTGCCCATAGCAGGCAACTGCTGCAGTAGCAGGGCAGAGACACACTGTCACGATTATAGTCCCCCCTCCTTAAGGGTGCTCCAGCCCTTTCACTAAGACTTTATCCTCTGCACCTGTTCCCTATTCCCAGCCCACCTTAAAAGCCAGGCGCTGACGCTCATCCGGGCTCTGCATCTGATTTCCATATCGTGCGAGTCCGGGACCTGGAAGCGCCTGGTTTTAACCTCTGTCCCCGTTCCCGTCCGCCGGTTCCGACCCGGCCTTCGTGGTTTTTAATTCTTGTTCTGATGGATCTTATGGTTTTGGACTTACCCTTGTGTTTTGGATATTCCCAAAGGACTACTCTCTCGGATTGTTCGCCTCGGCCACACCTCCCCGTGCACCAGCGCACCCTGGACACGCCCCCCTGTCTTCAGCCCCGTTTTCCTGAATGACGTTTCCCCAGTGTTCCCCCACTCGTCGGACTGTGTCGTCCGCATAGGGTCCGGAAAGAACTGTTCGTTACACACACTGTTGCTGCCGCTGTAACAGACAGACAGGAAGTGGTCCCTATACAGACTGCTCTAGAAAGACAGGCACAAAGCAAATCGTGTTTTTGGTAAATTGCTTTCAAATGGTCATACCATTTCCCTTACCCTTATACAGTATTCCTTTTTTCCTTTCAGGCTAATAAAGCAATGGTATGTATGTCCTATGCCGGAGGAATATAGGGTATTCTGCTGTTCCTCCACCAAACTTCTTCATCTCCTGATTTCCTGTTTGCAGAGACCTACAGTATGTGTCCTGCTGGACTGCACACTTCTAGGAGCACAGCTGTGCCCTCCTGCAGTTTAGGGCTTGACACTTTCCATGAGGCACGTCAATATCCACTGGGGTTCTTATCTTACCAAGCAAGTGCCCAAAGCTCAAAGCTGAAGAGGTCAGGTGCTCAGGGGTGCGAGGCTATTAAAGCTCTGTTTCACAGCTCTGCTTGGAGCTCTGAATGTGAAGGTTATGGCTACTTGATAGTTCCTCTTGTTAACGTTTGCCATTGTAAATGTGCTAATTTTGCTCTTTCATCTTGTTTTTTCTGGTCATTTTACTATTACTTCCACTGCTTTAGGAGTCCAGTGATGTACCCAGTACCCTACATCACCCCTCATACCATTGTAGTAATTCTCATATAGTAGCATAGTAAAACTAAATTAGCCTAATTCATTATGGAACCACCTGGTCAAAGAGTGAAACATCACCACATTATTTACCAAAGTGTCATGTTTAAATGGAGGACAGAAGAAAATGTGATTGGTGAAGATTGTTTCCCACTCCGAAGAAACTCTGAACCTACGATATCTTGGGCAACCTGGGACTATGGCAGTCCAAACTCTCCTAATGAATCAAATTATGTTTGTTAAAAGATCCTTAGATTTTAAAGCTGACAAGACTGTTCCATGTTTACTTTAAAACATTTTTCTTAAAATATTTTATTAATGGTTGTCTTGCACAAAAATGTAATGAAGTGTTTCTATGATTTAGAAAGGATGCCAGTGCAACAAAAGATGAAGAAAGCAGTCAGTCAAGAGTTGTAAAGGCCCTTGTGGGTATAAAGCACTGCGAGCTTATTCAGGATGACAGATCAGGGTTCTGTTTCCAGGGCAGTAGTTGCCAGGGGCTACGGTCCTGCAGATAGAGCAGAGGCTGCTGACAACAGCACAGGCAGCAGGGTTGAGAGGCTGAAGAAACTGTGTTTAGCTGTACCTTAAGTGTGCATCCCAACCAATGCTGTACAGTAGCCTAGTTTGTTTCTGTTGTAAAGGTTTAAATTCTGTAAAGGCTGAATTCAATTGTTGTTAGTCTGCAACAGAATCAAAATACACCTCACAGGGATGCTTGTCATTATTCCATGTAATAAGTTTCAGAGGAAGATAATGTGTACAGCGCTGCCTACTTTGTTCACACTAATCCATCTCCTCAGAGCTGCTTTTTCATGAATGCACTAATATCTTACAGTTTAAAAAGATTAAATCACACCACAATGCATTTCCAGGTCTTTCCTTTTATAATGGAAGACGTGTGCTGTAAATTCCTTTAGCACATGCTTTCATTTAAAAAAAATCCATTACTGTGTCAACTTTGAGGTCAGAGAATGAATGGACTTTCTATTTTGATTTGACTGCAGTTTTCCAGCTTCAGGGCACTGGGAGATGTCACTGAGTGAGCCATACTCTGCTGGAAAGCAGGTACAATAGCCCATTGTAAATACTGTTAAGGCATTAGCTCATAAAGAACAATGTTGTTAGGAATTAAATTCTAAACTGGAATTAAAATGCAAATGGAAACAACAATAAAATAGGACATAATAAGTATTTTTAAAGGGCCTAGAAGCGGAGACAAAATAGATTCTAGCAGGATTCGGATCAAAACTGCATAGGATAATGGTACTAAAGGTCCCAATGGAATAAATAAATGTTTTGTCACCTTTGTACCATTTTCCACTAAAAGCAGAAGTATACTTCTAAGTAAGCTGTTTTAACTGAATAAAATGTCTGAGCTTTATTGTATGAATGAATTGAAGAAAATAGGGTGCTGCTGTGTCAGGGGTGGGCAGATTTCCTAGAGAGGGCAGTTAAAACAATGTCAAGAAGCCTCTGAATAATCACCCAAGACCTGAAACAGGTGAAGGGTTGTCTTGCAACCCGTGACCACTGTGAACAAACCAACTGAACAACTGGGCTGGTTATAACAGACGGGTTTATTGAGCTTGTATAGGGATGCAAGGTAGCAGCAATGCAGTGGAGCCTATAGTGTGTATGAGCTGTGGTTCACTGTGCAGGTACAGACAAAGCCTCTTTTCTCCTACATGGTCAGCTCCTGCAGATAAGAGCAGAGAGAAGGGGGTCAAGGTTGTGAAGACGCAACACATTGTTGATTTCAATATCAAAAGACTCATGCCTCACTCACTGTGGCCGATAAGGACCCACCATGATAATACCACAGTACTTTGAACAGGTCATCAATGAGGACCATGAGCACTGTCATACTCATACAATTGGAGTACATCCCTCACACATCATTAACCAGTCCACCATCACTCTCTCATAGCGGTGGTCCTGAGAAATAGTTGACAGAGGACAGTTCAGCACGCCGGCTCTTACCATGATGGCATTGACGATGTCATTCTTGTTGTGCCGGAGTGCGCGGACTGCCTTGGCACGGGACACGTTGGCTTGGGCCATCACAAGCTCGATATCTCGCACTTCCAGACCCGTCTCATCCACCTGGGGGGGGGGCGGCAGAGAGACGGTGGGGAAAAAGAGAAGAAAAGACAATGGGTGTGGAGAGGCAGAATGAGAAGAGGAGCAAGGGAAATGTGAAAGGGCAGAGCAGAAATGTAAAAAGACAGAGAGAAGTGTCTGGTTAGATTTTTGCTAATTCTAGGCCGTATCCAGGAAAATTGTGCTTTCGGCTTCACATTTCCTGTTGGAAAGAGAAACGTCTCGTAGCATTACATGTGTATTGGTTTGTTATTGGGAAAATTAAGAGTTTTTAAAGTGACCCCAAAAGCCGCACTGCTGTCTGAGCTCTCAGTTTGAGAGGAATCGTCTTGACAATGCACACTTTTGAAGATGCCTGCCTGTTGATCTCATCTCTCCCGGACTGGTGTGGTATAAGGTATAAACAGTGAGTTGAAACACTGGCAGCTCCACATTGTTGTGCATTTAAGGCAAAAAACCACTAGTGATCTTGTACTTTTTAAAGAAGCTGTCAGAGAAGTGACTGCACTATTATAAGATAAAAGCGAAGCTTTGAGGAAGGGGAGTCATGTGCCCCTGGTACCTCCTCTTCGTCCTCGCTCTCCTCTTTGATGCTCAGGCTGGGGGCACTCTCTGTGATGAGGGGTGACGGCTCCAGTGGCACCTTGAACTTCTCTGCGGCTGCCTTATGCACCTGCTGGGAGAGGTCCTCAATCTGCGGCACACAGAATAAACACTGTCAGCTGCACACAATGGAGGCGCACTGGTTGTCTTTCAAGACAGAACGGTGTTTCATCACATGATGTTTAAATCTGGACATTGAGACATCACTCTGGACATCACTTGTCAACTTAGTCAACAAGAGATGACTCTTGCACAGTCCTAGGCATAGTATTAACCCAGGTCTTCTGGCTTCATATAGAGATGCAGTAACACAACACCAACAATGGACATCTGACTTAAGGCAGCATTCGTCTTCAAGTGGGGTCAGAATTAAATCCTGTCATACTGCCAGGTTCAGATGGAAATAGTCTTGTGGCTGTAAACAGTTAACTGAACAAGCACACTACAGGTATTGGCAAAAACACGGGTTGGGCTGAAAAATAGGTGAAGGTAAAATATTACAAACCAGCTTCCTAGAACTCCTGGAACAGCAAACCTTTCTGCTTATTGTCCATTGCTACTAGCGCTTACTGAAAATACTGAGGACATGATGAGTGTTGAAAAAGTGTTGAACCATGTCACTATTCCTAACATTAAATTACCTAGAGAATTGTATATATTTGAAATGTCATGTGCTTTCAGGACTGAGGAGTACATGGTTATTGATTGGGGTCCAAGTGGGTACAATAGACTAAAAGAATTTGGTAGAATGGGACTGCTGGTATGTTCCTTATCCTGAAGCCATGGGGCCTGACCTTGGCCTCCCCGAATACAATGTAGATGTCAGAGGCTGGGCTCTTGAAGACGTCGGGTCTTGTGATGACAAACAGGATGTTCTTGGACTTGCGGATGGTTATACGGGTTACTCCGTGGATCTGTCTCAGCCCCAGCTTAGACATGGCCTGGAAGGGAGAACAACACACAGAAGCATGGCAATGAAGAAGAAACACAAACAGCAGTTGTTAGAAAGACAGGCCGTGTGCATTTTCACAAGGTGTCATGATGCTATGCGTGTTGTAAGGTCTGTAGTATTGTAGCTCTGTTTTCGATTAGCTCTGACTGTGATTCACTGGCGTTTGAGTGCTGGTTTCTTTGTCCAGCTCTGCCTCTTACCTTGCGTGCCTTTTTCTCACTGCGGCTCTGCTTTGCCTTGTTCATGGAGTCGTCTCCTGAAGGAGCAGAGGGAGAGAGCTGGGACTGAAAGAGAGATGAAGTAGGGGAATGAGGGCAGAGGAAGAGACAGAGGAAAAGAGAGTGATAAATGGACAGGGAGAAAGGGAGACATGGTGAAAAGGCAGTGAATAGTGTTCAGTGAGTGTTCTGTAAATACTAGAATGCACTTAACCTTTATCTGCTCAACCTTCCTTCCTTTACTTTAAAAACATAACTACTGTGCATTCCTTTTCTATATCCTTCTTTAGAGCTAGTAAAAATGACCTTTATAATAGAGCAGAGCTTTTTGTTTGAAATTGTAGGTGAGCTTTGCTGCATATTATTTAATCTTCCTGACTTTCAGAAATCAGCAGTTTTCAAAATACACTCAAATCCACAAAGCTCATTCTTCTTAAAAGGGAAAAGAAAAATCTATAGATAAACTATTTTCTTAGAAAGATATATTTGCTTCTGTGAGCTCTGGGCATGTTCTGTTTGTATTTAATGTTCTACACTTCTGCATTTAGCTCTGTGAAGGACTAAATATCTGTGTGTGCGAGGACTGTCTGCAGGGTAAGGCTGTAAGCTGTCCATGGTGCTGAACTGCTACCAGGACTGCATGAGCTGTCTGTGGTACTGAAGATTTCTGTAACTAATTCACTATTGGTGTGAATGGAACACTGAGGCATGATCCACTGTATCTTATCTTATTTTAAAATGAAAAACATTGCTGCTGGTGCAAAAGCAAATGGGTCTCAGCATGTCAGAGCAAGACATTTTTTATCTCTAATGATTTTTGGTAGGAAAACAGCCAGTGATGCTCTGAGTTCATTCATAAACAAATTATTTCCTGTTTAAACTGCAGATGATCTGTGGATACAAAGCCATGGAGTTCCTCAAAGCTTGTTTGCACCTCTTATAGTTTATCAATAATGTTACTGCTGCTAATAATCTATTGATGTGTTTTGTTGAATAACTCTCTGCATTGAGGAGATTTCGAAATGCTCTACAATGATCCAATTGAAGACATTTCAGTGCTCATAGCAGTCCTGGAATTCACCTGTGTGTCTGCAGGCTGCAGTGGGTGGTTGTCTGGCTCTTCCAGGTCAGGCACAGAGTCATCACTCTCTGAGTCATTGCAGGAGCCTACAGATAAATACACAGTGTAGGTTTACTAACAGGAATAACACTGCAGACATGCACTGTCTGCACACTAGTGCACACATTCATGGGCAGCACACACAACAGAATGCATGCTATTATTTCAAGAAGAATCTGTACAGCAGATGCACACATTATTTTCCTTCACTGCCAATGAGACTCATACTTCAAGAAGAAATTAAGAGGAGAAGAAATCAACATGAATAAATATGTAAAGACAAGTGTTCAACAGTTCAGGCTAAATGTTAGGTTTGAGTACTTGAACATTAAATAACTGTCAGATAGGCAATTCAGAACTAGCAATCAATGCACCACCAAAAAAAAGTCTTTAAATGTAAAATGTGACCTTTGGCAAATGCATTTACAATGTGTACATTGTAAAAAATTGAAAAAGCACATTGAAAAAAGCACATTCTGTACAGTATATAGAGATGGTGTACTAGATTCAGGCACATGTATTGCTCGCTAGATGCAAGTCAGAAACTGTTTCCATTAAAAGGGGATCAGTTCACTGTTTTGAACTTGGATGGCATGTTGCTAACAACTATTTTTAAAGTTGAATTAAACACTATGTGTTTTGCATGTACAGTTTTCCCAGTGGAGTGGGGATATAGAGAATGAAGTATCAATCCACATGACTAACAATATTGCAAACAAAGTCCATGCATGTGTGCTTATTGTGCTTATTGAACATGTTCCTGTGCCTAGGCTGTAGGGTGTGAAGTACCTTTGTGGCTATAGGACATGGGGCAGCGTGGTAACCTGTCCTGGAATCTCTCAGGCTCAGCTGCTGCAGCATGAGGGGCTGGAACAGGGGAGTTCTTTTGGCAGGGAGACAGGAGCTCCCTCTCGCTGGATGAGCTGGAGTCCGTGTGGGATGAACCACACTGTCTCCCTACCCTCCGACCAGGACCTGAGTCTGTCTGGGTGAGGGACTTGCAGGGAGTTTCCATGCAATAGTCCAGCTGATCCACACTGAGGTCCACTGCTGAACTGGCTGAATGGGGAAAAACAGAATTACAGAACATTAGAGAATTAAGGACACATAAAAGTAAATTTAGGATCTCAGAGGATACCAAAACTTCATATCATTTTGATTCTGTCTCACCTCAAATTGTGAGGGTTGTTTATTTTTTTGTGATACAGGAAAAAGTACAGTGCTGGATATTGAATACAGACAATGGAGCATTATGCTTTATGATGTGAGAGAACACTAATAAACATTTTAATAAAATTATTTTGACTCAGTGTGCACTAATTTAAAATGTGTAATTTTAAATGCTTTTTATCAATGACACATTTACCAAACTAACTTATTTATACAACTGAACATTTTACTAAAGCAATCCTAGTGAAGTACCAACACAATACAACACACAAATACAACAGCTGGGTCACACGTGGGACTTTTTGATTATGAGTCCTGAGCCCTGATCTGACCTAGTCCACACTCCTGTCCAGAACATGGAACAATGCAATTAAAACCTTGTGCTTTAACTGTTTGAATAGATTAAGCAGCAAAACATTAACTACAGTAGTTCAGGTGGGTAGATGTGTCAGCATGCGTAGGTTGCAAAGGAACAAGTAATAATTTTATTCTGAGGCTCTATGGCTGAAACGTTGTGTTTTCTTTCTTCTTTTTTCAGCATAGAATAAACTTGGTTCTTGTTCCTTATAAACTACAGTAGTCTAAGAAAGAAAATAGGAGGAAATCAATTTGAGACTGAGGCACAAAAGGTTATAGGACTCTGAAAAAAGCTATACAGCCACATTGCTGAATGAGATCTCATGGCTCTCTTTAAAAAATGGCAGCTGAGGTCAACCAAAGGGACTTCCTTCGTGGTTTTAGACTATATGTATCTGCAGCTGCCGTGGATTCTGTTGTTCTTTCCGGTTTAGCCACAAAACATTTTAACCACCCATTTGCAGATATGCAGATATGCTTTTGAAGGAAATATTGTTTCCCCTCTACTAGGAAGTTATACATTTTTCAATAAACTATATTTATATATGCAAAGATGTTAGAATTTGACCATTTAACATTTTAAGCTACACCATGAAAATGTGAAAATGAAAGTGAGGTGGATATGATTTCAAATGTTACCTGTCTTCTTGTCCTGCGAGTAGTGTGCCGATATCTGCAGGTCTGTGTGTGTGTCCAGAACAGGAACTAAAGAGAGCTGCCCTGGTCCTGACACAGACTTGGTGGATAGCTGACTGGGAAATCGAATTGGGCTGGAGAAATCAGGACAGCACAGATGAGGGTTCATGGGTATCTGAGATGGACAATCAGGGAGGGATTGCAGTGGGGTACACAAAGGCACAGACTGGGATTCCTGGACAGGGATGCAAAGCTCTTCACAGGGCTCTTGATTAACTGGTGAGGTACTCAAAGGAGATGTTTCACTGTGTTCGTCAAGAGCATTTTGGCTGTCATCAACATGATTGTCATTGATGTCCCTCATCCCTTCAATCTGGCATTTTCTTTCCTCAGCATTGCAGACATCCAACATGTTTTCATCTGGTATCTCAGAGATAGATGGGCTTGGCTTCTCTTCCTCTTGCACTGAGGTGGGCACAGGGGGTTCTGCAACTTGTTCTTTTCCTGACAGGCTTGTGCAAATAGGTAGATTGAACACTTCTGTTGTGTTACTGCATATCTGACTGTTGGATCCCAGTTCTTCCCCGCAGCATGCAGGTGCATCATTCTGTGAAGTAGGAGAACAGACAATAGGCTTGTCTGTTTTTTCTACAGCTTCAAAGCTTTCTGTGAGATTAGAAGAGCTATTTATCTCAACCTCATCTTCCTTCTTAGATGCCTCTATGACCCCACCCTCGCTAACGGTCAGGTCTGATGTGTCCTTGTTCTCTTGTAGTGTATTAATACCAGGGTCAGTTAATTCCTTTTCATGATCACTCTCACTAGAAGATATATTTTCTTGTAACACATCTATACCTACTACCTCAGCAATATTTCCCTCTTTCTCCTGAATAGTACACTCCAGCTTCAAAGAGTTGTCTGGTGTGCTGGAATCAGCTGCTGTAGAAGTAGCCTCAAGTCCTTTGTCTTTATCTCTGTGGCATTCAGTTGTTTTAATGGGGCTGACACTCCTTTCAGGTTCACGGTGTATTTCCTGTTTGTCATTGTCAGATCCCTTAATTTTGTCAGGACTTTCAGTTGCATTTTCCTGCTCATCAAAAGGAATGCTATTTGATTGCTCACTGGTCACCTTCTCAAAGAAACTGTCCTCTATGGGACTAATGCTTGCTTTCTCTGTACATGTTATAACGTCTTCATTAAGCTTGTAATCTTTCCCTTGAGAAAGAGAGTTTAATTCTGCCTTCTGTTTGCTCTCTGTCAGAAGGGAACCCATGTTCTCAACGGGTGTGATAGTTTCCTCAGAGATGCAAGCATCAATTTTGACATCTGTGCTCTCATTTTCTTCAAAGGCACCTTCACTCTTTGGTTCACTGACATGATTATTATCCACAGGATCTGCATTCTGTTTTTGCTGCTCTTCCTCTTCCTGAAGATCAAGGTCTTTGTCGATTTCTCCACCCCTCTCTCTTTCTGAACAAGTTACCTGCTCAGAGTGGTGTAGTGATTGAAGAGTATTTTCCTCTTCAACAGGATCCTCTTTCTTTTCATCTGTCTTTTCATCAGACTTCTCATCTGTTGAGTTTTCAGTCTCAGACTCTGTTGTCTTTGCCTTATTTTCGCTTACAGAATCCATGATTTCTAAAGGTGAGGTAGGGCAAAGGGCTTCCTCTGGCTTATATTTAGAAGATACTTGTCTAGGAATGAAGGATCCAAAAGAACCACTAACCAAAGTGAATGCATGTTCAGACTTGATGCTACTGGGACCTTCTTCATTGTTTGTCACATTCTCAGTTTTAGAAATGTGTATGTGTCCTAGTGTGGTGTTTTGCTCAACAGTAGACCCCCCTCCTGGAGAACCTGTGCTGTCTGACTTTTCAAGATCTGGAACGTTCTTTGGATAACAATTGACTTGAGTTTCACTTGTCAGAGATAGTGCACTTGTGGAGGCCTCCTCTGGGAGAGAATTTGAAGAGACAGGTTGAGGTTCACAGAGATCCTGAGTGGCATCTTCAGTCTGCAGTGATCCTCTTACAGACTGATTTTTAACCACTTTGTGTTCAGTATCCTCTGGATTCTCTTCAAAGATGGATACAATTGATAATGCTGATTCCCCTGGGACACTTGGATTATCTTGTGCTAAATCAGCATAGGTGTGGTCTTTAGCATCCTTGTTTTCATCTTCGGAAAGAATATTAAATTGCAAATAGTTGGGATCATCTACTGATTTGGGCGGCAAGTGGTTTTCATCTGTAATGTTCAATTCACAAGTCTCCTCTCCTACTACAGGTAAGATGTGCTGGGGGACATTGCCCTCTGCTGTTTCAAGAATGGAGCCCAGGAGGTTACTGTTATCATCTTCTGGAAACTGAGAACTTCCATCTTCCCCTCCTCCAGCTTCAGAAATCTCTTCTAGTGATTTCCAGTTGGACAGATTAGACTCCAACAAAACAGTATCAGAGTTATCCAAGAGTGTATCTTCAGGAAATTCACTATTCTTGTTATTTACAAGGCAGTTATTGTTGGTCTCATGGTCAGCAGGGGTAGTATCCTTTGTCTCAATATTTGGAACGACAACAGGTTCATTAATCACTTGGCCTGCCATTGAACATGTCAGCAAATTTTCAGCCTCATACTCACAGCATTCTTCTAAGGAGACAGGCACTCCAGACTCCCACAATTCAGGTGTAGTTCCCCTTCCTGAGACATTGGTTTCAGAGTTTTCCTTCTTTGGTGAAATGGCTAACATGCTATAAACAGCACTGGAGACGTAAAGAGGATCTAAACTAATTTCATCAGTACAAGGATGGTTCTCGGTCAGATTATCCTGGTCAAGAGAGGATTCAGAGATTAACACATCTGATGCTGTGACAGCTAGGTTATCAGGGACATCAGTGGGAATTTCAGGGGTTTCTGAAACAGGAATATTACTGGAGCTCTGGTCATCTTTGGGATAAGATAGTGGAGGGACTCCTTTATTGAGATCATTCGTAGCTGTACTATCCAGACTTACTTTTAAGTCATTATACTCTATGCTGTTGGCATTTTCCTGATCAGCTAATTCAGCCTCAAGAGTTGTCTCATCAGCCAGAACATCTCTTTCTGTTACCATTTGGCTTTCCTGTGGATATATTGTTATGTCGCTTTGTCCAGAAATCACAACAGGCTCTTCTATCTGGATGTTATTGTCCACATCATCATGTTCCACTAACTCCACAACTCCTTCCTGCAAAGACTCTTGGTAAGCTGCATCAGCAGGCTCCTCAGTGACTGTGATAATGGAGTCTACACACTGTTCTTCTGTTTCACTTTCCAGGAAAATGTTCTGGGCAGGGCCTCCCTCTCTCACTTCTTCTACATTTTCCAAAGGCTGGTCTGTCAAGGTCTCTTCTGGTCTTTCAATGAACTCCTGGACTTTGGGGTGTTTTGAAGAAAAGGATGCTCCTGAACTGGATTTAGGGGCAGGACACTTCTCCTTCTGCTCATGCTCTGCATCAGAAGACCCAGAGGAAATCTCCATTTCACTCTCACTCTCACTCCCACTGCCAGAGTTGGAAGAGTCTTGTTCTTTGGGTTGTGTTTCCTCTGCTGGATCATCAGGGCCAGGGAAGTGCTGTGATAACTCAGCATGCCTCTCAGTACTATACAGCCTCTCATCCTCATCCCCGTTGTAGGAGGCTGAGTCAATGGACTCCTCTGTGTCATCTTGGAAAGCAAAAGACTCATCCACACCTTCATTGATGGAATTTTCAGAGAGGGAGTTGAGGAAGGAGGCTGAAGTGTCTTCCTCATTGACGTCTTCGACACACTTCCCTTCTTCTTCTACTTCCTCCTCCTCTTCCTCCTCCTCATCATCACCTTCATCCACATCACCTTCCTCCTCCCCTGCTGCATAGGCATCCACATCGTTTCCTGGCCCATCCTCAGTGGGGAACAGTGTGATCTCCATGGAGTCTGCCTGGAAGATCAGACTGGCATGGAAAGGCAGGAGGGAAGCAGGGATCATCCTCTCATCCTCCAGGCTGCCCTCTCCACAGGGGCCAGGAAACTCCAGGATGGACATTTCTCCACAGGGACTGTTGTTATCAGTGTCAGAAACCTCCGAAGAACAGGTAGCTGGGGTGAGACTTCCAGCATCTGCGGCAGCTAACCGATGCTGCGCAAAAGGGAAAGAGGAGACCAGCTCTGTGGAAATGTCTTCTTCAGGACTGAGAGGGGCATTCAGAGTGGCAAAATGCTCTGCAACACAGGTATCCAAGTCCAAATCCTGGTCTTGGTCAAGATCCTCATCTGCAGTGAGTTCTGTGGGCTCCAGGACCTCTGCTGGCTCCAAGGAACCTTCAGATTCCTCTCCTTCCTCTTCTCCAGAAGTAGTACTCCTCCCACTGCTACTCCTTTGAGGGGAAATGTCTTCGGTCACCCAGCTGGGGCGGCATGTCTCCCTCTTCAGCCTCTCCCTGCCCTCCACAAAGCCAATGTTTTCCACCAGCCCCAGCCCTTCAGATTTGTCTGCACCATGCCTCTCCTCTCCCAGCTCATCCCCGATCTCTGAGAGAGATTCCACATAACAGGCAGGGGCCTCCTGCAGCTCTCCCTCTGTGATGAGGTTGGGGGAACAAGAAGGGGAGGTGTTGGATGTGCAGGATGAGGTCCAACTTCCCCCCTCTGCTGTGATATAGGAGCCCGAAGGGGAGGTTGGAGGAGAACAGAGCCCTTCGCTCTCTGGCAGGTCAGGGGACTCATCAGGTGGAGACTCAGGAGTGGGTGACCCAGGGAACCACTGCTGCTTGACATGTTGAGAATAGACCATCTTGATGGGGGTGGAGGGGGCAGTGAAGTAGAGGTCAGGATCTAAGCTGTGGGTAGACCCCAATAGCTGGTGGTCCGGCTCCTGGCGCTCAGCCATGTAGGTGGGCTGTGAAAATGACAAGGAAGGCACTTCATCCTGAGACGGCGTCTTCTCAGACCCCTCTTCTCTCATAAGAGGGTCACTATCAGCCATCCCAGCATCCATAGCTATAGGTTCCTGAATGGAAGAAGGGAGGAGGCTTACAGGGTCCTTGGCCAGCTCCATTTGGAGTGTCGGATTGTCTTCCTGGGAGACGGACGAACTATCCTGACCTGTGTCCAACTGTGACTCCTCATTAGGTCTCTCCTGAATCTCTTCAGGGGCTGAGGAGGGTAGAAGAGGGCAATTTTCTGGAATGGCTCCTTCATCTTCTGTCTTCTTGTTCATTACCCTATCTCCCTGTGCTTCCATGTTGCGTAGTAAGGCTTCCTCCCCCATCACTACCCGAGTGTCCAGTATCTCCGGTTCCTTGTAGTCACTCTCGATCTCTGTTCCGGTCAGGACCTTGATGCGTTCCATCTTCACAGGCTGGTACCCGCGCTTGCATGGCCCCCTGCCATACTTGCCTGCTGCCCTCCCAATGCTGACAAGCCTCCCATCAGGGGTCCCGTCACAGCTTGCCCCCTCTGGCGGAGGGCGCAGAGCTGAGAAGTTCTGCTTGGCCCTCGGCAGCCGCGGACCAAAGGGGGAGGAACACTCGGGGCTGCCTGCTGGGGAGAGCTGCGGGGGGGTGAGGGGGGAGGGGGTGGAGGCACAGTCGCTGGGAGTGGAGGCTGAGGAACTGGAGGAATGCCTGGTCATATCTGAAAGAGAGGAAATACAGAGACAGTCAGATCCTGAGAGGGGTTAGCAATGATGTAACACTTCATCATGCACAACTATAATTTAGACAAAGAAACAAAGTACCTCACATTTTAAAACAACCAACAATCTGGTGATAAAGCTGTACTTTTAATCTCTTCAAATTGTAGGCAAACTGCCCCCTGGTTTCAATGATAACTGGAAGGTCAAACTGGTTTCAGGTTTAAGTTTTCTTTTCAATCAACAATTTTGTTTTAGTTTTTAGTGACAACCATCTATTCACATTTTTATTTCCTCTGGTTCTCTCACATTATTTTTTCTTCTCTTCACTCTATCCATTAAGGCATACAGTCTCTTAACATGTCAGATATCACAGCTGCTTGTGCACCTTCTGTAAGAGATACCCTGTGTCCCGGTCCCCCAGCAATCTGTGATCTTTTTTAACTCTCTCTCACTCTATTCAGCCCCTAAGTTTCTTTGCCTTCTGATCTGTTTAGTCTAATTCAAAACAAAGCAGATATTCAAATAATAATCAGGTGGTGTCCAGGAAATAAAAACAATTGCTAACAGAGTCAAAGACTGTTTTCGGGAAAAATGGACATTGATGTGATTATAGTGTAGCTCAAACACACTGTTTAATAAGAGCCTTGATTTCAGCTGCCCATTAAAAACTATTCTTAACTTAAAGAGATTTTGAAGAAGAGGATACTTCAATTTGAACTTTAAACAGCAGTGGATGAAAAAAGAGGCAATCCTTTTTGTGGACATGCTAATTTCCTCTGTGTTTCTTTCCCACATTCAATTCTTTCCTCCTCTCCCCCCCTTGTCTTGTTTATCTTCTAATAATGTCAGCTAAATGCCAGGCTATAAAATATTAAACCACACTGACAAGAAAGGTCATACCAACACCCATGTAGAAAGCACTAGAAAATGTGCATCACTCTCTTAAAACATATCTTCCCAGGGGAATATCCAATAAAACCCACTGAACTCCCTCTAGATCACTAGCCTAGAGAATAAGGGCCTGTTAGGAATGCAGCGATGACCTCAGACTAAACCAATGTAAAAACATCACAACATTTTTTAACAATAGTACAGCAGCTCAGCAGAATTCTGTTTTGCCATGTTTTAAGTGATTCTGTCAAAGCTCACTTTTGAAAGAATCCTGATATGTGTTTTTCACTCTTTTATATGTAGTATCAGTTATCTGTTTTCTCTTTTATATGTACAGCAGCATCAGTTAAAAAAGCTGTGACATGCTATCTTGAAACATGGGTAGATCATATCCATTAACTCTTGTAGAATAGGCCATTAACCCATGTCTGTTTGAGTCATCGGTCTACTGTGTGAGGTATGGATATCAAGCAATTCTAATCCCAGCCCTAAAGTGGAGAACTAAAGTAGGATTTAATTGAATCTATTTATTTTCTAACCTCTTCATCCAATTCAGGGTCGCAGGGCAGCCGGAAACTATCTTGGCAAGCAAAGGGCAGAAGGCAGGGTACACCCTGGACAGGACACCAGTCCATCGCAAGGCGCACACAGACACACTCATAACAGAGCTTATTTTCCCTACCAGTACTTATTTGGACTGTGGGAGGAAACTGGAGGAACCTGGAGGAATGTTCAAAAGGAATAACATACAAACTCTACACAAAAAGCACCCAGGGTACTGAACCCAAGGCCCCAGAGCTGTAAGGCACTAATGCTAACCACTTCACCACAGTGCTGCCCTTCATTGGAAACAGCAATGTATTATTTTGATCACAGAAGTAAATAATTAGTTCAATTAGACAACGTGAAGGTGAAAAAAGTGATGTGCTGCAGGATTCATAGGCCTGAAGGGGATTCCTCCTTAAGAAGGTTGCTACTGTGGCCTCTTCACTAACATTAAAATTTGCACCCATGGTTTCTCAGGCTTTCAAAGAATGTCCCCTGAAGAAAAAGAGTCACGGTAAATGGGATGGTTATTTGCTTATTATTTTTTTATTGCAGTTCTGTTCCATGTCTTTAAAGGTCTTTACAACACTAGGCAAAAATAATAATAAGCAGAACCAGAGCAAAGGTTTATATGAGTTGTATGATTGTGTCCAAATGAACAGTGCTACAACTGAACGGCATTATTATGGTCCAGTCATAATGTTTTTGTTTGTTCCTATCCAGCTGATATCTTAGTTACTTAATTCACACCACTTGAAGTTACAATGCATGTAATCAGACCTCTTTAGTGGTTTACACCTGACAGATTTCAGACCCCAGGGCTAAAGTAAAATAACTATGAAAGTATGATGGGAGAGCATTGATTAGGCATGGAGTAAGATATGAAAATTAAGGGCACCAGCTGTGTAACTAAATGACCAGACCCAGAGGACCCTTCATTGTCTTAAACACATCAGAACATCCTGTCCCTTTCACAACATTAACTGTTTATCTGTTCACACTGAAGAAAGTCTGCATTAATGCACTCCCTTTTCTATTTGAAACAATCTAAAGCGTTTTACTGTGCATTTCAGATATAATTATTTCTAATAGAAGAGGACAGAAGAACCCCAAGTGAGTAATTGCCTGGTCTGTCAAGTCGGTAGAAAAAAAAACATATCATCTTGTTTATAATTAGACATCACTGCAAAATAAATCCTCTGCTAACCTTTCTGTCAGACTGCCTCTGCAGAGAGCTGTGATGAGGCACTGCTGGGCTCTGCAGGCAGAGTCTCATTGCACATGGCCGGACAGCCCAGCTCTTTAAAGAGGACAACTAATTAATACACAAAACAGCAGCTATTACTCCGAACAGTTACTGCCTTTGTTACAACAAAGACTTTCAGAGAGTACTGAAGACTCATGAGATCGTACTCATGTAGGGAATAACATATTAAGCACAGAACTTGTGAATGTTCTACCTGTCTGGGTAAAAAACGAAAAGAATAGTTCTGTCTGTAAGAAAAAATAATGAAGCAAATTGGTCTGTCACTGAGCCCTGATACACCACCGAGGCTGTTATATTAATGCTGGTAAAAAGATATTTTTTTTTCTGTCTGGACTACCAAGGGTTAAATGTCAAGCCACATTTCAACTTTTGTCTCCCAGCGGCACACAAGCACCAATTAAGAAGGAACAACAATGCTTAGAGTCATTTTTCTTTTACTGCTCTTCAGAGCTGTCCGCCATATTTTATGCAGCATTAACCTTGAAAGCAAATCATGCATGCAAATACTGTATGTCCCTTTCAAGGTGTTCACTCCACTCTGCTGCAGATTTGTGCTCTGCTCAGCTCCATGATTATTCGATGTATTGATAGCAGGTAGGATCAATGGAACAGTTATAGCATTGGTAATGTTACAATCCACTTAATTTGGTAGAGGTTTAAGGTCTGTGGAAGAATATCCTTCATTTAGAAGATTCATTAAAAGATAGAGAAGGACCTGTGACTCCAGAAATACCCTCACATCCTTACACACAGCTCCGATTTTGCCTTAACCTTTAAGCTGACTGTGAAACTTTCTCCAGCTCCAGGACCTACGTTGATACTCTTGGAGAATACTGTATCTGAATGGATGGAGAGGAAACTGTCTACATGGAATCCAGTTAAGGAGAATCCTTATTTGTCCTTGGACTCACTCTACGCCTAAAAGATTGAAAGACTCACATCTAAAAATAAAAACAATGTGATGGCAACGTGGCTTGCAGCAGAACAAGCACGAAGGACCTCCAGAAAAGGGGGCACTGCTGAGCCATCAACCTTTCTTCGCAGTTCAAGACCCTCAGTACCAACAACAGAGCTCAAATGAAATAGAGGACTGATACAGCTCTCAAAGATTACATTTCGAGTTCAGAGGTGTCTACCGGACAACAAGTATCACAGATGCCGGGCAAATTGATGATACCCTGGCTAAATGAAACCCACCCAGCTCCGGTGGCTTTTAGACATCTGCAGGACATGTGACATGTGGACTATCCATCTTTCCATGAATTTAATAATTGCTTTGATGTCCTTGTGAATGCAGGTTAAGGAACCCCTGCCCTGTATTATAATTCACTTCAAGTGTGAACAGAACTGCAACGCTCTTTCCAATATTATTAACAAAAGTAGGTTAATACTGCATTGTACTGTTTACAGTACAACATTTGTCCAGGGCCCCCATCTCTTATAAAGAACATTTTGCTAATCAGATCATTTTTGCGCAAGCGGAAGGTGAAGCTCGTTCTGGCTGGGAGTCTGTGAAATCTGCTGAGGTTCACTTTTATTTTTTTGTATGTAATCTCATACTCTAGCTCCAGACAGCGGGAGCCTGACCTGAGGCTAATGTGGTTTATAAAGGCTTTATCATCAGATGAAACTCTGTTGTCAACTCAATAAGTGTCTGTATTTACAATGCCCTTTAAAGAGACACACAGACAGAGTCAGCAATGAATAGAATTCAGATGAGCAGGAAAGAAGCAACAACATTAGAGTAGGATCAGGAGAAATCAGGATAAGAGAGAAAAGCGAAATACAGTGCCTTGCGAAAGTATTCGGCCCCCTTGAACTTTTCAACCTTTTGCCACATTTCAGGCTTCAAACATAAAAGATATAAATTTTTTATTTTATGTGAAGAATCACCAACAAGTGGGACACAATTGTGAAGTGGAACGAAATCTATTGGATTTTTGAAACTTTTTTAACTAATAAAAAAATGAAAAGTGGGGCGTGCAAAATTATTCGGCCCCCTTGCGTTAATACTTTGTAGAGCCACCTTTTGCTGCGATTACAGCTGCAAGTCGCTTGGGGTATGTCTCTATCAGTTTTGCACATCGAGAGACTGAAATTCTTGCCCATTCTTCCTTGCAAAACAGCTCGCTCAGTGAGGTTGGATGGAGAGCGTTTGTGAACAGCAGTTTTCAGCTCTTTCCACAGATTCTCGATTGGATTCAGGTCTGGACTTTGACTTGGCCATTCAAACACCTGGATACGTTTATTTGTGAACCATTCCTTTGTAGATTTTGCTGTATGTTTGGGATCATTGTCTTGTTGGAAGATAAATCTCCGTCCCAGTTTCAGGTCTTTTGCAGACTCCAACAGGTTTTCATCCAGAATGGTCCTGTATTTGGCTGCATCCATCTTCCCCTCAATTTTAACCATCTTCCCTGTCCCTGCTGAAGAAAAGCAGGCCCAAACCATGATGCTGCCACCACCATGTTTGACAGTGGGGATGGTGTGTTGAGGGTGATGAGCTGTGTTGCTTTTACGCCAAACATATCGTTTTGCATTGTGGCCAAAAAGTTCGATTTTGGTTTCATCTGACCAGAGCACCTTCTTCCACATGTTTGGGGTGTCTCCCAGGTGGCTTGTGGCAAACTTTAGACAAGACTTTTTATGGATATCTTTGAGAAATGGCTTTCTTCTTGCCACTCTTCCATAAAGGCCAGATTTGTGCAGTGTAAGACTGATTGTTGTCCTATGGACAGACTCTCCCACCTCAGCTGTAGTTCTCTGCAGTTCATCCAGAGTGATCATGGGCCTCTTGGCTGCATCTCTGATCAGTCTTCTCCTTGTCTGAGCTGAAAGTTTAGAGGGACGGCCAGGTCTTGGTAGATTTGCAGTGGTCTGATACTCCTTCCATTTCAAGATGATCGCTTGCACAGTGCTCCTTGGGATGTTTGAAGCTTGGGAAATCTTTTTGTATCCAAATCCGGCTTTAAACTTCTCCACAACAGTATTACGGACCTGCCTGGTGTGTTCCTTGGTCTTCATTATGCTCTCTGCGCTTTCAACAGAACCTTGAGACTATCACAGAGCAGGTGCATTTATACAGAGACTTAATTACACACAGGTGGATTCTATTTATCACCATCAGTCATTTAGGACAACATTGGATCATTCAGAGATCCTCGCTGAACTTCTGGAGTGAGTTTGCTGCACTGAAAGTAAAGGGGCCGAATAATTTTGCACGCCCCACTTTTCATTTTTTTATTAGTTAAAAAAGTTTCAAAAATCCAATAGATTTCGTTCCACTTCACAATTGTGTCCCACTTGTTGGTGATTCTTCACATAAAATAAAAAATTTATATCTTTATGTTTGAAGCCTGAAATGTGGCAAAAGGTTGAAAAGTTCAAGGGGGCCGAATACTTTCGCAAGGCACTGTAAGCCTGTGGTGCAATAAAGTGAGGAGCACGTGACCGAGAAGAGCGGATGACGAGGAAAGAAAAGTACCTTGTCTGGCTGGGTCAGTTAAACAGCCTTTCGATAGAACATCTCTTCATGCATGACAACCAAAGCTCCACTCTTTATCAACATGACTTCCATTTTATTTCATTGTACTCCAACAGTAGGTCTACATTTTGCTGAGACTCTTTAATCCAAATCCATTAAACAATACTGATGCCTGACTTTGAAATAATGGTGTTACGTTGTTGTACAATTGTGCCCTTTTCTTGCTGCATGTTAGCGTGCAGAAAATGTTAATATACTTTATATGTGAATAGATTGTAAGACAAGGATGGTACAGTGGTGCAATGGTTAGCATTGCTGCCTCCCAGTTCTGGAGCCCTGGCTTCAGTTCCAGACCTGAGGTACTGTCTGAGTGGAGTTCATATGTTCTCCCTGAGTTTTTGCAGGGGTTTGTAAAGCTCCTCCCACAGTGCGGAGACATAGTGAAGCAAAAGTATTGGTTTCTGGGAAAATTGGCCCTGTTTTGGGTGTGTGCATATTTATGTCTGTGTGTGTCCCACCCACGGTGTATCCTGTCTTGTGCCCATTCCCTGCCATGATACGATCCCGCTCCAACTTGACCCTGAATTGGATGTAGCAGTTAGAAAATGGATGTATGGACTGCAAATACATATCCTGGTGCCTCCAAAAATAAGCACCGAATAATTGTCAATATCCCAGAATGCATATCTAAGCAGAGTCAGTTTGTAAATTCAAGCCACTCATCTTTCACCCCTTCTTCAAGTGGAGCAGTGTTTAGGGATCGGGACTCCAAACAGGAAGGCTGAGGATTAAAATCCCAGGAGAGATTCATCTGTTGTAGCCTTGAGAAAAGTCCTTTTCTTGAATTGTTCTGGGAAAATGCCCAGCTGTATAAATGGGTGTGAATAGAGATTGCTTTGGATAAATGCATCAGCCAAACACTGTAAATTAGAAATAATTGTATTATTCTGGGACAGCATGGTGGTAGAGTGGTTACCATTGCTGCCTTGAAGTGCTAGGACCTTGCGTTCAATTTTGTACATTGGGTGCTATCTGTGTGGGGTTTGTATGTTCTCCTCATGTTTGTGTGGGTTTCCTCCAACAGTCCAAAGACATACTGTTATGTAGGTTAATTGGCTTCAATAAAACTGGCCCTGGTATGAGTGTGTGCATGTCTGTGTCTGCGTGTGCCCCTCAATGGACTGATCTCCCATCCAGGTGACATCATGCCTAGCTTCTCTCCTTGTTTGTATTGGATAAAGTGGTTAGAAAATGGATGGATGTATTATTTTGAAACCTTTGATCCGTGCCCTCTAAAACAACCCTGATGAGCTAATATTGGAACCACTGCTGCATTGGCTCAAAGAATCCTTCCCCCTTTCCTACTTTGGCTCAGAGACAACAAGCATGGGCAGCCCGGAATTAGTACTCGGCCACTGCATCCCATCAATAACCCACAGTTACCAGAAGGAGGAGCAACTCACACAGCAGAAGGCTCCTGCGCAGCCGAAAAAGACAGAAAAACAGCTGCAGGCACTCACTCTGCAGTTCCATCTCTCTATGTTAAAACTCATGCTCACACACAGCTGGGTAATGTGGTTTAAAAGGGTTTGGGGGGGGGAGGGGCACAGTAAATATAACCTGCATCCCTTTTCAATTGATGCCATCTCCCTCACACCCCTACAGGTGGTTGGGCTATGTCACGGTTTCTTTTTGTCAACTCTAGACCGTGACAAAATGAAAACAACAGGCGGCAACTTCATTAAGAAGTCTTTTTACAGCGGCAGTATTGCATTCAGAAGATACTGTTAACATTAACAAGATGTGCTGGGAATGGTTTGGATTTATGCTATATCCCATGAGGCACTGTCTGAATGTACTGGCGGTATCTCCCATTTCATGTATAGTACATGGGGGACACCTCAGGAAGAAACAACAGACTCATAGTTTCGACCTCTGCAAGTGAAATATGCCCCCAACACAAAGATGAAAGCTATTATGAACACAAAAACAAATTACACCCTTTGAAAAAAGGGGTTTAGATTTGATTTTTCATTGATATAAACTACGAAATGGTAGCTATGTTGTTGCTTGCTAGCTTTTTGATATTTTATCTTTTAATAAAGCAATTGTAAAAAAAAAAGTACAGTGCCTTGTAAACTGCAACTTGTATTAATCCCCTTTCAACGACGTCCCAGCCTGACCATGGCAGTATCTGAGTGGTATATTCAGTATCTTTTAAGTTTTTATACTTTTCTTTTGATTTGTGTCTTTTGACACCTATAATAATACTCTACATTTAAGAAGCCCTCTTCTGGACACTCCACTCAAAACACTTTACAGGTAATGGGGACTCCCCTCCACCACCAATGTACAGCCCCACCGGGATAATACACCAGTACACTCACCACACACCAGCTATCAGTGGGGAGGAGAACAGAGTGATGAAGCAAGTTCATAGAGGGGGATTATTAGGAGGCCGTGATTGGTAAGGGCCAATGGGAAATTTGGCCAGGACGCCAGGAAAACACCCCTACTCTACTCTTTTAGCTGCATCTTTGCTTGCATTTCACTATGACTGAGGGACATTACAAAGACAGGTATATTTATTCAGTATGACCAGCAATTAATGCACACAGACAGAGGCCACTCAACTGATCATGTTATTTGTCAAAGTAATCAAGCTCACCTCAACTAATTTAGTGTTGCCATAGCAAATGGGGGTGAATACAGAACCAACATATTTTAGGACTGGCTTTCCCTTCACAGTTTTGTTGCCATTTATATTCTTTAACCTAGGAAAGTGTCCAGATTGTGCATGCACATTCTAATTAAAAATATTCATTTAGAAAAACCTAAACAGCACTTTCCATTCAACACAATAGGATATCACTGGTAGGGCTTTATATTTATAAAAGGCATGAGTTGTGCACGAGTTAAAAGGACTGTGCACAGCAATTTTTTAGATACAATACTTGCAGTACTTCAGTTATCAAAGATCTGTAACAAGCCTCATTGTTCTTAGAGTGAAGAACCCTATGCGAATATGATGAGCCGAGTCAGGAAAGATTTCTGACGAATCCAGAATGTTAGGCAGAGACATAGTCGAGGGCGAATTCCGGGTTCGATACCAAAGGTTATCCAAACAGAGAAAGAAAATCCAAAGTACTAGCTGAAATCGAGGTCAAAAGGGAAGATCTAGTCTCGAGTATCCCAAAAGGCAAGACAGCGTTAATAATGCGAGGCAAGGAATTTCAAAGAAGCTAACAATACAGAGCAGTGTTCAGCAAAACGGAGAAGCCTTAAGTAAATCAGGAAGTAGAGGGTGTGTTAACAAGTGAGGTGCTCAGATTGGATGAAGGGATAGATCGGCGGTGTTTGTGGAGATTGCCTCCAGCTGGTGCTACATACTGCACAGCTGCTACTGAAAAACTCCTTCAAGAGGAAAGATCTTTTCATAGGCGGCACTGTTCGAAATGTTTTTAAACAATATGCCCAGAGAAGCTGAGAGAGAGTAATGTCATTCTTAATTCTTCAGTATAATCATCAGATTCCGATTTTATATCAACACAAGATATTTGCATATTAAATATTCTAATTTCTCTAAACATAGTGTACTGTTACTTATATCTGCTCAAAAATACATAAATATTAGTGAATCTAAGGGTTACAGTGAGCATTTCTCTCCAGCATGTTTTAGTTGATCATACATCCAGACGTTTGAATGGTACTATTCGTTTTGCTGTACAAGGTGGGAGGTGTACAGTATATATTGCTGTATGCTGTTTTGTTCTATTCTTTGGGGATACATTTAGATGTTTTTGATTTCCCAGTATGGTAAAAAAAGACAGCCAGTTTGATCTTGTTGATAAGCCATAAAACAATCGTATAGTGTACACTTGTTTTTTATTTTATCAGGAAGAGAAATATGCATGCTAGTTTGTATGATAAACAATAGAGTCCATCTGTCCATCCCTGAGAATACACAAACGAGCAACTCTTATATAACAAATGGCATTTGTAAACAGAGTCTTTCAAGCGACTGTTGGGTCCTGGCACAGAGCTGTACGAAAGACTGACAATGGAAAGTAGTGCCATCTCCTCCTAACACTGCACTATATAGCACAGCTGGACACAAGGTAAAGCTCAGACAGCTGGAAGACATTTTCAGGTTTAACCTTCATTGAACCCGCAAGTCTTATTCGGATCCAGGGAGCAAAGATGTCAGCGGCTCTTAAGGTATGACAGAATTCGCAACCTGTTTTTAGTTCAGGCCATCATGCCCTAAGATAATACTTCCATTCTTGTAAGAAGCACCATGGAACATTTGTGATATAAGACCTCAAAACAACATCTCTTTCAAAAACTGGTTGTCACAGCGCCACCTAGAGGTCGACTGAGGTGCTTGGAGATTTCAGCTGATGTCTCCTAAATCAGTATAGGTAGGCTGTGCCTTGGTAAAATTCTGAAATTAGATTAGATCAGATGTCAAGGGAGTTTAGCAACATATTGAAGCCCTATTGTGGATTATGACTTTGCATCAGTTTTGTCTATCAGTAGAATTATATTAGCCCATTTTATCAGTAAAAACAACCAAATATTATTAGAAAGTGGTGAATGTAACTTTATGTACTATTTACTGGGTTGGTTTGAGTCAAGACAGTTTCCTCCTTGGAAGAAAAGCAGGGATTTTTAGGTATAATCTTAAAACAATGACCACTACATGGACCTTTCAACTGCGTTATTTTTCCTAATAGAACTAGACACCATTTACAGTGGGTATAGAACCACTCCCTTTCAAAATGTGTACCTTTTGTTGTGTGACACTCTGAAAAATAAAAACAAATTAATTTAGGCTTGTTCCATTTTTATTTACACACAGTAACCCACATTACCCAAGTGAAAATACAATTCTAAAACATTCTGAAAATGAATTCATATTACAACAGTGAAATACCTTGTTTGGATAAGTGAACACCCCCCTACAATTTGTAAACTTGCTCGGGTATAATGGATCACCTTACAGATCTCAAACTAATTGGTTACCACCTGTGATCCATTGTGGTGATTTTGATAAGTTCAGAATAAAAGCACCTGTTTCTAGAGGATTCCACTGCTTGGGTGTGCATTTCAAAGCAAAGATTCCGCTATGAGTGGAAAGGTGCTTTCAAAAGAACTTTGAGATAATGTTTTGGAAAGGCGCAAGTCAGGAGATACTGTAGATATGAAAAGATTTCAAAGGCTTTAAGCATCCCATGGAGCACAGTCAAGACCATCATTAAGAAGTGGAAGGCGTATGGCACCACCCAGACCTTGCCTAGATCAGGCCATCCCTCCAAACTGGATGACTGAGCAAGAAGGAGACTGATCAGAGAGGCTTCCAAGAGGCCGATGGCAACTTTGAACGAGCTAAATGCCTTTATGGCAAAGACTGGTTATTGAGTGCACGTGACAAAAATATCACAAGCGCCCCACAGATCTGGCCTGTATGGCAGGGTGACAAGGAAAAAGCCACTCCTTAAAAAAAGCCACAACAAGTCTTGTTTGTTTTGCTAAAAAGCACCTTAAAGATGTTGTGGTCAGATGCGACCAAAATCAAACTTATTAGCCAGAATGCAAAATGGTATGACAGGTGAAAAGCCAATATATCTAGCCATCCAAAGAATACCATTCCTACGGTAAAGCACGGTGGTGGCAGGATCCTGTTGTGGGGGTGTTTCTCTTCAGCTGGGACAGGGGCACTTGTCAGGATAGAAGGGAAGATAGATGGTGCAAAATACAGGCAAATTCTTGAAGAAAACCTGCAGCCCTCAGCCAGGAAGTTGAAAATGGGAAGATGGTTCACCTTTCAACATGACAATGACCCAAAGCACAATGCCAAAGCAAACGTATAGTGGTTGAAGGACAGGAAGGTGAATGTCCATGAGTGGCCTTGTTAGAGCCCCTACCTAAATCCCATCAAAAATCTTTGGAATGACTTGAAGAGGGCAGTCCATCAATGGTCACCACACAGTTTGACTGAGCTTGAACAATTCTGTTGGTGTGCAAAGTTGGTAGAGATGTATCCAAACAGAGTCAAGGCTGTAATTCAAGCAAAAGGTGCTTCCACCAAGTATTAACTCAGGGTGTTCTCTTATCCAACCCTGTTATTCTACTTTTTATTTAATTTTTTTCAGATATTTTGCTTTCTTTTTTTCACTTGGATGTTGCAAGGTACAACTTGTAAATGTCTGATTTTATTTGCCTTCTTTTTGGGCTTTAGGGCAACACAAGGTGAATATTTTGAAAGGGGGTGGAGACTTTCTATACCCACTGTATAAAGTGTGAAAGTTTTAGTCTGATAATCAAGCTACCTTTGATTTGTATAATTCAAATTCTGCTTTTAAATTTCATAAAGATAGGATTTTTTTATTCAAATTTCTAAAACATTTGGAATACCTAGCATTACTGTGAGATGCTTTAGAAATATGACCATTTTTCATATGACTAGAATAGGTCATATCCTGATAGAACTACATCTTTAAAAAAAAAAACATATTGATCATATCTCTCTGGGAAATCTTATAGCTTAGTCATCCTTGCTGCTGCTCAAGGAGAACCCATAGAGTGACAGAGCAAGTTCAAAAGAAAACTCGATCTCCGCATAAAAATCTCAGACCTTCCCCTTGTCAGAGAGAATATATCAATTATAGAGGCTAAGGCAGCCTCTTTCTCTCTCTGCTCACCCCCCCCTTCCTGAAAAGCTAACATCTCCAAAGCAGCTGGTCTTTTGACAGTCATCTAGCTACACCAGAGGGTAACAAGAGCTGCTATTGTTGTATAGAAACTATCTTTCTGTATGTAATGTTCAAGAGCAGGCCTTGGTCCAGTGTTTCTGCTGCGTCAGGGAGCTAAAGCCTTTCTGAACGTGGTCTGAAGGGAATTGCATAACCCACCCATCCCTGGCTGTCTGACAGCTGTCAATTAGACATGACCCCCCTCACAGAGTGCCCTCTCTCTTCCCTTGGGGGGACAGACTAGGGTCTGCACCAATCGGGGCCTGACAGAAGGTGTTCATTAACCCTGTGACTCCCTGAAACACATGGCGCTCAGTGCAACCTTCTCACTTCTTCTTTGGCCCAGCTGTTCTTCTCCACCAATTCCCTTTCCTTCTCCTGTCCTATCCCCCCACTCCATCCCTGTCTTTCCCAGTCTGTTCCATCCTCTTCCATCTATGCCCCATCAATCCCCGTGTTTCTCCTGCCTTGTTTCCAGTATCCAAGACAAAAAAGAAAAATGCTTCAGATTTAAGCCAGTACAAACATCTTTGTAAATGTTTGGATGTTTGTGTGTCTACTAGTTTGTAGAAAAGCTCTTGTGTATGAAGGTGATGGGGGATCCAGGAGTCCACAGACAATAAAGCTGAACCGGCAGTTAAACACTTAGTCCCTCTGGGCCTCTACACCTGTCCGGACTGTCAAAGACTGACACAGACCGAGCAGGCCAGTGCACCGATTCCCTGCTCCACGCCAGGTGCCATCGCCCCTCTGGTGTGTTCCAGCTCCGACCCGTCCACACCTCAGATGCCAGACAGCCTGTCTACAACAGCCCAGGACATCGTCAGGCTCCACTCACATTTCCCTCCACAGTGAACGAACGCATGGCTGCATACCAGTTCACCTTATATAAGCACAAGCGGCATTGCCTCTGGCGGCTTTTGTGCGCAACGAGTCAAGCGGCATGAATTAATCAATTATACATTTTGAAACCCTTTTTCAGTCTGACATTTTCTGTAACTGGTAAACATTTATATATACAGTATATAAAATGTTTCGTATTTCATTGTTCGTGTTCGGCATCAGCCATGACAAAAGTGACAAAGCGCACCAGCAAGATGCTCTGGTTTTGAGACGCATGAAGGCATGCCTGTGACCAAGGACACAAATCTCACGCTCAGGACGTGGGAGTGACCAGTCTGCTCGCGCCGGCCAGGTGTCACAGTGTCCCTTCTGTCCTCCCTGTCTGCTGCCCCCCTTTCCAGAGCACATGAGGTGCAGTGTGCCAGTGCTGTGTCATGCCCCTGGCATCTCGCGGCAGAGGAGGCGCCATTTCTGCACCAGGCAGTGCTGCTCTACGCTCTAATTCACAGCACAATACAGTAATTAGGGGTTGCTGGGGGGTGGGGGATCTGTTTTGATGGCTTCGTCATTCCCCGTAGCAAAGGACAATCATCTCGCATGGCCTCTGTTCAACCGTTATGTTCTCTTTCTCTTGCCTTGCTTACCCAGCCCCTCCGTTCTCCATCCTTGCCTCAGCTGGGCCCAGTCAGACAACCTTCTCTCCGGCTAGCCTCTCCCTCTCTCCCCCAGCCTTCCTCCCGCCATTGTTCTGTCTGCATTTTCGGCCCCAAACCCCTCCCTGCCTCTGTCCCGTCCCTCGCTCTCACTCACCTGGTCCGGGGATGCCGCTGTCTGTCGCCTCACCCTCCGGCAGGCCAGGTGTGGGCACCGAGCTGCGGGCTGCCTCCCCTGGCATGGCTCCCTGAGACTGCAGCAGCCCAGCAATCGCACAAGCGCTCAGACTGAGGGCAGCTCTGCAGAATAGGTGGTGTCAGATGCGCCGGGCTTTTTACCGGTTCCTAAGACATTGATCCTCAAGCCCTGGCCAGCAGCCCTCTCCGCATTTGTGTGTGTGTGTGCGTGCACGGCTCTCTGCCTCTCCCCAGTGTTCGCACTCTGCAGAGATGCTGCGCTGTTGTCTGCGTGTAGAGTCTGAGAGGGAGCTGCAGTATTCTCTCCGATTACAGCACAGCTCGGCAATACCCCCCCCCCTCCTCTCACAATCTCTTGCTTGCAGTTTCTCTCTCCCTGGCCCCCACCCTCCCTCGCTCCCTCTCTCCCTCGCTCACTCTCTCTCTCTCACTCAGCATCTCCCAGGCTGTGACTGGAACACGATCTGTGATGTCAGCAGATTTCTCCTCTGTTTTTGTTCCCTGCCTCGGCCCTATTGGTGAAGGCAGGATGTGCATTCAGCACTGCGGAGAGCTGGAGAAGATGCCTGCGAGAGACTCAAAAAATAAAGAAAGAAAAGGCCTTGCATTTCCAGTTAATGCTGCAGAGCAAAGGCAATCCCAGCAGCAGTGCTCCACCCCCACCTCAACATCCCTTCCTTTAACCCTTCGCTCTCCAGGGAGTTACTGCGGAATGAGATCAACTCTTCCAGCCTTGCTGTCTGATGCTCTTATCCCCCATTAGAATGGTTTCTCAACTGCTGTACTTCCACTGAACCTGCTGCACAGTAGATGCACACGTGGTCCAGAACACAACAGTCACTGTGTTGTCTCCAGAAAGTTCTTCCTGAAAAGAAGCTGATAAAGGGATATCAGAAAAAGAGATTAATATAATGGGAAAGATCCCCTTTTCTCCTAAGGTTACATGCAGAAAGGTTTAGCAGATACTGGCCAGCCTGGATTGGGGTTTGTGGCCCCATTGAGATGAAAGAGGATGGAACAGTGACTAGACTGTTGGTTATTTGTTATGTTTAAGCTGATCGTGTTTCTAAATGCAACCTCCCATCCTTGCTGGTATAAAGTAAATAGCTCATTACATAAAAAATAATATAATCAAACCATGAAAGATGAAAGCTGCACATTATTTTTCTTTGTGTTGTATGTGTTTTATTTGTAAATTCTTGCATCATTAAATAAAAAGTTTTTAAAAAAAGGAATATAAGAAGTGTTACAAATGAAAGGAGGACATTCAGCCCACTGAGCCCATTGGGCAGCTAGCAGCGAATTGATCCAAGGATCTTTTCTTGCATGAAGCCAGAGAACAATCAGTGACAAACATTGATTCACATGAAAATTAAATTAAAAATACAATGAGGGTTTGAATTGCTGGCATTTTACAGCAATTGTTCGCTTAAAAGAAAATCCCCTCCCCTCTCCACCTTGTTAGCAATCACAGCTTGTTGGACTTGGGGCACTCTGTGACAACTTTAGCAGCATGTCCCAGTCTAGTTTTTAAATGAAGGATAAAGGTTCCTTCCATGCTGAGGGGGGAAGAAAATAATCTCTATGTTTCAGCTGTGAGCCCTTTCCATCAAATTATTGTATGATCAGGATTCAAGGAAAAGAAAGAGTATTCATCAACCATCCATTTTCTAACCAATTTATCTAGTTAAGGGGTCGCAGGGGAGCCGGAACCCATTCAGGCAACAGGTACTGGGCAGGATACAACCTGGATAGGACGCCAGTCCAGCGCAGGGCATACACAACTACAGACAAGCACACACAACACCAGAGCCAGTTTTCTCAGAAGAATGAACCTTTCAGTATGTCTTTGGAGTGTGGGAAGAAACTGGAGCACCTGGAGGAAACAGACATGAACCCAGGGACAATATAGTGACTATAAAAAGATAACACCTCAGGAACTGAATCCTGGGCACAAGGACTGCAAGGCAGCAATGCTAACTGCTGTCCCACCATGGTGCTCACCTTAAGAGACCCAACGTATTTTAGGTATAATCAGTGTAGCTATGGTTTTAGGGTTTTATTATGTTGAAAAAAGCCCCTTTATCCACGAGTTGTCTTCCTGAGGGAATTTCCTTATGTGCACACAGAGGACGGGTGGGCTGACTGCAGCAGAACAACAACAGACTTAACTTTGGAAGAAAAAGAAGTGAGGTTGCCATGGGAACTATCGCAGGAGAAAACTCAATAGAGAAGCAAGAAAAATCCAATGAGATAACCAAAGGCTGGCGTCATTCCTGTTCCCCGAGACAGCACTTACTGAAGTACAGGAAGACTGGGGGCTTTCCAGACTCTGACACACAACAATGTGGATTGGGTTGAGGGGAATTTTTCATTGTTTCTCATCTCTTTCACTTTCCTGGAATGAGTTCTTTCACCTGAAACTCAAGGCTGATTTTAATTTCACCAATGCTGTCAGGACAATAGACCTGGTCTGACCTCCCCTGTATTATCGCACTGTAACACTTAATTCTCACATGGCCTTCGGTTAACACAGGTCCATACTGCACGGGGTAATTCAATGCTTTACAGGCCTCTGTGAATCCGTTGTCATCCAGTTTTCTTTCCAGAGCCCCCAACTCCATAATCAAACCCACTATTGCAATTAACAATTCACTCATTAGGCCTCTTTAAGGGTTTTAGGCTCTGAAATCATCGGCTTTCAAGTTAAAAAAACATAAATTGTTTGTGAGGGAGCCAAAAATATTTGAAAAACAAGTTAAAATAATTTTGTAATAATTAATTCAACAGATGGTGTGCTGAAATAAAATCCAGAGGTTGTGAGGTTGTGAAGAAATGGGCTGTGAAGAGCTCTGAAGGGTCAGAGTTGCTTATGTAGAGTTTACTCTTGGCAGCCGGTTACGGCAATCTTCTAACTTTTTTGTCTCCACGTCTTCCTAAAATTTCTTTGTTTTTTAATGTGCTTTTAATTGTGAGCCCTCATTGTGCTATCAGAAACTGTTGCGGCATACCCAAATTCCCTGGAAACGAAAGTTCTCTTTTTGCATAGGTTGCGGTTTCTGAGTCAGGGCTGGATTGTGGCCATTTTGCCCATCTGTCACTCTTGTCTGTGAAGGGTGTCTCTACATCGAACACAATCCTTCAGTAATCGGTTGTTTCAGATCAGACCCCCCCTATCCCAGCTACCCTGGCCTGCACACAAGCTCACACATGGAGCTCTGGAGCCCAGCTCTCAGGCTGGCTGGATATCTTACTCGTCTTTCAGACATTAAATACATCAGTGTCATTGTCACCTGACTCCCATTGCTTAGGTGCTTTGGAAAAACACAGGAAGCAAATGTTAGTGTCTGATCTGAGAGACGGTAAACTGAGATTTTACATTTTACACATCACTCATCACATCACCCTCTGAACAAAACTGACAAACTTTGGGTGCAACTCTCCCATTAAAAAAATCAGAAATAACTATCCTTCTCATATTCTTAATTCTGAAATTCAACGTCTTTGATCTTTTAGGGTTCCCAAATGTAGATCAAAATGTGTCAAATATGTCTTGTATACTGTGTTTTAATGAGTTATGCAATTTGTGATGTATATAGATGTACAAAAACACTGCATGTCCATAAAAAATCTCATCTTTATTAGATATTATCTTAAAGTAATGTAAAAATATTTATCTGATGGTTTCCTGAGGTTGATGAAGTCTACCTAAATATTTTGTCACTACAATCTCATAACGTCCCTCGACATATTTATTAAAAAAAAGTTTTTTGTTTTACCGAGCAATGACTCATTTTATTCCACATTTTTTGTTACAAGGGGAACAATTATGATGTTAGACATGAAGAAATTTGTTTACAAGCAAAATATCATTTTGACTGTGTGCATTTCCAAATATATTTAAGGAGCAATTGTTTTCTTGATAAATTGACCAGCAGCATAGAGACGTGTGCTACTTTGTGTGAATTCCAAAGTAATTATATATCCTGTGTATAACAACCCTATCAATGAGGCAGACTGGAAGTCATGCCAGACCCCAGCAACAGTGCCAGTTCTGCAGATGCTCTTAGGAGAGGAAGCTGACCGAATCCTGACACTGCTCATTGGCAGGAGGCAGGACTCTGTGATGACATCATCAGTGTGGGGGCAGGAAGGTGGTATGGAGACACCATGGGGTGAGGATCACAGCAGGGCTGGTAGCAGACCTCATTGGCCTTTCCAATGAAAGGCATGCTGCTTATGGCTGGAATGAGGAAATCTTTTTGCTTTCCTCACACAATTCAGCCAGATTGGTAAAGAAAAATGGGGGCATTGGTGGCACAGTGGTTAGCATTGCTGCCTCTCAGCACCCGGACCCTGAGTTTAGTTCCCGGGGTGCTGTCTGGACAGTTTGTATGTTCTCCCTGTTTTCACATGGGTTTTTCAAACTATACTCTGGTTTCCTCCCACAGTCAAAGACATGGTAGATTATTTGGTTTCTGGGAATATCGGCCCTGACGTGAGAGTGTGTGTCTGTATGTATCCTGCATCCCATCCAGGGTGCCCACTGCTTGCCAGGGTAGGTTCTATCTCCCCCATCACCCTGTATTGGGTAAAATGGTTATAAAATGGATGGATGGTAAAAAAAAAGCAAAGATTAGGCTTAAAAAGATTTAAAAAAACAGAAGGCTATATGGCACACTGAGTTCGTTAAGAGTCAAGGATTCAGCTGTTTCGTGAACTAAGTCAGGGCATCAACTTCAAGCCTGCATAGCTTGTTCTAGCCCCCACAACCCTTCGTGTAAAGATGTAGCAGAATTTCTCAGTTCAAAATGCAATCTGTATCTGGGTGCATCCAGGATACACTGCGTAGTTCCACTTGTTCCCTCTAGTTCATGTTTCAGAATTGAGTGTAAAGACAACCAATGGGCTGCAGCTGTCAGGGAAGTTTGACTACTTCAAACAGGTTCCCCCCATTGTCTTCTCTGTTCATGACCTAAACATTTGAGATATTTTAATCTGTCAGTTTTTAACACCGAAGTCAAAGAATTCTGAAGCAGAAATATTTTGTCTTAATGTGGTGATCAAATGTGTACATAATATTCTGAAATAAGGACTCACTGACATATTATGCAATTTGACAATTAAATTGTCAATTTGTATATCCTTTGAATTTATTTTGATTTAAAATTCTTCGTTGCAATATAACTTAACTTTGCTGCCTCTATATGATATGCAAATAAAGATCTGTTAAGAATGTGTGATTGTGAGGTTACATGTACATAAGCCTTTAAATCAATGCATTCATAAACAGCTAAATACCCATGAAAATTGAAAACAGACAAGAGTGCATCCAGAGACTCTAGACACAAATCCATTCCATTCAGAATGCTATACAAACTTAAATATTACATATAAAACTGCCATTTTACAGATGAACTCAGACTTAAATGGAAGGTGAAACAAACTCCTAACCAATGAAATCCATTTGCATCACCACAATGCAGAGATCTAACAGTATGAATGGGGTATGAACTGCTTTCATGAGTGCTGTTGAATACAGCATGGTTCTAGTGCACAACTCGATTTCTTTAATCTGCATTAACAAAATTCAAGCACACTGGCAATTCAAGTGTTGAAACTGGCAGGGTTTCATTTGAATGTAGCTAATAAGTACAGTCATAACTTTCTCATAATCTCAACACAACATTATATAAAATTCATTATTTATTACATTCATTTGTGCAGATGAATTACAGATAAGCAATTGTTCTGGTTCATAACGAGATATGTTGTCAACAGAACACTAATAGAACACAAGGTAGACAGAAGCATAGGAAAAAATTACATTTTCATTTGAAGGTTTAAGATCTGTCAAGAACTTCTTGCAGATGCAGCTCAGTAACAGGATCTTGGTTTGATTATCTAATTATTTCGCTATATGGTTTTGGTGCATGTTGTATTGTGTAATGTTTTTTAGCCTAAGTAAAACATCACCTCAGTATCATACACACCGCACTCCTGTCACAACAGCGTTCACTGTTCACTACACCTTTCTAATATAAACCAGTGACTGGGGGTTTCAAAAGAATTGGGGACAGTCCTGAAGACTGCCGCCTCAACTGCTCCGCATTGAGAAGAGACAGCTACAGAAGGGTGAGTATCGCTGGTAGGCAGACATTTTATGCAGATCTTTATATGAAACACAGACAGAACCCTGTCATATTAAAGTGAAAAGATGACACGAAGACAATGGTAAGAAACACCATTCAGCACCAAAAGACAAGCACAGACCAACACCTCTGTATTTGGTCGTCCTGTGCATCTCTTCTCGGTGGTTCTGAAATATATGGTATTCGGATGCATAATGCGCAGAAGATGAGCTATGGTTAGCAGAAGTGATGCACGAACAAAATGATCCTGAATGCCCCTACCCTTCGAAACAAAAATTAAAGGGTAGCATCCGCAGCTGTTTGCTTTGCGAATGCTGCCGAGATACTGTGCAGAGTGTGAGCTGTGGAGGGCCCCATGCCCTAGCTGGCTCTCACTGGTGCAGGCTGCACCTTGCCAAGTCTCATTCAAGACTGGCTGGCCTGTGCTGTTGTGCATATGTGCCCGGCCTTTTCTTTCTACCCTTTGCTGCTTTGCAGTTCAACCCATTCGCCAGATCTCTTTGTTATAGCAAATTACAGCTTTACAGGCTCCAACCTGCCCACCTCCCCCTTCTTTCCCAGTTTGACGTCAGCCTCGTGCTCAACAGCTCTTGATGCACCCTGGTAAGCAGATTTTCTGCAGGTGGGGGCAGCGGCATTTTAAGGATATTTTGAAGTACGGGGCTCAATCACAGCCGCGTCTTCAGGGTGAGCAGTTTAACTCTTGGCTGGCAGCAGCAGAGATGACTGCTCAGGTCAGGGCCTGCAACTGAGGATTATTAGACCCTCTCTGATCTGACTCCCCCTAAATGTTAGCTGGCTCACTCAAAAATGAGCATTGAAGTAATTAGAATGATTAAGGCCTGGATCTGGATCTTATATGGTCGCCTTTCAAAAGACACAAGTAAACACTTGAGTGCCCCATGCCTTGGCTGGCCTCACACACTGGTAGAGGAGGGAAGAAATTCCTTTCTGGCCAAGACTGAAATTCTGCGAGGACAACATGCGCATTAAGCAGCATCAGCTGGAACATTAGCTCAGATAGCATAACAGCACAGCAGTGGTCAAGGGAGAAAAAATATCCTAATCAAGACAAAATGCCATTTATAAAAAGGCAGTCCATTCTCCCACGAAGAAGGGTGACTCATATTAATCCCTTCACTGACAAAGAATTGACACTCCACCAGCTAGAGAAGAGTACCTGCAGATCAGGCCTAGCAGTGGCATGGGATTTATAACAGAGGCCCAGACAGTCTACATAACAGCATTTGTTGGGTTTTGAATGGATCTCAATATATAAATGCATGTGCAAACCTAGTTCTGAAGGAAAAGGAAATGAGTCATTTCAAGGAAAAGCTCTTTTTTGGTGGTGCCTGCACCAATACCTTTTAACTTTAAATATGCACAGGCAGCCTGCCTAATTTGTGTCCTTCAAGGAAGCAATCACTAAAACTTTTCACTTATCATCATAATTTCCCCTACAACATAAAAGTAGCCCAGAAATGCAAGTTTCCAAATTCAATTAAACATTTCTTCCTGAAGACAAAGTTCTATATGTTCATATTTATGGTACTCAAATTCCACAATCAGTTCTAGATTGGAATGCCTGATGTGATGGTTTAAACCAATTGTTGTACATCTATTACATGCACTCATTGTTACTCCTCTGCCCAGACAGGTCGCTGTCTTGATTACAGACTCTAAAGGGTTACAATGGGGGTAATGACGAGATGCCGATGCAGGAAGATTGCAGGTAGGGGCAACCTGCCCACAAATCTTTTTCGACTGGACTGATCACGCTGCCAGAAAATAGAGTACATCGCTCCCTCATGAAGCATTGAGAAAACCTGTCTGTGGCAATTTTTAAAGTTTAATTTCAGAGACCACAGGTCCCGAGGAAGCCAAATCTGGAATGAAATACTTCCAGCTTTATGGTTTGTCCGCTTCTGTCACGTGGTCCTGTTCACTGGACTGTTCCACACACAGGTGCAGTGCTAGCCAAAACGTACAGACCTCCAGCCCTTGGCTGAGTGAGTTCAGAAAGATGGGACCACATGGCAAGTCAAGGAGCACAGAGTGATACTCTTGTGCTTAACGGACTTGGAAGCGTCGGCCAGGTGTTCCTGGAGAGCTGCTCCCCTGATCATTTTCTAGAAGCATAAACAATTTGGAATAAAACCAAATGTGAGCCAAAAGCTCCACAATAACATAATTTCCCGGTTATTAACACACCCTGCTGGCCTCCAGGATCAGAGCTGACATGCCCTGTTCTAGACAAAGCTCCCTTACATACCGACCTGGCAATCAGTGTAAGTTGTCTAACGGGGTTTCAAACGCCCATGCCTGGGCACCCTTGTGCTACACTCCAGCCCATCTAAACTCAAATAAGAGAAGGATTATATCGCCATTGTACTAATAAGAAAAGCATATTATAAAGAAACACTAAACAGGCCTCTCTCGCACACAATAAACTAGATACTGAAGATTATGTTAAAACTGGAAGGGAAGAGACAAGCTGTCCCAAAATGTGTTCTGCTCATCTTGGAACATGGTACTATAATAACATTACCTACTTGAACTATGTTTTTGAAGCTGATATCAACCTCCTTCGTCCTGTTGTTCAGGTCACTGAACACATTTCTAAATTTGGCATTGTATTCTCATTAGCTTGAGAGCCCTTGAAAAACCGACGTTCAGGATCCCAGGTACATCCATCCATTTTCTAACTGCTTTATCCAGTACAGGGTTATGGGGGAGCCGAAGCCTATCCCAGTAAGCAACAGGCGCAAGGCAGGATACACCCTGGGCAGGACACCAGGTCATTGCAAGGCACGTCCAGACATACACTCACACCAGAGTCACTTTTCCCAGAAGCCAAATAACCTACCAGCATTTCTTTGGACTGTGAAAGGAAACTGGAGCATCTGGAAGAAACCCACAGAGAGAATATACAACAATGCTAACTACTGTGCCACCATGTTGGCCTATCATGGATACAACTTTAAACTGTAAACATTATTCTATGGATACAACATTTTACAGTTCTTCACCAACATAAAAACATGTATCAAGTCACCAAGGCAATGTTAAAATAAATCTTATTGCCACACTATATATTATTGGTTCTTGACAAGGTGTCCCAGACCCATTTTACTGTACCCTAAAAAGATAATGTCTTCACTGTCCTAAAGGACAGCACAGGAACCTAATCTGAATGGCTACCATAGATGTCACTCTCACTGTAGTGTACAGAGTTACGTAAGAAGCTGTGATATAATAGGGGTCTTCAGTGAACTCTTCCTGAAACTTGAGACATGCACCAGGACACACTCTTGGTGGTATTACACCAGACAGGAAAGAAAACTGCACCTCTAAAGAAATCAATTAAAAACTTTATTCTCACTGAAGGCAGCAGCCAAAGCATTAAAATAGTCAAATTAGGGTTTCTTCTTTTAATTGAGTCACTGAGAGCTGTGGAGTTTCCTTTCCATTTTAATTAGTTTGGTATTGAGTTCACATACACCACAAGCAGCCTGCACAGTTAACAATAACTTTATCTTGCAAGTATTATAACGTCACATGGCAGCTCTTACTTGCTGACAGCAAAGCAAGAGAGCTGGAAAACTCTTAACTCCCCTTTCAGCATCTTCTGCACAGTCACGCGGTATTTCTTTTGATGCACACTTTGTATCTGACTCTCCATCTCCGCTGGCTCAACCTACTATACATAGATACTGCATCCAAAACCAGGCTTCTGAATGCCTCCCTGTAGCCACATCTCCATGGGCAGAGGGAAATTCCCAGGTGGTTGTCATGACAACCTGAGTGGCATTCTAGAACTCAAACTATGGGCTGCAAGTGTTGCTGGGAATGCCTCTGATGGACAAACTCTTTGTGAGTACACAGAAATACAACTGCTTGCTTCTGTCTAATCCTTATTTTGTGTTTTCCTTTCAGCTGTTTCATTTAGGGAAATGACTCCGCTGTCCAGATGTTATTTGGCCATGTCCTCTGCCACTGCCTTCCCCATCTTGTCCTTCAGATAGGCCACCCTCTGCCAATCAGACTTCAGCTCCAGCCATTCATAGTAGGGTACCTTCAAGAGGACAAAATCGGAAAAAAGAAAAACACAATTACTGAACTGCAATCATTGGGCAAGGCTTCAACACCCTACTTTCTCAAAACAATTAACAGCAATGCTCAAGCTTAGCAGGATGGACAACCCCTCAATTACAAATAAACATCAATAAATGCCTTTTAGAAATAACTCGTTTTTAGATGAGGGTACAAACCACCCATTTATCAGCTCTTTCAGCCCAGGATGGTGCACAAGTGAGAATGACAAAGTCTATATTTTCCTATGACCTGTATCATGAGTTTCCACCCTGGTACACACAAATTCCTTCAGCAGATTTTCTCAATTGCACTTTCAATACTCTTATGGGCTGCTTGGAAATCCACAGAGCTACTGCCACAGTATAACAAACACCATTAGGACAAAGACCATAATAAAACACCCGGCACAAAATAGATCCAAGCACATCTGGCTCTGGTAGTTTTGGCTTGGTCATACAGAAAACCGATATTTATATCTTGGTTGTGGAAGTACTGCAGAGAAACTCGACGGCAGCATTTTTATGGGTGTTCACTTGGTCATGTCTGTGGTCAGCACACTCTTATCAGCAGGACTTGACATTGCTTCTTCTCTGCCCATTATTTGCCAGCACAGGGAGGTCTAATGCCATTAAGGAGTAACCCAGTTTCTCCACCAACCCCTGCCAAATTCTCTCTCGGCGTGCTGTAACTCAGATCTGCTGGGTCTGCTATTTAGGCCCTAATAACAAGCCCAATCTAACTGGCTTAATTTAGTGAATATCATCAGAGCCTGAGTTCTGGCTGAGGGGTAAGAGGATTGGCCTAGATAGAGATAACAGATTCTGTTGAAAGGAGCACAGAGCTGACCTCACTATTTATAACACTCATCACTGACGCATGTAGGAGGGAAGCTGAAAAGGTTTGCTGCGTGTGCGCGGTTACCCATGACACCGAAGCTGAACCTTTTTCAACACATTTATCCATCCGATGAATCAGCTTCAGCAGGGAAGAGCGAGGCATGAAATTATGTAGCCAATGACAGCAAGACTCTCATAGAATGTAGTTATATTTGTAGTCTTGGACAGACGTCTCATTCATTTTTAATTCAGTCTTGTACATGAGTGTGTTTAAAGTAGATGCTTCGCCCCAATGTAATATTTGTGTTGCAGTGCCCCTCCCCTCCCAGCGTATCACAGCTCTGCCTCCCTCTCACCCTCGTCTCTTTGCTAGAAGGAACCCAGCATCTGTGCAGCACTGGCTCTGCTCACAGATTACAAGTTTGCTTTGGGCACAACAACAGAATTTAATAGATCTCAGCTTTTTCTAAACCAGTCAGAGGCTCAGAACCAGACTGACAATCATTAAGTCCCCTATGCACACAAGAAAGGGCTCAAACAAGAGAGTTCACATAGCTCCCAACACCCATTGATCTGAGGATCACATTCTGAGGCTTCCTGATAGAAGCCAGGGTAGTGACTTCAGCCACATGACTGTTCTAGGCTCCAACAACCTTTTGAGTAAAAAAGTGCCACTAGTTCCCAATTTTAAATGCACTTCCTCTTAGCTGTCATTTGTGTCCTCTGGTATGACTTTTACTAGTAATTCAGAAGAAGGCCCCTGGGCAGGTTTTGTCAGTGATATACTGAGTTTTAACATGGCTCTTGTCACCAGGTGACTGGGATTGGAACTGGGATTGGAACTGGGATTGGAACTGGGATTGGAACTGGGATTGGAACTGGGATACCCCCCACCTCATTTTAGTTTTTATCCTTTAGTCCTAGTATGCCCGTTGAGCTTGAAGTTCGTTTTTTTTAATGGTAGTAGTTTTTATAGTGTCAGCCTTGACAAAAACAACAGAAAAAGAAAAAAACAATACCAGTCAGTCCCCAGATAATATGATAAGAACCGCACAAACTAAGTTACAGGAAACTCAGGATAGAACACACTCCCCCTCACCAAAAGCGGCTCAGCCACTAGGCTCATCTTGTAAAGGAGCTTGGAGAAGGATTATCCCTGCTGGTCTACTGGGCTGGAGGGGCACTGCAGTTTTCAAAACCTGTTGCTTCACTGTAACATTTCTGACAGCTGCTGCAGAAATGAAGTAAGATGCAATAAAGTCGGATACTGAACAGCATCTGTTGAGCGAATACTGCACTCAAAAATGTTCTGAAGGCCATTTTGGAAATAAAGTTACGTCAGTGTGGCTTCAGCTTTCCTCAGAGGGGTGGCCAATTGCTAAGGATCATGGCAGCAGTCAGAGGCTTGCTGAGGTATTGCATTTCCAGTAGTGCACTATAGATGCTGACAAGAGAAATAAATTTGATTTGCTTCAAGATACAGAGGGTACCTTTTATGAGTCTCCTCGTTTCACACGGACATCGTCAACTAATTAACGAAACAATTTATTACACATCTCACAGATCCACACTTAAATTCAAGGCAGCAAAACCCAGCAACATAGGCCGAGCAGGTTCCCTGGCAGGCGCTATAATACGCAATGACATCACACCACAGTCCTTTGCGTTGCCCTCCTTACAGTCTGTAAGTTTTAAAAGTGGACTCATTGCTGGTGCATATATTTTAACTTAATGTGTGTAATACTTAAACCACAGGTGGGAAAATCAAGCGTTGGTGCAAATTTAATTGCTTTTTGCAAGAAGCAATGTATTAGTCTCGCTGGGCAAACAGACGTGATAAAGCAAATCAGAAGTGATGAACAGGCCATAACACACTTGTCAATTATTTCCATTTCTTGTTTTACACTAAATATACACATCAGATGCATTATAAGTATATACATGTGTTTGAACTGTATGTGCTGGAAACAGATCTCAAGCTTAATTACATCAATCCTAATGGATATTAATTCCCATGTATATGTCACAACCTGGACTGGGATCCTTTGTAGCTGGAATTTCTGCTGTTTTTTTGTTTGAATGGCATAATCTGACTGTTTTATAACATGGCATCACAGTCCCAGTTATGACTTCTAGAGAGCACACCCCCCTGCACACACACACACACTTCTTTCTCACCTCCACAGTGAGGAAACCAGCCAGCTGTAGGTGGCGCCGCTGCATCACGAATCGCCCCAGCAGGTCTTTGCTCCGTGAGCCATAATTAGGGAATTCCCCAGCCAGGAACGCAATCCTGCACATCGACATTGATTTCGGGTGAATAGGATACAAATCAATCAGGAAATGGCAATGCGTTTTGCATTCATCTCGCGTCATAAGAAGAGTCACTGTTTTCTAAAAAGGTGGCTGCCAGCGTCAGACTGGCAGGAATCAGGATAGGGCTTGAGTTGTCAGGGCACAGTGCCTTACTGTAGAAGCGGAAGAGACAGTGGGAAGGTGGAGGAGGGTGGCATGGCACATGGCAGGGAGGAAACAAAGCAGCCAGGAAAGAGGGAGAAGGCGGAGGGGTGTCGAGGGGCGACGCCAGGCACAGGCGGCTCACCTCCTGGCTCCGTTGGGGAGCGGTGTGGGCCCCCCGGCCCCCGGGAGGTGGGGGGCCTTCAGGGTCTCCAGGTTCATTGGCTTATTCTCCGAATCCAGAACCAGTTCTCCGTCTGCAGAGCGACCAGGCAATAAAACATCAGCGTCTGTCCACTACAGCCACATTAACACAACAGGAGGATCTGTCTCTCAGGCACATCACCCCACTGGGCTGCAGCTCACTCAGCTTTTTCAAGGCAGTGCCCACAGCAAACTAATTAAAGGGAACACTTGCCTTGCAAGACCTTACCATTGCTGAAGATTAAAAATGAAGGGGGTGTTGTGACGCCCTAATATGGCAGCATGGAGCACAGACTGTCCAGAAAACTTTCTGTGGAACCTGACTGGAGGCTTGTACTTAATAGGAAGGATATAAACTGGGCCCTTATTGTCCTCAATTAGTGTAACATTTACATCACTTATTTACAAGTGGAATTATATCAAATTAAAAGACAATACAATTAACCCAAAACTATAATCTAAACAAGACAGTTACTACTTTTAACATCAGGCAGTGCAACCTGCTTTACCTTCTGTCTAAATCTTCCAGAAATACAGTCTCACAGTTAATCATTTCTGTGAGCTTATGAGACAACCAGTACATCCGACAGCCTCCCCAGCCTGGCTTGAGTTAATGCTGTCATTTACGACAGATAAGAATGAGAAATCTGCTTCGTAATTTCATATTTCTGCTTGCTTTTCTTACACTTTCAGCCCAGGGCCACACCAGACTACAGTTACCCATGACTTTCACAGTTAAGCACTAGAACTCCACTAGATCACGATTGTTTTAAACATGATACAGTAAATGACTGAAGCAGGGTTTAAAGCTCAATGCCAAAAATACCACATGTAAGGTGCTTAACTCTGACTTCACACGTTCGCAGTCAAAGCAAGCCACAGGAGAGCAAAGTAAATGGGCTCTATGTGTGTAGTAA
Organism: Lepisosteus oculatus; assembly: GCF_040954835.1. Taxonomy (NCBI): domain Eukaryota; kingdom Metazoa; phylum Chordata; class Actinopteri; order Semionotiformes; family Lepisosteidae; genus Lepisosteus; species Lepisosteus oculatus. The sequence continues at coordinate 22,331,068 of NC_090705.1, forward strand.
CCAGGAGCTTGGTTAACCTACAAAAGTTGACCAGGATGGACCCGAGCAGCAGCAAAGCCAGTGTCAGCCCTCTCCCCAGGCTCACCAATGGTCCAGCCGTACACAGTGCTGACAGCGGTCCGGTACGTGCCCTCCTGCCCCGCCACCAGGCTGCGGAGCGCCTCGTGCAGGCTGCTCTGCAGGGGTGTAGGCTGGCTCCTGGAGGCCTCGGCGGGGGGAGCGGGCGGTGGTGTCCCCAGAAGCTCCCCGTACTCCAACTGTGCCGTTGCCACGATGTGGGCCAGCTTCAGCCTGTAGTTCTGAGTGCGGGAGGGACTGCCACCTGGAACACAAACTCACACAGGGTCAGAGCGCCGCCATGGCAACAGGCACATGAGAACTGTGTGTCAATACAAGGAAGCATCCTGCTTTTAGGAGCTGAGCACGCTGGGATGGAAGGCGCTATATAAATGCAGGGAATTAGTATTACCATTTCAATTTTTTTGAAGGATTGCTATCAACCACTTTCCACAACGTGGTGGGGTACTTCTAGTCTCCACAACTCGTACTTTCATTTTAAAGATGCCTGTTCTCAGCTTTAGATAAAAAAAGGGTTGGAGTTGTCCATATTTTAAGGATTCTGTGAATATGAACCAAGTTTCCACAAAGTCGTCTCTGTTCAGGGCAAAAGACATGCAGTTCTTTTAACATCTCAATTTAGGTCACACCTTTCAAGTGAAGTGTCATCCAAATAAGTTTCAGTCTTATTTAAATTCTCATTTGAGTTTCTATCCATGGTTTTCAGAAATGTGTTGTACAAATTCAGATTCGCTGCCCCTAGCTTCAGTGTTTTCCCAATTATGGATGTGGAATGTTTTTATCTGCTTTTTTCAATGCACAGGATTATGCTGGATGTCCACTTGAGCAAGGAGCACCTGCATCCCGACTAACCACTACATGAGACGATGCCTACAGTTTGTGTACAGATCTAAAGGAACACCTTATTGACCCGAACACCATCCTGCACTGCCCTCTCCTGGGCACACTTGGAATGACACGGTACAGATGCAGAAGAAATGCAAAAGATCACTAAGATTTAGTCACAAATATAGAAGGCCACGTATCTCTGACCTCACCAGGTGCCAATCTGTTTTTCTCAACAGAAATGAGAAGGGGAAGGACAGTTTTATCATACCCAAAAATGAGCTTCTAAATTAGAATTTAAGAGCAGGAGCACATGGCTACAGGAAGAAAGAGGGAAATGGCTGCAGAGCGGTGGACCGGAGAGTGTGTGTGGACAGAAGCTCACCCGTCAGCCTGCTCTGAAAGCCTGGCTCCAGCACTGGCCGCAAGTCCTGTGGCCTGGCCTGCTGCAAAATACACAGTGACCACACCACATCCGTCTGGAGGAACGGCTCCAGCTGGGTCAAAGCACCCTCCAGACCAGCATGGACCTGCTCACAGAAACACAGTCCCTCAGATCAACCACACAGTGCAGCAATGCGCCCTTGTGAAATCCCCAAGTCTGCCCCCGGGACCTGAAGGAGGGCCTGTCAACAAGCCCATCCTGGCCGAGCTGTGCCTACCTTACTATAGAAGGCAACATCCTTGCTGGGCTGGAAGTTGAGCCGAGCAAATGCCATAAGAAGGTTGCACAGCTGGGTGGTGCTGTAGTTTTCGCTGCACTGCAGGAAATTCTGTGATGAGAGAAAGTTAGAGAACACAGGGTTCGGGTGTGAATTTGAATACGCGAGGATTGGACGACAGCAAATCAGAATCCTATTGCTCATCAGCTGGATCTATTACAAGCTTTACAAGCTGTACTGATGAAACTGAAATGCAGTGTATCTAATGATGACGGCTGTTTCTGCACAAAGAAACTTGTTCGGGAGAGCTTTTTTTGAAGTGGGAATGCTATTGCACTGGGGCAGTCCCACTCTCTCGACCTCAGAATCCTGGGTCCAGTGGTACGAGTACTCGTCATGACTGGAGACTTCCTTAATTGCAGTGGATGGCCATGACGCCTTTCTGTGCCTTGTCATGCCCTTCGCTTTCCACAGAGCAAGCGTTGCAACAGTATAGTGTCCCATCACACCATACTGGGGCATTAGGACTTACATGGACCACAGGGTAAGCACCCCCTGCTGGCCCCACTAACACCTCTTCCAGCAGCAACCTTAGCTTTCCCAGGAGGTCTCCCATCCAGGTACTGACCAGGCTCACCCCTGCTTAGCTGCTGGCAGTGTATCCAATACTATTCTGGGTTTGTCCATTTGTCTGCCCAAGCTTATGCAGAACAGGAAAAATTTTAAGAATCTGCAGTCTGCTATGGATTATAACTCCTCTGCAAATGATCTTGGTCCCCATAGGACACACCAGGTCCTGTTTGGTATATTCTGTGCTTATCAAGAATCCTCCTTTGATTTGAGCAGGAATTTCAACAAGGGATGTCAGTAAGACACTTAAGAGAGCAATGTAGGGCAGTGAGAAGCAGACAGAAGTAGGGACACACCAAACTCCACTGTATTGTTACTGTAATATGAACTTATGGCTGGTGAACCTTAAAGTAAATGTATAATGCTTTGCTATGGGCAAGTCTTAACTTGAATGCCAAGGCTTTCAAATGTTAAACAATTCTGTAAGGGTCAGTGTGGAATTGTTAATTTCGTTATCTACTTTTTCACCTTCTAAAGGTCTTTTGTTGCAAATGTAAGCTGAAACCCACGTAACCCTATCAGGTACGCTGTAGCTGTGTTTTCAGAAGAAGAGAATGAAGAGAACAGACAGAGAAGGTGGAGAGTGGGGCAGGGACAGACCTCGGTGAAGCTCTCGAATAGCGGAAGATGTAGCCACTTGAGCAAAGAGAAGGACTTGGCGCAACTCGCCACATCACCGGGGCTCATCTCAGGCAGCCTTGGCAGCAGGTCACCCGCGATCCTCTGGAACACCTGGGTCTGCTGGAAATTGAGCTTTCCTACCAGGGGTCAAGGGAAGGGAGAAATCCATCAAAGGTGCAAGGAGCTCCGGTGCTTGTTAGCGGCACACAAGGTATCCTCTTTTCCTCAATCTCTCCCTCCCTCCTTCCTCACCGTAAGAGAAGGCGAGGTCGATGAGCAGGGGCGTGCGGAGCTCCAGGCCAGGTTTTTGCAGCAGGTGGTAGGACAGCGCCCTCAACAGGGGCACCGAGCGCCGGCCCTGAGCTGCCAGGGACACAGCCACCCGCCGTGTCTCCTCCGGGCCGAACCTCTCGGCCAGCTCCAGAGCCTGGGAGAGAGGGAGAGGGAGAGAGAGAGAGATAATTAGTGGGATCTGCAGAGGAGGATATTAAATGCTGCACAAACTAAACTAGACGGGGCTATTTAAGAAAAGTCACATTCAAATCGAACAGAAGGCAGGAGAGAAAGAATTTCCAAGCAGTGCATCCCCCCCTTCCCGCTCCTCACCTTGTCCTCCAGCCTGTCCATGAGGGAGGCGGACAGATGTCCCACCTTCATCATCAGGAGGGATAAAGTGCGCGGGTCACTGATCTCCGTCCAGCGCAGCTCCAGCTGCTTCAGCACGTCCCTCAGCAGCGCCCCCTCCTGCCCGCTGTGCTGGCGCACACTGCACCACTCTGCCAGCGCCGCCAGCTGCCTGTAGCTGAACCGCCGGAGCCGCCAATGGGCCTCCGTCTGCAGAGAGCGCAGCACAGGAGCCCCAGGGGCCACACCCAGTCGGGACAGGGCCCTCAGGAGAGACACCAGAGAGCCGTTCCACACTGTGGACACCTGGAAAGCACAGCAAAGGTACTTACACAGGCACACGTGTGGCGTTCAGACTTCCAGACACACACCCGCGCTGCCCCACTCTCCACTGTAGCACCCTGAGCCAACTGTGTGAGAGTGCACAGCACAATCTATTAACCCCGTTCTACGTTTCTAATTGTTACAATTAAAATCACTGACAAAATATTAAAACATTAAAAAAAAAACAAGCGAGAACAAATTCTGCAACTCACAGATTTGGCAATGTTCAATGCCACTTCACCATTCTGTGCAGTAGAGCAGTGGATTGGTGTTCTCTATAACTGTATTTGACCTGTTACTTAGTGGGTTAAGCTGCATTGAGATCTCATGTTCTAGCTGCTGTTATTGGCCAGCTGCACACAGGCAGTTGGAGGTGCTGCTCGCCCTGGGCGCTCTTACCTGGGAGTTGACTGTGTGCAGCAGGTCTTGGAATCTGGAGTCGTAAAGGAGATCGTCCGTGTCAGAGCCGCCCTTCTCTCCCCCCTGGGCGGCCTGCCTGTCGCCCGCGAGGCGTGCCAGGTGCACGACGGCAATGGCGGCCTGGTTCGCTTTGCCGCCCCGTTCTGCCCACAGCTGCAGCAGTTCCTGCGGGGAGCGGGCCTGTTCCAGCAGCTGGTCCAGCTCGGTGCGCTCCGGGGCCTTGGGGTAGGATTCCTCCGCCGCCGCCACGCCGTGCCCATCGCAGAGCGCCCGGAGTGGACCCAGGGAGGGGAGCCGCCAGGCCACAATCCACAGGGGCTCTGAAGGGGGAGGGAGGGCCAGGGGCCGTCCCTGGATGGCAGGAACACGAGTGCATTGGGCACCCAAGAGCCGGGTGCAGCGGGCTAAAAATCGCGTGGTCATCAGGAGCTCTCTCTCAGGCGCTGTCACTGCCTTCACAAGCAAAGAACTAGACTCCTCATCTCACTGAACCTGCAGGGGAACAATCGAAGCCAGATCCGGTTGTCAGGAATACTTCTGCTTATACAGGGAATTGGATATGAAGGATTTGTAAAGACTTGCTAGACAGAGGTCTTCAATAAACGGCTCTTAGAAATGGGAAGAAATAGCCCTGTCTGAGCATAGGCCAAACATACACAGTCTGCAGCCTGAACACACGGCATAGCTGTGATGACACCAGTGCAGTTCTGGGTCATTTGCCGTCTCACTGACTCGGATATCGCCGCCTATTAACAGTTCCAACAGTAAGAAAATGGGAGAGTTACAGATACACAATAGTCCTCGGCACTCATGGACACATCAGCCATGGGCTGAAAGGGAATCTGCAGGCCCTGCACTGAGTGAACAGGAAATATACCGGGACTAATACACTTGGTCCCCCAGTCAGGTTAACAAAATTTAAGCAGATTAAGGTATGAAATTCACGACCTTGCAAGCACGGAACACAACTGGCACTTCTTAAATAAATGCTAATTCGTTTAAATAATTAACATACTTGTTAAACTGAAAACATGCAATGCAGTAATTTCCCCAGTCAATACAGTGACCCAGTGGGACGTAAAATGTTCAAATCTTAACGAGGAACAACTACACCCTTCTGGAGACACTCAACAGGGCAAACGGACGGAGAATTGATGGATGATTGGCGATTGGGATTAGGGGAGACTGGGGGGTAAATTAGGGCTAGGGAGAAACACTTCGCGATTCTGTTAATGTTGCAGCCTCTGGTTCCAAGATCATGGACAAGTAATGCATGTTATTATGAAAATTATGAGATCGCTTATTAATTTCGCTAATCGTTATCGTGTATGTATATTCATCATCCTCTTTCTACATTGTACATAGTGACAATCACCTAAAGACAACCACAGGACCATTGTACAGCTCTCCAGACTCCGTACAGTACGTGAAAGCCCTTGTGTACTATGTTTCAAAATGTAGTGTCCAACAATTCATGTTGTAGTGACAGTAGAATTGATCTATTGCACAACCTGATGCGGAAACACTCCGTTCTGACCTTGCCGGTTACACTGCCCTTACTTACTGACTATCGAACAAGACTGCACATTAAATATGTGCTTAACGCCACACAACCATTCGTTACTCATCACCCAACCTCTAAATTTAAAAATAAGGTTGAGGTGTAATATAATTCTTAAACAATATACTCACCTTATTGGTCGAAGGAAGCAACATTCACATGGCCTCCAAACGCAAATGTCGCAGATTGATTTCGTCACTAGTAAGCAGGGAATCGCTGTCCTCCTCACGTGATATGGGTATCAAATTGAACTGAGGAAGACTTAAAGGGATTTTTGTCTGATTTAAAGGGTTTTTCGATCTGAAAGTACACTTTACAACTTTGAGAAAGCACAGATACTTTGTGAGATTTACATCTTACAGAGCAAACGGTTGACTACTTCTCATTTTTCGACATTTAAGAAGTTTTAAGTCATAGAAGCATCTGGTGATCACTTAAACATTACAGAACTACACAACTTTTTTTAAGTTAGTTCTGTTTATTTAAGTATAGTTTGTAAACGCAGTGAAAGGTAGGAACTCCAGGTAGTTTGTATTTTGTGGAGCATATAATAAAAAAACACACATAGAAGATTTCGAATTTACTGTTCCTTATAAAAAATGTTCGGTTCAAATGTTTTGGCTGATTTTTTTTTAATGACTGTGTACTCAAAACATTCAGCCAGATCCAGAAAGAGTTACAGGACGAGCAACAATCCTGCTTATCCTTATGAGATGGGGAAATTAAAATGAAGACCTACTTGTGAAACCTAAACCTTTTTATATCCTGCTCTGAAATCTCTTGTAAGATTTAATTTTAATACATCTTGTGATCTAACATGTGGGGGCTTACCCTGAAATCCATTGAAAGGATTCTGCCAATTCTTGCAGTTGCTGAGGCATTTCAGAGTCCACCATGATCTAAAATCTAGTGATGAAATGGCCTAATCTGTAATACCATGCCTGTTAAGTAGGTGGCAATATCATATTTCATTGGAGTTTATAAAGAATTGAGAGCTTCAGGTGTGTAGCTCTTTTAACATCACCATTCATCTATCACCTTCTATCGAACTCCAAGATTAATGCTTCAAGTAGGGTGCCTCTTTTTGAACTGGTCTGTGAAGCACAATGTACTGTAAGTAGAATCTCTGGGTCATTCATCCATCCATTTTCTAGCCACTTTATATAATTCAGGGTCAAGGGGAGCCAGAGCCTATCCCAGCAAGCAAAAGGCACAAGACAGGGAACATCCTGGATGAGACACCCCTACTCTTTTTGAGAAAAGCCCTGGGATTTTTAATGACCACCGAGAGTCAGGACCTCGGTTTTACGTCTCATCCGAAGGACGGCGCCTGTTTTACAGTATAGTGTCCCTGCCACTATACTGGGGCATTAGGACCCACATGGACCACAGGGTGAGCACCCCCTGCTGGCCCCACTAACACCTCTTCCAGCAGCAACCTTAGTTTTTCCCAGGAGGACTCCCATCCAGGTACTGACACCTGCTGAGCTTCAGTGGGCTGCCAGTTGACAGTTGCAGAGTGATATGGCTCACAAACGAAACATTCTCACAAATTTGCTAAACATTCTAACTAGGTGTGAACTTCGCATGCAATAAGAACTTTCCGAACGGCGGGGATTAATATACCAGAATATCTTTGGACTGTGAGAAGAAACCAGAGCACCTGGTGAAAACAGTAAGTTCCCCAGAAATTGAACCTGGGGCCTCAGCACAGCAAGGCAATGCTAACCACTGCACCACCAAGCCAGCCATGTCTGTCTTAAATAACATTAAATCAGACTGTGTGTTCATTGCTTAACACTATTCTCCCATAAGAGAAAGCAGGCTTCAATGTCATTTAACTAAAGTATTGAAGCAGAGATTCAGGTTTTTTTAACATGAGGAAGAAGGACATGGGGAAAGTCCAGCTGTGCATGTTTATTACACCCAAAGTTCAGATCATGAATACAAACAGCTCTTTAAAAACAAGCAATGTAAGTGGGCAGTCCATTCAAGGTCAGACCAGAGTTTTGTATTTTATCCCACTAGTCTCAGCATAAGCTTAATTGTACCCTTTTTAAAATACAAGTCAAAATAAAACTAATGCATGTAGCAAAAAAAATGATTATAAGTACAAATGCACCTCATTCAACATTTATAATGCTCTGCTTGTGTCATTTGACTGTATTCTTCTTTTCTAGACATTACAAATAAAAGAGTATATATACAGTACTGTTGTAATTCTGCTGATATTAATTGTGAGAAGACATTTAATTCTAATGTTGTTACTTCTGAAGTTGCCTGATACATAGTTATTATCCCCCTGCTCTTTTGTTAGGGATGATAACCACATTTTTTTTTACTTTTCTTTTTTCATATTCTTTGTATTGGTTTTTAGATTCACCCTACACAACTAAGAATCACTTTACAGGATTAGAACAGACAGGTGCTCTCTCAAGTATCTCCTGGGTTTAATTCTCCATGCGGTGTGTTACAAACAACATTTTCTTACTCAGAAACAGGAAGTTAGCTATCTGTAATAAATGTTTTCTCTCTGTCTCTACTGTGTACTGTCTATACTCAGGAGTCTGACAGGAGTCATGCTATAATTCTACCTGTCAGATGACTGAGCTCTACCACTACCACTGGCTCACACTGATGTTGTTTTCTCAAACTGCTTGTCTGACGTTTTTTTGAAAACGTTAATGTTTCTTAACTTGTTGTTTTGGCTGCTGTTCTGTGTTTATGTTTTTGGTGATTCCTTTAATATCTTTGTATTGTAGCATACATGCAAGTAAGCATTTCATTGCACTTGTCCATATGACAAATCAGCTAAACTGAACTAAACTAGTCTTAGCTTTGTTCTCACTAGTAGTTCACTATGTAATAATCCATCCATTTTCTAACCACTTTCTCCAATACAGGGTCAAGGGGAGTTGGAGTCTATCCAGGATGGGACACCAGTCCATTGCTGTGCACACACTCACAGCAGCGCCAATTTTCCCAGGAGTCAATTAACACACCAGTATGTTTTTGGACTGTGGGAGGAAACCGGAGCACCCAAAGGAAACCCACACAAACACATTACAAAACAAATTCCACATAAGTAACATCCCAGGAATTGAACACAGGGCCCCAGAGCTACAATGATCAATAACAACCACTGCACCAATGTGCTGCCAATTTATAACCACAAACTGCTCATTTATTATGAAGTGTAAGGCAACTAGGAAACCCGTGTGATCTTGAGAAGCCATCCGATAATGGCTTGGCTTTCTTTCTTAGTTGGATAAGCTAATATTTGTAAGAGGAAACTCTTCTTTTCTAGTTCTAGAGTATTATGGAAAGTCCCAAGAACAGTATTTTGTTCGTTGGTGTTACAAGGAACTATACAGGCGGGGTTTTGGTTCCAGCTTGGTGTTGAGCATCAGACCTGCTACGCACAGCTATCTCACAATCCCCAATCTGGTTGCGTCCTGTGCTTGGTGTGACATGCTGGTACTCTACTGGAGACATGGCTGAGTTACCCAGCAGCTTCTGTTTCATTTCGCTGCAGGCCAAGGGCGCCCCCACCAGGCGGAGCCTGTCCCCACAGAGCTCCACCACAACCCTGTAAACATCTTTCAGCCCCGGATAGCGACTCAGAATCGCACTCTGCTCCTGGGCACTGTATTTGCTAAGATTGATGTCCTGTGTTTGCAAAGAGCATCCAGTGTTCTTTAACAGCTCTGAGAGGAGCTCCTGGGCATTTTTCATGTTTCTTGCCATTTTGGGGTCCTGAACATTGGGTGATAGAATCAATTTGCTGATGCTTTCCTCCACTTTGAGGTCCATTGAGTGGCTGCTCAAGATCCGGTCTATCTGCTGCTTTTGGAAGGCTTGGGTGTATCTCAGAGTGTAGGTATCAGTGCTAAGACAGGTTTGAAAGTTCTGTTTTCTTTCCGGTTGGCACAAGGCAGCTCTGTGGTTCCAGTTGAGTTGGTTTCTTTCATTTGAAACATACTGAGGTGCCTCAGAAATATCCCTTATTGGGGCAGGAAATATTCTTCTTCCTGGTGACTGAGGTAAATTCCTCTCATAGCTTTTGGGGCTGTGAATCAGATCAGTGTCATTTGAGTGCAGGCTGTTGTTACTCATCTCGTAGATTTCCACTTTTCCAGGTGGACTGGGATGAACGCTACCTGGAGTGGTGCTGTAAGTGGGGCTGCTGTAACTTCTTCTAGGATGCTCCTTATTCACATACCTCAGTCTTGGTGCAGCAGAGACTGAGCTGCCTCTTATGCCCGGTAGCACACGGTGAGGTCCTTGTTCATCTTTCTGCCACTTGTCTTTGAGCCTCTCCTGAAGGTACCACTGGGTTTCACTTGAGTCCGTCTCAGTCCCCACCAGCCAGCACCTGCTTGACTGACTCGGCAGAGTGGAGCTTCTCCTGACCGGCTGACGTCTCCACTCTCCATCGCCTGGGGTCCCCATCTCCCTCGCTGGTTGACTTTGCAGGTCTTTGGAACACTTTATCAACTTGTTTAAAAAAATAAAAAATGAAACCAGTAAGTTTTCATTGAACTTTTTTTTCCCTTAAAACAGAGATGAGATAATATGCAGGTATTTTTCTTATCAACATTTGGGAAAATGCACTATTTGGAAAAGGTCAAAAGAAAAGCCATAGTAATCCAAGGATATTGTTGCACAGGGATCAAGAACGGATTAATGAACAAAAAACAGCACATCAAAATGGGCCTAAACACTAACCGATTATACATAAGCATGTAATCACAGGGTGTATTTCATGTCTGGTGCTCTCATTGATCTTGTTCAATGATTTAGATTCTGGTGTGCGCAGTAACTGAGTTACATTTGCTCATGTCACAAAACAGGGGGGGTGTCAGACGTGCTCAGACAGAAACGGCAGCAAAATCCTGGAGTGGGCAGATACTTGGAAAATTAAGTTTAAGTTGGATAAAATGCAATCTGAGCCACACGGTTTCACAAAATTTGCCTCTGGGAGATGCTACCAGTCAATCAAAAGCAAAACTGCCTGGCATTTGAACAGTATCTTCCTTTTGGCCATCACCCTGCTTAAACACAACACAGAAAATACCAGATGTAGTGTGTGTGTGTGTATTTGTGAACTTGTGCGTGTTCTTTGTGTGAAGTGTTTAAGTATTATTGAATGGTTTCTATTTATGTGTTTGCACTATGACATCAGATTAAATTCCTTGGAGGTATAACTTGGCAAATAAATCAGTGATTCTGATTCTGACAGGAAATAGCAATGTGCAATATACACTTCGCATGGGTGATTTTGGACTGCAGGAGCTATGTGAGGGTATCTATGGAAATTCTTCTATGCTCTCATTAAGACAATGTGAAAAAGCAACAAGCTTCACTGCACATTGGTGAATCCTCATTTGGAATATTGTGTCCAGTTATGGTCATCATTCCACAAAAAGCCTTGGAAAGAGCTTGATGAAGAGCAACAAGAATGATTCCAGGTCTTGGGTGATTATCAAACTTGGACAGGTTAAAGGTGCTAATTTTCTCAAAGAACAATAAAAGAAGTCAAGATCCAAGTATATAGAAATCCTGAATGGTATAGGTGCCATCAACCTAGGGGACAGCTGTATGTTCAGCATTTGGAAATACAATTGGACAATTTCAGAAGCAAAGGAAATTCATTTCAGAGTGAAAATAGCTAAATGTTTTTAACGTAAAGAGTTGTGAGTTTCAGATTCCTGAGCCTGGCTATTGAGGCCCAAACTTCCTTCAAGAAGTGGCTGTCTGAATGTCTGGCTATTTTTATTCTTTTAGTGACCAAACTACAAAAGAAAAATTTGATCTGGATGGCTTCCTTTCATTTGTAGCTTTTTAAAGTTTTTATACTCTCAAGTCTTAATACCTTATATAAAGTACATTAATATATAAAATACTCCTTAATACATTATGTCACTCTGTATGTTTGTGTAAATACCGGCTAGTAGCTGCTAGATTTCATTTGAGCTCTCTTTCTTCTTGCATATAGGAAAGCCTTGCATAACTCGTGTTTTGTATGTGCGTGCTGCCCTCACTTTAAAATCAGATTCCAAGAAATTCAGTTTTGGTCTTCGAACAGAACACACAGGTGAAGAAGAGTAAAATACATCCTGCACCTCATTCTTCTCTATCCTCTTGACCTTCAGGATGAAAGTTTCGCTTTCCACCTCCAGCACATGCTTATACTGGAATATTCGCTCTGCAGCTGTACAGGAACAGAGACAGGGGAGGTCAGTGAGCTAAAAGGATAAAAAACCTCATATAACCCTCATAGAAACCTGGGAGCACACTGTTCCTTCAACTGCAGCCTCATATAAGTGTGTGCTGCAACACACTTTTATCTGTGGCTCTATCCCTCTTTGAATAAAATGCTTTCCTTGAATTTCATTTATTTTATTTCTGTGAATAAAATGCTTTCCTAAAAAATCTTTAAAGATGATTTTAAGATGATTAGAGTTTGATTGCAAAGGCAAGATCAAGAAGCCAGATCCTGTCCTGATACATTATAATTTTAATTAATAGGACTATAAGAAAATAACCATGTAAATGTGTAACCTTTACAGATCAGGAGGCCATCCAGCCAATCTTATTCATTCACTCGTTCAAAGTGGTGGTTTATGTTTTATTAACCTCTCAATAAACACAGAGCACACCTATGACAGGTGTGAAGTTCTCTCCAGAAGTCCATATTGCCGGCATTCGACTTGTAAGCATTTTAGAGATTTTTACTTTTTTTTTGCTTGTTATTTTAAGGAATTTGACTTCAGGGCTTTCCCTGAGATGAAAGCGCTGAGGACCAAAGTTCACCTTCTTGGTGCTTGAAGGTGACCAGGGCTTGGCCAGGGGTTCGAGTGGGGTACTGGACCCTTAGGACCTCTCCTCCCCAGGGCTGGGAGAAGTGATGGTGCAGCTTCTGAAGAATCCAGTCCCGGGGGAAGTGCGTGGGAACCTGGAGAACCTGGACTGTGTGTAGGTCAGTGTCCATGGTTGTTGTACTTCCTTGGTAACACTGGCCTGAGCTGGAATACCACAGGCTTCCTATGGAATACTTGCTTGAAAAAATCAAGTAACAGATCAAATATGCATTTGAATTCTGAATATGTCAGGAAATCCGATTCCAGGAGAAAAGTCACATAAGCATGAACAAGAGAATGCAGACTCCACACAGTTCAACCAGAGCTCAGGGAACTGAACAGAAGGACCCAAGAGCTGTGAGGAAACACACCTAACTGCCACACCACTATGCCACACTCTCCAGGAATTTGTGCTCTTATCGTTCAATAAAAATCAGAACTTTGCATTTTCTAGTCTTCCTGCTGACAGACACACTCATAATACCGTGAGCACAGAAACAACAGGTTGAGGAAGCTCACAAAGGGACTGCCCCCAAACACATCCCCACAAAATGCAAATACAAGCAAGCACACAATCACTATGAATAAACATACAACAAGGGAAGAAACACAGATAGAACAGAAATAATACAGTGGCTACTATTAATGTCAATAGTTTCAGTGATGACCTACATTTCCAATAATCCCATAGTTCAAGGCACTAACAGTGTGAATAACCTCTAAACTCAAATTTATTTATACAGTTCAAAATCATTTCAATCTTTTCCCTGTAATTTGAAAAATCTTAATGAACTAACCTTTTAGATTTACCAGTTAGATTCAGAACACTTATCTTATCAGCTCATCATATCTTAAAACTTTTTCTTGAAGTTCTTCACAAACTATATATATACAGTAGGATAGCTAGAAACAAAGCAATTAGGAACAAAAAATCTTACTAAAGAAGAGAAATCCCTAATGAGGTTACATTACAAATTAATCTGGGTGTGGACCTGGTTTGCATTATGGAAAATGGGGCAATCAGTGAACAATCACTGTGACAATAATGAGACACTTTAACTCAACTCATTTATACAGTTCAAAAGTATTTCAATGTTTTTCCTTCAATTTGATAAACCATAATAAACTTACCTTTAGGTTTACCAGTTAGATTCAGAACACTTATCTGATCAGCTGATCATATCTTAAAACATTGTTTTGAAGTTCTTCACAAACGTTATATACAGTATGTAGGATAGCTACTGTAGAAAAAAAGCAATTTGGAACAAGAAATCTCACTAAAAAGAGAAATCTCTAAGAAGTTACAATACAAATTAATTTGGCTGTGGACCTGGTTTGCATATGAAAAATGAAGCACAGGGACTTTCTGTATCAATGGAGCAATCAGTGAACCATTACTGTGACAATAATGAGACACTTTAACTCAACTCATTTATACAGTTCAAAAGTATTTCAATGTTTTTCCTTCAATTTGATATACCATAATAAACTTACCTTTAGGTTTACCAGTTAGATTCAGAACACTTATCTGATCAGCTGATCTTATCTTAAAACATTGTCTAGAGATTCTTCACAAACTATATATACAGTATGTAGGATAGCTACTGTAGAAACAAAGCAATTAGGAACAAAAAAATCTCAATAAAAAAGAGAAATTTCTACTGAGGTTACATTACAAATTATTTGGGGTGTGGACCTGGATTGCATTATGGAAAATGACTTTCTATATCAATGGAGGACAATAATGAGACATTTTAAAGGCTTACCTTTCTTCTCTTAATCGAGTTATCCCGGCTGCACAGGATCGGGCTGTGTCAGTCTAACGGAGGATACAAGAATCTGTCCTGCTCAATCAACCATTATGTAAACCTGACCAAATTGAAAGCAAATAAACTTTTCACTATACAGGACGAGCAGCATTCCCACTGCATGTTCATGGTAAGACGGAAGGTTACAAAGCAGGTTTTAAATTCAGTTTTAGGCAGCAATTCCCACCCTTTCCAAAAGCAGGCTTGGATTTTGTCCCACCAACCAGTTCCATTACATTTTATTCCACAACAGCTTTTTAAAAGACATTTTTTTCTATTAGAATATGTATATACAGAGATTACAGCATGAAGCTTTTATATAACTCCCCAGCTTTTTAATATTTAAACAATTCTGGCTGAGTTATGTGTTCCAAGGGTGTAAAACTGACAGTAGTTTTTAAAGATGAAAGGGAGAAATGTCCCACTACATATTAACTTTTGATTTATTCTTAAGAATTGTCTTCTTTAACTATGTATTATATTTGAGTATTTAAGTTGACATTTGTAATTACTATTGGTTTACATGTTTTCACTTTATTAGCCGGTAGCAGATGGATACTGTAGTACATTTGAACTATTTTGGTCCCACTGGGTTCCCATAGTTAGCTAGTGCAAGAATGTCCTTGAATGTATGGCCTGCAAGCAATGTTAATTAAAACTGTTTCAACTGCCTGTCCATTTCCACATACTGTACATGACCTGGTGTCAAAACATAACAATATTGGCAACAAGTATGGGATCATGGTGAACTAAGATCTGGTCACTTCCTTTTCAGCTTTTCAGCCTTTTTCATCCTTCATTTTCTAATTTAGGGTTGAGGATTCAGAGCTTATCCTGGCAAGCAAAGGCACAAGGCAGCATAGAACCTGAATGGCACACCAATCCATCGTAGGACCAACACACACAAAATAGGACCAGTTTTCCCAGAAGCCCATTAACCTACCAGTATTTTTTGGGGCTGTGGGAGGAAACCACAGCACCTGGCAAAAACCCATGCGAACATGGAGAGAACTGACAAACTCCACACAGACAGCAGCCCAGGAATTCAACTCAGGACTCCAGCGCTACAAGGCAGCAATGCTGACCACTGCACCACTATGCCACTTGCATCTTTTTCAGCTTTTTTTCCTGTTACAAGTGACATTTTCTTCCAGATGCCGAAAAAGTGGGGCTAACGCAGTGCTTTAGTTTGGTAAAAAATCATCCATAGTAATTCACCAATCTTAGAAATGCCCTAAACGTCAGTAAGAGTGTTACATTAGCTATTGTTATAGACATTAAATGAACAAATACGTTCCTATAGGTTACTTCTGCATCATTGCTTTTTACTTTAGGTTATGAGTAAAAAAAAATTGAACTTCATGTGAAGGGATCTGCCTGCTTTGAAAACAACGCAGCTCTATTAATACAAAAAAACGAGCCCATTTCTTCAGGAATACAAGGTTAAAGAGTAGCCTGATATACCCCCATTTCTTTATGGGCAAGACTGAGGCTTCACAGCTGCATTTACTTCAGGTTACTTAGCAACGGCACAGGAATTGTCAGTATCGTAAAAAGCAGTTTTGAGTAAACTTGGCATCCCATATTTGTGTAGGTCTTGTATTGTTCTTAATGCTGTAATGTAAAACACGTCTGTACTTCCATCTGGCCTCCAGTGTGTTTCTACTGGACCCCCCACCCTAACAAAAAAAGCCTCCTACAGTGATCAGAAAGAGAGAAATAAACACGATAGGAATTAATGGTTTTCCTGTTTGGTAGTCAGAGCAGCAGAGTCATGAGTTTATTATAAGGACTGAGGGGAGAGCTTGAATTTTGCAAGTGATGTCAACCTGAGCTCTATCCTCTTTCTCCCTTCCACGTACAAACCATGCTTCTTTTCACAAATAGGTGCAATAGCAACTTTCTTTCTCTAAAGAGACACGTACTCTGAGCAGGAACACCTGGGGTGAACTGCCTTGAACTTTTGCTGCTGTTGATAGCTAATACTAAGAGGCATTTTGCTGGTGTTCACGTGTATAAAAGCAGTTGCTGCCATTTATATTTATTTGACTTTGTTTATGTTATAATATTTATGATCATGCAGTTGATAATATCATTCTAATTGAAAGGATCCTGTCAAATTCCATAACTTTCTAATGAATGCATTACCATACCAGTCATTTTCAATGTCAGATTAGAAGGGTGTGCTTTTGCACTGCATCAGAGAGGATTGTATATTGACTGGATTTTGGGAGGCACTGGCAGGCTATATCACAGACCGGAAAATCTCTCGTCCGTTGGAAAATTCTTGCCTTTGAGATGTTACTGAGCTTTGGTATTATAGGTAAGAGCTGCTCCTTACCTGCCTTGAAATCTAAATTTAAGATGAAGACTGAGGTGAAAGGTGAAGCTCATTTTGTACAGGGCCTTACTTTCTTCAGTCATTTAGTTAGCTATTAAATGACTAGTTTTCTACTTACAAAGTCGAGCATATTTGTTCATTACAAATATATCAAACCTTACACATATTTTTATGTTTTTTTCGTATATACTATGTTTTATTATATGATATTGTATTGGGTTTTTTTTTTTCACTTTACTGCACTTTCCTGTAGTGTGGGGCTCTTTTTAACACATCTTATTGTGGAGTTGGGGCTTCCAAAGTTAAATCAGCATTGCCTTTGTCAGTTAGAAGAAACATAATAGTGTAATTTCTGAAATCGTCAATATTCCAAGACATTAACGTAGAAGTGCAAATATTGCACAGAAATGTAATGCTTGGATTTCAATTCCATCTTTTAGAATAAAGGTAGAGGGGTAACTTCTTATAGCATTCAGATTTGTTTTCACTCTTGCTGAGTGTTGGAATTACCATAGTAATATAATCAATAGAAAAGATTTGTAGCATCATGTTTGTTTTTGTCTTGGCCAGTGTTTTATTAGAACGATCCTTTATTACTAATCAAATATGCTTTACAGCTCTATGTTTTTTCTCTCATTTCCTGCTTCCAAACTTCCGTTACTTCCAAACCTTTGAATGTTTGTCGATACTAACGTTTGATTCTCGTATCTCTTGCCTTCCAGCACAGACACACCCTGAGATACGCACGTACATACAGACAGATTTATACCCTGCCCCACACAGGCAGAACGCATTGGCATTATCACTAATCAGAGGTTGCAGTGTCACAGCTAGGAGGCTAGGCTTGTCAGTTTAATGAATAATCTGTTGCTACAAACAATCCTACCAGACCCCCAAAACGTGATGCAGTGGAAGGATTCTCCTTTGAAAACCTATTGACTCATCTGTCTGCTCTTCTTCGTAGTGATTCAAGTTGCAGTTTTAAGATATTTTAGACATTTATTCTCTCACTCTTTGCCAGGCCCTCAGGGTGAGGTTTCTGGAATGATGTTTCCCGGTGTCTTTCAGGCAGAAAAAGAGAACTGGGGAGGAAATGGCAGACTGGTGAGTTTCTCTGATGGGCCCCAGTTTCTTGTATGTGGGCTGCAATTTAATTTTAAGCTCCTCTTACAATAGTAAAGATGTGATGTGTGCTGCAGAGGAACAGTGAGACAGTGTGTGAATGTGTACACACACTTTTTGTGCCAGTGTATAACTGTGTATAACTATGAGCAGTGTTAACAGTATCTGTACAGTCTCCTGCAGTTTTAACACAGTCAGTGGTGCGTGTGTGGATGAGTGCTCAGTGAATGAGTGTGATCGGCTTGTCAGTGCCATTCTCTCCATCAGACCTTGCGGATGGTAGCAAGGAAGGTGGCTCTTCTCTCCTGTGTGATCCGAACCTTGATGAGCATTGCAGAACGAGCACTGGGGTTCAGATACTGGGCAGACCAGGGACAGCGCTACAGCACACCCACAGTGAGTACACAACAGCTAACTGAGCTTGGTACAGACATATTTGCAATGTAGTAAATACTCCAGCCCTAGTCTCATTCCTAAATTAATGCCTAATGACGCAGCTTCTGTATAAGGGACTGGATCAGCATACTAATACTGTATGCAATGTATATATAATCCCAGGTATATATGGCCAGTAGAATAATTATTGATGGAATTGTTAAAATGAAAAATTAATTTTAAACGAATCAATAAAATATTATTTATTTATAAGATTTTTGACTCCTGACCTAGGAGCAGCACCTGGGGGAGGCAAACTCTTTGGACACTGACCTCACCTTTGACTGCAGCAGCTTCAGGAGCCAATATGAGGTTAATCTACCTGTCCGACGGGGCAGGAGCCCCTGCTATCCCACCCATCTATGTTGTTTTCATTCTGTCTCGTTCCTCAGCTGTCTTTCTCTGACACTTCTACATGTCTGTTTCCCTTCTCCTGAAGTGCACACAAGCCCGACTGTCGCCTCTCTTGCACACTCCAGGTCTGTCTCTGTCCTGTTCCTGTCTTCCTGTGCCACCCCCGTCTCTCTGTGTCTATTCTTCCTGTCATCTCTATCAGTCTTCATGTGCTCCTGCCCTGCTGTTGTCTGTCTGCAGTTTCGGCTTCCAGCACGGGCCTTGTGCGCGGCCTCATGCCCGCCAGCGTGGCGCTCAGAGCCCGACCTGCGTTTCCTGCGCAGCACCCTGCGAACGCTGCCCAGCTTCCGACGCTACTCCCCCCACATGCAGCTCAAGCTGGCCAAGGTGATCCGCTATGAGAGGTGAGCTGCCAAGATTGGGGCACCCACACTCTTTCTCTGCAGTATGACGGACATAAAATGCCTCTGGCAAAGTACTGTCATGCCAGCAACTCATCTGTTGACGTGAGCACATGGAAGACAAGTAAAGAGCCACCTATCTCGTCTTCACCAAGCTGAGTCCTGTGCTCTGAATGTCTCGTGGTCAGATAAGGTCAGGTGATGTGTTTAACATCATAATACACAGCTTAGGGTGGCACGGTAGTGCAGTGGTTAGCATTGCTGTGTGGCAGCACTGGGCCCTGGGTTCAGTAATGGTGCTATCTGCAAAGAGTTTGTATGTTTAGGTGGATGCTGCACGTTGGTGCTGGTGGAAGGGAGTCCCCATTACCTGTAAAGCACTTTGAGTGAAGTAGCCAGAAAAGCGCTATATAAGTGTAAGGAGTTATAAAAATTATTATTATGTCCTCCCCACGTTCATGTGGGTTTTCTACAGGTGCTCTGGTTTTTGCCCATAGTCTAAAGACATACTAGTAGTTTAATAGGATTCTGGAAAATTGGCCAAGTGATGGGCTGGTGTCCCATCCAGGGTGTATCCTGCCTTGTGCCTGTTGCTTGCCGGGATAGGCTCTGGCTCCCTGAATTGGATGAAGCAGTTAGAAACTGGATGGATGAATACACAGCTTGCTAGGTGAGTTATAATGATTAGCAAGAACAGACAGTTTACAGTATGAGAATATTGGAACCTGTCATATCCTTAAGACATTATTGACATTATCCCAACCACAATCTATAAACCAACAATTCACAGCCACAGGAGAGACAGCATGCAGTGCTACAATCAGACAGTCACAAAGTAATGCTAAATAGACATATGCTTGCTAAAATTTAATTTCCACTTCATCAGAAAAGAGATTAAAATGATGAGTTATAATGTTCTTGTCTGTTCTTGTCATCCGTGCTCTCTCATTTTTCCCCATCCTGATTCGTCTCCAAACTCCTTTTTCCCCTCCGCACTCCCTCTCCCACTCCCTGTTTCTTCCCCTCCATCCCACCCTCTCCTCCAGGTTTGGGCGGGGCCGGGTGGTAGTGAAGCGAGGCCAGAGAGGCAGCAGCTTCTACTTTGTGTTCTCTGGTATCATTGCGGTCACTCAGGATTTGGATGGCAGCTCTGCCTTCACTGACCAAGAGCCAATCCTCATGAGGAAGGGGGCAGGCTTTGGGGTGAGTGAGTGGTTCATGAGTCAATCCTCAGGAAGAAGGGGGCGGGCTTTGGGGTGAGTGAGTGGTCCAGGAATCAATCCTCATGAGGAAGGGGGCGGGCTTTAGGGTGAGTGAGTGGTCCACGAGTCAATCCTCATGAGGAAGGGGGAGGGCTTTGGGATGAGTGAGTGGTCCACAAGCCAATCTTCATGGAGAAGGGGGCAAGCTTTGGAATGAGTCAGTCGTCCACCAGTTTAGTTTAGTTTATTTGTCATATGCACAAGTGCAATGAAATGCTTATTTGCATGTACAGTATGTTCCAACACAAAGACATTAAAGGAATCGCCACAAACATAAACACAGAAGAGCAGCAGCAATTACAACACGTTGAATAACATACAACTTAAAAAAAAACATCAGTGTGAGCCAGTGGTAGGGGTAATCAGTAATCTGACAGCTTATGGGAGAAACTGTTGCTGAATCTGGAAGTTTGTGCCTTTATGTTCCTGTAACACTTACCAAAGTGAAGGGGGGAGAAAGAAAAGTGAGATACCAGGATGACTGGTATCCTTAGCGAACCAGCCAATCCTCATGAGGAAGGGGGAGGACTTAAGGGTGAGTGAGTGGTTCATGAGCCAATCCTCATCAGGACGGAGGTTTTGGCATTACTGAATAGACCAGTGGTTTAATGCTGTGGTTTTTAAAAACCGTATATAATTATGTATAACTGAATTAGCTTAGAATCATTTAGTAGTAAGCAACCTTGTATGGATGGGTTAATGTCTTTACAAACTGAGGTAGCAGAGGGTTTGTTTCCTCCTGTTCCTGTTGTGGTTTGAGTCAATAAAGAAATCCAGAATGATTTAAATAGTGATTAGAATTATGTCAATAAAACGTATGAGGAAACTGTTTGAATGTTTATTTTTGCTGTAAGATGACACTGATACTATAAGAGATAACTTTGAAGACATATTACACTAAAGATAGGTAACACCCTCTCACAGTAAGTGAAGTGTTTGAGTTTGTTACTCACAGCAGAAAATTTGTTTCAGTGCCCCACAGATTTCACTAGGACCCCAAAAGATCACACATGCTTTTCACAAAAGACCCACTTTATCCACCTAAGTGGTGCAGAACTCACGTGGGTGACATGTGACAGCTATTATGCGACAGCAGCCCCACTACACAACTGATCAGAGAAACTGCTTCTCAAATTGAATTAACTTTAGAAAGGTCAGATTGTACAAATGCAGAGTGGACATTAATCAGAACACTGGGGTAAACACCCTCACTTTTCTAAAAATGCATTGGAATCTTTAATGACCAAGGCAGGACCTCAGTCTCTTCCAGTGGACAGAACCTTCCATAGCACAGTGTTCATCATCATCACAGCAGGACACTGGTTTGGAAATTCTTGTCCAGAGAGAAGATCACCTTCGGGTATACCCACACCACTTTTAGCAGCAACCTGAATTTCTCTGGAGGTCTCCCAACCCAGATCTGGCCAGCCCCAGCCTTACTTAGCTTCTGAGACCTAACAAGATCAGGCTACAAGGTGGTAATATTTCTGCCAATATTAGCTCTTAATGACTTGAAATAATTATTGGTCTAGTTATTCAAGGATAATGTGGACTTTATTTAGCCTTGGACAGAAGTAAACCATGAACCCTGGAGCCCCCTGATTAAATTTGCTAACTGATAATAATGAACCCTACGTGGCGGCAATTGAGTGAGTCAGTGTTTCCCCCCATGTGCAGGAGGTGGCGCTGTTGAAGGGCCTGAGGCGCAATGCCACTGTAGTGTGTGTGGAGGATACAGAGCTTTTGGTGGTGGACAAGGAGGACTTCTTCAGTCACCAGCTAGACCAGGAGCTACAAAAGGAAGCCCTAGAGAGATACAGCTTCTTCAGGTCAGATAACACGTAAAGAAACATGCTCATACATTTGCTAGACATTTAATCCCTGTCTCTTGTTTTCAAATACTTTACTGTGAGTTAATGTACAAATTGCATGAACTGAAGGAGAGAAATAATATTGAGTGTAAAAAGAAATGGCTCCATTTATGCATATAATTTTAGAAATCTAAAGTAAAATAAATAGCTGAATTATTGGAAAGGATTAGAGCAACTTTATTCTTTTCTAACACTTGTTTAGAAGATGATGCTAAACCATTAAGTCTTGTTCAACACTGACACAAACAGGAGTTACAGTCCTGTTGTCTATATATAGTATTCAATAAGCATGATTTACTCAAAGAACACGTTAGTGCTTTCTACTTTTTTAAAAAAACTTTAAATTAATACACTTTAATCTGGTTGCAAAGAAATTAAGCTTGCACAGCAGTGTATAGTTTTAAATTTTAAGTTCACAATTGTAGATGCAAATGTATGGGCAATTTACAGCAAATGCCATGTACCTGTATTAAGTTCTTAAATCCCAAAATGGTTCTATTACACAGGTTGGATTGTGGGTTCAATTGGGTCTTCAGGACTGTTTGGTGAAGAGAGCTGTGTAATTCCATCACGTGGCCATTCTTGTTCTCAGGTCCCTGGCCTTGTTCTCCAGCTGGTCAGATGCTGCTCTTGAAACACTGGCTGATCATTGCAAGACAGAGCAGGTCCATCATGACCAGGTGGTCCTGAGAGACAGCAGCTCCACCACCAGCCTTATCTTCATCACCAAGGTACTGCTCATGCACTGACATGTGGTCAATCTGGCTAGATTAGCTGGTGTTTTAATAAATTGTCCCTAAATTCTTGTGTTTTGTGCCTTTTGAAGGGGCGGTGTCCCAGCCAGAGTATAGTCCTTTCTTAGAGCCCTGTACTTCTGGGATAGGATCTAGGTTACGTAGGTTACCATGGTCTTTACAAAGAATAAACAACTTTCTCATTATGGATGAATGGTCCTGTCAGCACAAAATTACTTGGAATAAGATCACAAGTATGAAAAAGGAGCATATGTTGTTGTTTTATATAATAAAAACCTGCATCACTGTAGGAGTCCTTGCACTTAGCTAAGGCATCTGACTTTAATAAACATTGCCCTTCATCTTCTTACATTTTTACATTCACTCTGCTGCAGATAGCTCTTGTTTTAAGTTTAGCTCAGAATCTCTTCCTTACAATTTACTGGAGAGTAAATTTATTGAGACTGTGTAGAGATCAAGTATTGTAAAAAATGTAAGAGTCCATTTCATTCATTGGTTTTATTGTGTTACAGAAAACAATAATAATGTTGTTTCTTTATTAGCCCTATACAATTTCTTGCATTAGGAATTCATCTCTTTGCATATCCCAGCTTTTCTCCATGGAGACACAGACAGGGAGAGAAGCTTGGGGTCAGAGCACAGGGTCAACCATTGTACAGCACCCCTGGAGCAGTTACAGTAGGGTTAAGGGCCTTGCTCAGGGGCCCAACAGAGCAGGATTCCTCTGCCAGCTACAGGATTTGAACCAGCAACCTTTCAGTCACAGGGGCAGATCCTTAGCCGTAGAGCCACCACTCCACCAGCAAGGAAGACTGGAAACTAGTCAATCTAATCTATTCTAGAACATTCATCCTATTCTATTCTATATGTTCCATGGTGGGCTTCACCTCAAAGTGCAATACGGTGATCAGAGTAGATGTCATAAAGATGCAGTATTCTATTTCTAAACATTGAAGAGCATATTCCTTCAGGATTGTAACCAGTATTTTGCTGTCTGTTTAAGAGCTTAATCAAATACTGTAATGGATGATCAAAAACTCAAAGACCCTATGACAAACTTAAGGCCATTCACAACCCTTCATGATTCAGAGGACCAGACTATACACTCCAGTTCCTGCAGTGTTATATAAACAGAGATTGTAGGACTTCATCTGAATGAGACATTGATTTATTATAAGCTGGATCACATCCCAACTCCATCACAAGTACCAGCAATTCTGGTACCTGTTTATATGGTCGGGTTTACAGGAATAACCAATGGCAAAGTACAAAGAATACAAAGCTTTGCCCACATTTATAACCTCTGGTTAAGAATCCAGAGTGCTAGTCTACTCTTTAATGTTCCCTTTACCATACTGTGTTAACGTTGTCCAGGGAGGCCCCATTACTGTTTGGGACAGATTGATTTCTAAAAACCTTATTCTGTGTGAAACAGCAGCATAAAATCGATTCTGTTCAACATGACCAAGATACACCTACTGTAGCACATAACAAGTGTTTTAGCAACACTTTATCTACACTTCCAGCTTGTAAACAGTGTCAGATAGCCTGTGCTGATATCTGGTCACAGTCAAACACTTTGATGGAAGTTGAGCTTTCCTTGTGTGACAAGCTGCCCATTTCCTAGTAACTCAGAAAACATAGAAATTGTGCTCTGTGAAACTTTGGATGTAGTTCAGCTCCGTCCCTCAAGAGCCACAATCCAGAAAGCCTCAAATGTTTCATTACTCTCATAATCTGTAAAAAGTATTCAGTTCAATGATTAGAAGCTCAATAAAACTGAAAATCAGAAGGCAGTATAGATCTCAAGGACTGGTGCTATAGTCTGCTGCTTTAAAGAACTCTTCTGCTCCTGTCTGGCATCTAAAACATGCACAATGACAGCTAGGAGATCCTAAACTAACCCAATACTTTGATTGCATTATGTATTTTCCTTTGTCTAGAATATCGAATGAAGCTTTAGAATATACTTTAAGCTCTAAAATTCCAAAAGAAATGTAGTCGGAAATTAGTAGTTTCAGGCTTATAACAGTTGTTTCAGTTAATATTTTAATACAAATACAGATTCCATCCTCATGTTCAAGGTTTGAATAGTCCAGAAATTTACAAACATTTTAGTCTAGGTGCTTGTCTTAATAGCATAGCATAGCTACAGTATATGTCTTAATGAGGAATGATTATCTATACAGATTCTAACAGGACAGAACACAAGTAACAGAGACAACAAATGTCAAAGAGTTGTTTTTTCCTCACCAGTTTGTCTGTTTGTAGAGTAGGTCTGATAAAGAATAAGGTACCCACAGTTTAATCTGTTGTCCATCAGTGGACAGCTCACAGCAGCCTCTCACTAATCCACTGAACTCCTTAAACCAGCATCTTCATGGTCACAGAAACTGACAAAATATTTTTGTCCAAATATTAATATTCATCTTCCATAGGTTAATTTACTGTAACAATTAGAATTTGGAACAGTAATTTGCAAGATAGCTTTGACAACTGTTAGGAGTCAATCAAACATAATAATTTACAGTCTCACACATGGATTCTAAATACACAATGTATTGGTACAACACCAAACCATGCATAACAACCAACACATTTTATAGAATATTTTTGTGAAATTATCTGTTGTAATATTAAAGGTTGATCTTTCACTCATGGATTCCAAAGATCAAAGTTAATAATGTCAGAGTTCAAATATCGCTTATAATGTGTTATGGTCTACCTCATATGTTATATCAGTTTCATATACAGTAGTTAAATAACATTTATATTGTCACATACAAGAAAATTTGCATTTATTATCATGAGCTAAAATATCAAACATATTTGGAATAGTAGTTCAACTCTGGAAAATTATAATGTGAATGAAGAAATTTTATACTCAAAGATCTGTTGGCCAAATGTTTCTTGATGAAAAGACAGAGCTGTGCTTGGTTTGGTCCGTGTTCTGACTTGGCAGTTGTTTGCTCTGTGAATGGAGTGTCACAGTACTGAAAGAAGTAAAGAGTGAACTTTGTGTACTGTTACTTGCAGTGTATGTCTTTACTCTGCAAGGAAGTCAGCATTATCCTAAACTTCTGTGTTTAAAAGTCTGTGCACGGTCATCTGCTTTGGCCCAGCTGCATGTAAATAACAACTAGCACACAAAACACAAGATTTCTTCTGTAATCTTGGGAGGAATTATTTTCTCTACTGACTCTCTTGGCTTGGTGTCTTGGAGAAATGTTAAGTCCTGACTCGGACTGCTTGTAGTCACGTGGTTGGGAAAGTCAGATTGTCAGGGTAGTCTGAAAGAGAAGAAGGGAAGGTAGTCTGTCTTCCCAGACCTGCTTTGCCAAGGCAACAAAAAGATTATTAAAAGTGTAATAATATGCCTCACCGCTACAATATCAAGATAATACCAATAGCAGCATATTCACCCTTACAAAAGTACACCCTTAATACCAGATCCACATGCTTTGCAAAGGATATCCCTGAAGAGTAACAATGCTCAAACAGAGCACTGGCATTATGATTTGAGTATTCAGAGCACGTCAATGTTTCTGTTCATTTGAAGGTCCTTCTTAAACCTTTGGGATGAGTCTTTCCAGTAGGGGGCTACAGACACCTGCCTTATAACCTGTGTTGCACACATGGGGCTGAGGGATCCGAATGGGGATAGTCTTCTTTGTAGTTAGTAATTCTCATTAGGAAAAAAATGCACTGCAACATCAAGGAGAGACGAGCTGCCTACTGACTGAAAAGAGCAGGACATTGTGTGCAAAGGGAGTCAGTTCAGCTTGGGCTCAGAGGCAGGTGGAGAACACAACCAGCTTTCCTGTTCCTCTGTGCAGGGTCAGTGTGATGTGCTGCGAATGGTGGAGCTGAGCCAGTGCTCCTCCTATCACAGGTGGATCAGGCAGCAGCAGGCACTGCTGGACAAAACACAGGGCAGGACACTGACAGGTGAGACATCAAAGTGAGGGGAGAGTGAGAAAGAGTGCACAACTGAACAAGAACCAAGGGAAGACCGGTGAGGTTGACACAGAGCTAGAATACGTATTGCCAAATATTTTCAGCATTCATATGTGACATTTTCATCTATTTGTGAAATAATGAGGTTTCCGTGAATAGTCTGACATTAAACTTTCACAAATATAAAATAGAGATGAGTTACACAAGACCAGTTTTAGAAAATATGATTCTCTTTTCACATAAAGTCTGAGTTTTCTAGTTTAGGCATCTTCAGCCCTGGTATTTGCAGGTCACTATTGAATCACCATTGTCTTAAGATATGAATGAGTAAATCACCCATTGTGATCAATTTAATTGGTAATTTGTAAGTAATTAAGTAATTTAGAGATGCAGGACTAAATACTTCAAAGTCTACCAGTATTGCCAATCTTTAAAAAAAGGTGAAATATGAGCCTGACTGGACTGGGTCTCTCATGGACCAGGGTTGAAGACCTCATTTATAGTTGAACTATTAATTTATTTAATTGAACCAGATTAACCCTATATCCAGTTTTAATTAATTCAAAACCCTGTGACTCTCCTAGAGAAAAAGAAGATTTAGAAAAATGTAGTTCATATTAGACTTTGTATTCTTAAAAAGGAATAACAGTTACTTGTATTTCACAGAAAGTGGCGAGATAGAGAAGAAGGTGTCCCTCAGGCCTCAGGACTCTCCTGCAAGCTTGCCTGCTTCAGCTTCCCACTTCCAGGCCCTGTTTCCTGAGGTTGATGTTCTCCTGGAGTCCCAGGTTCTGGGGGACTGGGCAATAAGGGAACAGGCCTTCTCATTGTCTGATAGTGGAGAGAGTGAAAACCCAGACAAAAATACCCCCCCTGGCCAGGAATCAAGCCTCAGGTACAACAGCTGACAGGTTGAAAAGGAGACAACCTTATTTTAGTATTTAGTTGTTTTTAGTGGTAAAAAACACAATGCTAAGGAGGTGCTGGAGTCCCCTAGCAGAATCTGTCTGTTACTCTGTACCTATATAGTGGTAGGAGCTGTGAACTCCTGGTGAATCCACATGCTAAACCCTAACCTTCATGCTTGCTTTAGCACAGATGCTTCTCCCTCTCGGTACTTAACTTCCATCTTCTGTACCAAACTCCCTGATGAGAAAGGAATGTTTGAATTGTTCTCTGAGTCCTTGCGTTTCTTGAGAAACTACCTCAAATACAGGAGACGGGGGGGTGTAGAGAAAAGTATATATAAGTTGTGTAGAGCCATATCCCCTCTGAGCAACAACATGATACAACAATAAGCCTCTAATGTGTAGCTCCTTGTATGCATATAATAAAACTTGGCTTGACAAACAGACACCTCAGGCTCGAATCTCTTGGTTTCTACAAAGGGAAATAATATATATACAATAAACTTCAAAGGTATTTGGACAGTCAAACGTATTTTTGTCTTTAGAGCCAAGCCATTTTAACTGTAATAATGAGAGTAATATGAATATTAAGGACAATATATACTATTTTTAGATAATTCTATGTACACGTTTGATCATATCAGAATAAAAACATTTTTTATTGTTCAACTTAACAGTAATATCAAGAGATCACACATATTAGGAGAAATTTTAATATAAATTAAACTTTATATTTAATTACAAGACAACTACATTTTCTTAATAATAATTAGATCCATTACATAACCGAGAGCTCAGGATGGAAAAATAAACAACAGAATGCAGCTCTTCTACAATTATTTGATCGTTTCAAAGTGAAGGCAAAAGTGATTTAAATAATGTATTCAATGACATATAGCTTTAGTGTTTAAAGTTTAAGTCATCCTTTCTTCTCTTGTTACTCAATTGTAGGCAATGTAATCTGCAGGACCACTTGTAATTGAGTTCAAGTAGGGAGCTGCATCAGCCTGTGTAGGCTGCAGAGGAACAAGTAAAGGTTTATTCCATGCTGAAAAGAGAAGAAAAGAAACGCAATGTTTCAGCTGCAGAGCCTTCTTCGGGTGTTTCTTTTCTTCACTTTTCAGCATGGAGTAAACCTTTACTTGTTCACTTGAAATTGATGCTGTTACATATTTTTTAAGACTCAAAAAACAAAATGAGCACTGCTGCCAGCAGATGGCAGTAGAGATTCATTTCTTGAGCAGCCCTGGTGTATGTCATTAATGATCTCTTGACTGTCTTGAGAAAGGCTTGTGGTCTGACAGACCCCTGCTGTAGACTACTTGAGAGAAACACAGGTTCATCTTCAATATAGAGGTCCACACTCAATCATCCTCCATGAGGCAGAGATCTCCAACCTTACAGCTAGTATACATGGTACCTTCCTTCAGTGTGTTTCATTTGCACTTCTGGTTTAACCTGAGATTGAATTGTACTCTGAGATCATAATGATTCTGGGCAGGTTATCACAGTGTAGGGATGCTGTTTTTCATTCACGCCATTCCAGGAATTTCAACTGTCCTGTACTCTGGATACTAATAATTGGTATCAGTGTTATGATAAGACAAGATAAGGTCACTTTATTGGCCATATACAATTTCTTGTATTTGGAATTTGTCGTTTTTCTCATACCCCAACTTGTTCTCCATGAGAGACACACAGACAGGGGAGAAACTTGGGGTCAGAGCACAGGGTCAGCCATTTATAGGGCACCCCTGGAGCAGGTGGGCTCAGGGGCCCAACAGAACATGATTCCTCTGCCGGCTGTGGGATACGAACCGGCAACCTTCCAGCCACAGGCGCAGATCCTTAGCCACAGAGCCAACGCACAATTACTTCAAAACTAGCAGCTAAAGATCACTCAAAAAAGTACGGCAGGGGTTAACAACCATAATGTCTCTCAGTTCCAAATTCTGGGTGAACTCTCCATGATCCAGTTTTAAATTAAGATAGCTTCATTAGACTGTTTACTTTGTTTTGTGCTCTTGACCTGTTTCATAATTTAAAACTTCACCTATCGAAACTTAGGGGAGTGAAAAAAAATAGGTTCAAATCAGCAACTCACTAGTTCAGCCTAGTAAATTAAAATGAAAAGGAGCTTTTGAAAGAAAACCAGAACACACTGGGGTATAAGGACCACGACTGGAAAGCTCATAACAGTCAGATATCGAATACTGTATATTCCAAGCCGTTGCAGAATACGCTTGTTTGTTGTTGTAAAAGCATTTGAGTCTAATAACTAATGCACTCCTGTGCCTACTAACCTCTCTACAGCTCATTTAAATACTGTATCACAAATTCACAAACCATAGAATCTTAGACATAGACACAACCCTATCCACCTGGCTGCTGAAATACCCTGTTTGCTGATCCTGTGGATTGTTTAATTTAACGTGGCCAATCAGATAAGTTCTTTCTTGCCTGTGAAATCTCATTCTACAGAAGGCAAATCAATCAAGTAAGTCCAATTTGCCCCCTAGCAGGAGGAGGTTGCAATCAGCTCTCATTTTTCACAAGGGCCTTAATAATTACATTGATTTTCAAACAATTGAAAATCAATTCACTTACTGTATCGTATATCCCTTTAAATATGATATAACATTAAATCCACCCATCCATTTTCTTATCGCTTGATCTCAAACAGGGTTGTGGGAGAATTGTAATCCATCCCAGCAGGCACATGCAGAAGGCAGGATACAGGAATGCCAGTCCATCACAGGGCACACACAGACACAAACACACACACTTACTGCAGTTACTCCACCTGAAGAAGGCTCCACAGCCGAAACGTTGTGTTCTCTTTCTTCTTTTTTTCAGCATGGAATAAACCTATTACTTGTTCCTTTGCAGCCTACGCGTGCTGACGCAGCTACCCACCTGAACTACTACCACTTACTGCATACCAGGGCCAATCTATCCAGAAGCCAATTAACTTGCCAGTGTGTTTTTTTGACTGTGGGAAGGAACCAGAGCACCCAGAAGAAACCCACATGAATACAAGGAGAACATACAAACTCCATGCAGATAGCCCCCCAGGAATTGAACCCAGGGCCCCAGCACTGTGAAGCAGCAATCACTAACAACCTCGCCACTGTGGTGGCCTACCTCATATACTATATATTAATATATTATGTATGCTTTTATATAAAGGAAGTGATGAACAATTGAAGAGTTTTTGTACATAAATGAATTTAAAGGGTCACTGTAATATCAGTCTTTATGTATTTATTGTCATTCACAAGTACAGTGTATCACAGTGAAGGATTTGGTGACCGGTCTCAGTAAGGCCTGTGTCTTTGCAGGAAGGAGATCGTTCCATCAAAGGAGGGTGCCGGCACCCCAGGCGGACTCCCCAGGGAAGTAGAGGCAGGGGTGTACATGCGCATCGACACGCTGAAACATGGACAGCACTTTGTAAGTCTCCTGTCCCCTCTCTCTGTGTTCTCTTAGAGCAGTGAGCCGGAGTTCATCTAGAGGTATGCCTTTCTTTATCTTTATTTATATCAGAAATTATTCAAGGTTTGAAAGTACTTCATAAGGATATGATCACTTTCCAACGAGTACCAGAGCCTTTTTCTATATATAGGGCATCCATGATAATATATTTAAAAATGTTTTTGCAAAACAGCTCAATTGTTTCAAGGTAAAGCTATCAGCGTTCAGTTTATGCTTTTGACAGCAAGTTAAAGCTACAGAGAAAGACAGAGCATTTTAATCAGGTGAAGGTGAAGTGAGAAGCAGAGTGTTCACTGCTCCATCTCACAAAGCCAGTGTTCTTAGGGTTCACTGACCACTCACTGTCCTTCCTGTCCTTATCCAGACGGCAGTAGACATGGGATACATCCAGAGCTGTCTGGAGAGAGAGGGCAAGCTGCCGCAGGAGGTACAGTGCATGCAGGTGGTTTCTTGGCTGGGCTCCAATATTGAGATCCTGGACAATTTTTAAAACAAAGTCACAGTTCTGTATACAGATCAAGTCACATGGCTCTGTAAGGCCATAGAAACATCCGTCTTTCATTAAGGAACAATCACATTAACATTTTACAGTTGCCTTAGCTTGTGTTCATCAGCTCGGAGGGCAGTACTTGGACAGAACACGGGGATTGAGAGAAACTGCCAAAGTCACACAGCCTCCCAGCCTCATTTGTCTGTGTGTTCTGACATAGCGCCCTCTGTGGGCAACACCAGCACACTGCAGAGACCCCCGCGGCATGGTCATTGTCAGCCAGGGGGCAGAGGTCATCCGTGTGAAGCTGGAGAAGTTCAGTGAGTTGACCGACTGGGCGACCCTGGAAAAGCTCATGCGAGCAGACCAGCCCTACCCGAGGTATACATCCACTGAATGAGATGCAGTCCTGTGTAGTGCTTTGGTACGACTTGCTCCCTATATTATGGAACTAAATTAGTCAACCAATTGAATATTTAAAAAAGTAGTTTTGCCCAAATCCTTCGTGGAGAGCATTGATAAACAGTATAGGGGTTTGAACAGGAGAGGGTGACGCTGATGGAACGGTTGTAGTTGGCAACCTCTGTTGGTAAGACAGACAAAGAACAAAGTTAAAAAGGATGGGAGCAGAATCTACATTAAATTGCTGGTCAATTTCAGCATATTGATAAAAAATTGCCTTCAATTGCAATTCAAAATAAATGTACTTAAATGCAGGTAAAACCACCTAATTAGAACAACATGGGAAGGTCTTTAAGCTTTAAGCTTTGAGGAACTAGAATTTGGGGTTCTGGCAGAATTCCTTCAGATGGAGAACCCCCAGTTCAAATACATTTCATTCAACAAGGAGTCCAGTTCACCAAAAGATTAGCAACTATCCCCTCTCAAAGTTTAAGGCCATTCTGTCAAGCTGAACCATGTTACACCCTTCCACTCCTGTGCAAATTGAATATTATAATACGTTATGTCAGTTTTTAGATTACTTTGTACACAATAGCATCTCAAACAAAATGATTGATAGTGAGTAGCAGTGGGCGACAGGCCAGGCCGCAGGTTAGCGCACTCTAACTGCCCTCTCTGCTGCAGTGACGATCAGCTCAGCCAGGTGTTTCTGGAGCAGAACCGCTGGCGGGTGTTCAAGAGTGAGGTGCTGAGCAGCGTGGGGAGGGAGGGCACTCCGAATTTCCCTGGTCTGATGAGGAGGAGGAGAAGAGGGGGGAGGAAGGATGCACAGAGGAGCAGCGAATGGGAGATCAATCGAAGAGGCCTCCTGTTCCTCACTCACCCTACTTCAGCACAAGGAAAGGTCAGACCCTGAGCCGCCGACGAGCAGGAGACACTCTTTCAACATAAAAAATGAGAGATAACTTAACATCTGGCCTGTTTGGTAGTTAGTGGTTTAAAAGAATAAAGTTTTCCATCAAGCCATTTGTTGAAGGATGCCAGGGTATCAGCTTCAACAGCATGGCTGGGTGACTTGTTCCATACTCCCTCAACCCTATGGGTGAAAAAATGACTCCTGTTTACTGATTTAATACATAAAAAACTACATATCCAGGGTATCCATGTAGCTCAAATTATACTGCAGTACACTGAGAGGGCAAAGCAAGTTTAGTACTTCACTTACAGCCACGAGAAGCAATTAGAAATAAATCAAGCTGAACTGCATCAAGATGAGACTATGGTATCTGAGTGTTTTCATTTAAAAATATAGGGGGGTGCTAGCCACATTATAAATGTATGGTACATAACAAAAGTTAAAGGACATTTAATACTTGATTGCATATTAAACTAGAGAACTTTTGAGTCTACACTAACTTCATATCAGGACTCCTATCCTACATTGGGATAGATTATCCTGAAATAACAGATATTCTCCTTTTTAACCACAAAAGAGAGTTTTTAGTACGACCCTCAGAAGCGATCAAACGTGTTCATATGGTCACAGACAGGTTGTCCATTCAGCCCACATGGTTTTTTACTCTGTGCAGGTATGGGCTGCACCCGGTCCTCAAAAAGAGCTCCCGACAGAGGAGACAGCGCCCCCTAGAGCACTGAGACTGATCCACGCCATCGCCATCCCCAAGATCAGTGGGAAGAGCAGAGATTATTGACCAGGACAAAGTGGACTTTTCTACGGTCCAGTAGATTGTTTTTTACTGTCTA
The DNA here is from genome assembly GCF_040954835.1 of Lepisosteus oculatus. NCBI lineage: Eukaryota > Metazoa > Chordata > Actinopteri > Semionotiformes > Lepisosteidae > Lepisosteus > Lepisosteus oculatus. Next base: position 22,365,041 of record NC_090705.1, read on the forward strand.
CTGTGTTCTCTCAGAGGGTAAAAAGTGATAACACATCGACATTTCAGGTTTTATGAGCTACAGGCCAACATACAAATTATGCTGACCAAACAGAAATGCAGTACTGTATGTTAAGATGCACTCAATCTAGTGTGGATCAAAAGAAACTGATCACATACCTACAACATACAAAGTTTTCACCTTGCAAAAAATCTTGTTGTAGCACATTGAATAGACATGAATATTAAATGAAGTAAATTCCATTTGCTGATTAATATTTGCGTGTACATATGGTACATAAAAAAGCCAGTTTTGGACGAAATACAAATTGTACATCTATGATGGATGCTTTGCACCAGCCAGGTTTCAGATGCTGTCTTGTAAGATTCCATCCCATTCAAGTATCTGTTCGCTGGCCTCGAAGTCTTAGATGATATATTGTCCAACTTCATCAAGCTCATCCCACAAATGTTCAGTGGGGCTGAAGTCTGGGGTATTTGATTTGCTAAAACCAACAGGATGAAGACCTGTGTTGCCCCGTTGGAATTGTGTCATGTCAGGGTGAGACCACAGAAGAGAGGCGAGGGAGGTCCAAGGACTTGAACAATGCAACACCATGTAGTCAGGTTTGCCATCGATCTCTGCAACGCGGAGACCGGAAGTAGCTAGACACTCCAACCATGTCATCACGTTTTGACCTCCCATAATTTGGTCTGTTAAACAAAATGATTAGCACTTTGTACATCACATTTGCTGATGCCATTAGCGTCCTTTACAAAACCTTAATTCATCACTAGAGGGGTCTTCTGACCTAAAGTTGAGTCCAGCTGAGATTTGTCCAAGATATTGATGGTACGAAGGCACTCTTCTCCTGATAAGTAGGCCCGGCCAGCTGTTCTGTGTTTTCTATTTTTGATTTTCACAGGGTTTAAATTAAACAGGTTGCCATTACCTTTGCCCAATCAAGTCTCACAAAAATAGTGATTTAATCCTAAATGCAAATCTGTCACAAGAGTGAAAATTAACATAACAGGGCTTGACAGGTAACCAGGATGTGAATAGTGTCAATAAGGTTAAGTGTACCAAAGCTTTACAGGTCGTTAAGAAAACTAATTTGTGCTCATAGTGGTTGCAGTATTTGTTCAATGAGATCACGTTAAACGTACAGTATTAAAGGCATAACTGGTTAGGTCGCTTTAAATAAGGAAGTAACACAATCAAAACTCAAGTCAAATTATTTTTATTTTACTTTCATTACAAAACAAATTCGGTTAACTACATATGGTAAAAAATAACTCCTAAACAACTGTCTTTGCAATTTCTTTTCATTTCATTGGAAGAGGCTCACTAACGTCAGTGTGTAGGACACTGTGGTTAGGCCCTGCTGTATGTGCCAGACATCAGCAACCAGAAACCACCAGGAAACTGGATACATAGATACTGTATACAAAACCAGGGGGTTACATGACGGCAAGCCAGAGCAGGTGCTGACTGATGTACAGCATGGTTTTAAAAAGCTTGATAAAGTGTGACCAGCATCAACTTTATTAAGATCTAACATCAGAAAACAAATGCAGTCACTGGATTTAAACAAGAAAAATTCTTACATTCATACTAGGAACAGTATGACAAATGCAGAATAGGAAAATCAGAAACTTTTATTTTACCAAGCTTCTAAACCACAATTTACAGAGCTGAAATTCAATACATGTACAAAATGTCACTAACAGTCTTGAAGGAACAAAGACATTCTGGCTTCACCCTGCCTCAGAGTTCATGGTATCAATCTTTCCCTGTCCTGAGCGATTCTTAAGATGGATCTGTACACAAAGAATAGTATCTTAAACACTATACAGACACCCGAACTCGTCATGACTTCATTTGAAAAACAGAAGCCATGCCAGACACCTTGATTACAGGCATCTTCTGGCCAGAACAAAGAGACAGGCCAAAATTCTCAACAAAACAAAAACCAATTCTAAAGAAAAACACAAAGGAAAGGATCTGTCCTGTCATGCTGCTTTCTGTGAAACTGTACAGACGTGACACCCTCTGGGTGAGCAGCAGGCGGTGGTGTCAGTGTCCTGACAGCTGCTGCTGCGGGCCCCGGCTGTCTTTCCCACAGAGCTGGGGGCACCAGGACAGAGATCCAGCTCGTCAACAGTCTGCACTGCATTAAAAGCAACCTGGCCTGGCAGCAAAACGTTATTCTGCCTGTCGTCTGCTAGGACAGGGCCGCACTGAGGCTGCGGTCGTTGGACACGGCCTGGGTGACGCACGGCAGGAGGGCACGTCTGGTGGAGCCGCCGCCAGCCCCGGTCGGAGCCTCGCACGGCGCCGTCAGTCCGAATCGCCCTCGCCCTCCCTGACGGCGCCCACTGCTGCGGCCAGCTGCTCCTCGCTGCCCTTCAGCCGCTCCCCTGCGGAGAGAGAGTGTCAAACGTCCAAAACCGCAGGCATCCTGACACCCCAGCAATCAAGCAATACGCCAAAGCCATTGTTAGCATCAGTACTTACTCAAGCAGTTATACTATACTACTAATGTGTGACATAACCACCACATTAAAGTATAATGAGCAAGTATATCAACTGCTAATACAATACATATAAAACTAAATGGAAGACAAATGCTCACATTAAATTTGCTTTGACACCTTTTCAGCACTGCTTCGCTTAGATCTATACAGTTTCAGCTCCCTGGCTTCCAGCCTTACAACATGCCAATATACACCAATTCCATGCTGCACTCACTGATGAGCTCTGCGATGGCTCTCTGTGTCCTCTTCTCCAGCTTCTCCAGTTTCTTGGCCACATCCCTTTTAAGGTCCCTTTAACACAGAAAATATGAGACATGACACAATCTGTTGAAATTTGAGAAAGCTATGTGGAGCAAAGTGAGAAAACAAGCCAGAAAATGAAAAAAAGTAGCCCATACCAGTCAGGCTTCCTGGGAGCTAGGTTAGCCAAATCCTAAGGCAAATAAAAGGAAATATTACAAGTCAGAAAGACATTCTAGTTCAATTAAGTCTAACTGATGTTCACACATTTATATTGTTAAAACAATGGTCTCCAAAATCAGGATCTCAAGTCCAACACCTGCTTGCAGGTATTCTGAATTTCGTACAAAATGAGGTGAACTGAATGACTAAAAACTCAGAATGGAATAAAACACAGAAACACTGCAGCCCTGAAGCACAAGATCTAAGGCGACACTAGTGTCATGGCTTCTTTTGAGAAACAGCTAGAGGAGATCCTCATATCAACTAGCTTCTAAACCAATGCAGACCGAAGGTCTGAATGGCTCCTCCTCACTTGTTAAAGTCTACCGGTTCCATTACATATCTACTGCTGGTGTTTCAGTCTGTTCCACACTCACCACTTCCTCAATCACTGGTTCAGGATTGGCTGCCTCCAGCTGCTCCTTCACCTTCTCCTCCACTGAAACACAGGAAAGATTTTAGGATTATCCCCTGGCTGTGTGCTGCACTCATTGTTAGCTATGTCCTCATTATTAGCTCTGTGCAACTTGACTGTCACCATTCCTCATGTGGCCACGGATATCTTCATTGGTGTCCTGTCATCTGTGTTACTAACGTATCCCATTGCGTTTCTTGCCTGCCAGTCCTATGCTATTTTCCTGCGTCTCCTCACCTGAGGCTGGCTTGGCCTTGGGCACCTGTCTCTGTCGCAGCTCCTCGTCCTCTGGGGTGTAGTTCCTCAGCTTCAGCTCTCTGTAACACAGCCACATCACAGGTTGCTACTACACCAAGACTTACAACAGCTAAAATGACGCTATGTCACCTAGAACACTGTCAGCAGGGTTGAGAAGTGCCACAGTACAATGAGGAATGTCACAGGCACAAACAAGAACGGTATAAAAATAAAATTGAAGAACGACTCCTTTTGACCAGCCAGAGCTTTGCTTGAAACTTGAAATCAAAGCAGATAACCGATTCTTTAACAATCCCAACGTACTGCCTTTTTGGAAAGGAACGTTCCTCCTATTTAAAGCCATTTAAATGGATTTATTATTTAGTCCTTCATGGACTACACTGCATCCCACTGTGCTGCTGAACACTCCCACCATTGTCAAATTCACAAATCAGGCAGACAATGTGCGGAACAGCAGAGTGGAAACAGCTGTCCTGATTTTAATACCTTGCCTCTGCTCCTATTCCACTTTCTTCAAACAGCACTAATCTTCATGTAAACACACTGCATCTGGAACATGTATTCTCATCACCATCAGGCTCTTGAGCTACATACCAGGGCAGCAGTGTTATTGAGCACCTTGGTGCTAAATGTCTTTGAATTACATTAGTGCTGATAGTGTTATTGAATTCCTCAGCAGCCTCACCAGAGATCTGGGCCGGAGCCTGTTCAGCAGTGTCGTGCCAAAGCGCCAAGCCAGAGAGTGAAAAGCGAACCAGTTTCAGGGATGGAGAAAGTATGCAAAGCGATGTGGGCAGGTTGTGCAACTAGCCAAACTGGCATTTTTAAAGAAGCACAGCTGAGGAATCCAGTGGTACTGAAAGCCAGTTCCGGGAGGTGGTAGAACTTGCAGCCTCTTCCCCTAGTCTGTGAGAATGAACAGACTGATGCACTGAGCTAAGACTGTTCATCCCAGAACCCTGCTGGGGAGGATCAACTCACTGACACACTGGGCCTCTCTCAAATTATAACCTTTAAAAGCTGTATCAAGAGAGATAAATGTTTTTTTTTAAGTGAATGACTCCTCTCCCTCATCTCATTCCACTCATGTCGTATCTCAGCTCATAAGCAAATTTCAATCCTCAGCAACGTAAATTTCCAGAGGATCAGTGCAAACAGAACTACAGTGAAAAAGAAATTAAGATTCCAAACTTTTCAATCTCCTCTAAACTTAAATCTCCCTTTATTACATGTTCAGACGTCAAAGAGCCTTACTACAAACAAGTCTTACTTGAATTTTTGACAAACGTATTTTGAAAGTACACTGTAAAGTTAGGATTTGAAAAAATATATATTTACAGAGGGATGGAGCTGAAATTTGAGAACAGAACTCCAGAACCCTCTTGAAATGCACTTTGCTAATCTGCTATTGCCGAATTCATACACATCACTACAGCGGACAGTGAGGGGGCTTCAGACTGAGGAATGGGAGATGAAACAGCATATGGAGTAAGACATTTAGCCTTGTAAGAAAATGAAAACCAGCTCTCAAAGCTTTCCCAGTAATGATTATTGTAATATCCTGAGTCCATCCTAGAACAGGAAATAAATATTTTGACAAACAATCTCATCTTTCCTATTTCTTGTTTTTATTACATAAGAAAGGTTACAAATGAGAAGAGGCCATTCAGCCCATCTGGCCTGTTTTGGTGGTTTTTATTTTCATATCTCCTTCCTCTTCTGTCCAATGTCATATGGAAAACAGAAACCACAGGTGTAAAAACACTGGACAGGGCAATCGTGACACACCAATCCAGGCGAATTTAGTCAGTTCTGTGTGGCCCTGTGAGACCTCACCAGTGTGGGAAGAGCCTGTGCTGGCTCAGCCCAGGAAGGGAGGGGTTAAATAAACTGGAAGTGTGAAAGGCTCCCAGCCCAGACTGAAGCAAACAGCAGAATGGGGTTAACAAGGGAGGACATCTCCCAGAAGCACTCAGAACAGTGGACCTGCACAGGACAAGAAGACAGAATGGGTCTGTTAATATGAGCTCTGCTCCGTCACACTGCTTTTCATGGACAGTGTGCAGGGGTGTTTAAATATAAAGTTAAAATTAAATATTACATGTCTCAAATATTCCATTGTAACTATGTCACGGATATTGCACATTCAATATGGCCCTTTTTTAATTTTGAATGATGATTTTATATTGAGCACCATGAGAAACATACCACTCTAATCATGTATGATAAGAAACTCTAAAATCATGTGTTTTTTAGAAAAACTGAATTATGTCGCTTTTGGGTATTAATTGATCATTCCTGACTGACCAAAGTACAATCAAATGATGTTTTCCATAAGCACCTAATCACTTCATTAGTGAAAGAGATGACTGGACACAGGTTATCAGATGATTTCATCTGTTAAATATCAAACATGGTGAAAATGAGAAACCAGAGGATCACCGATGTGCCCCAATTATCAACAGGACAGCTCCCTGAAGCCATCACTATGACAGAGGCTGCATTAGGTCAGCGCACAGTTGTGCGGGGGTGTTCAAAGTCTGCAATTTCTTTCCTGACAAGATGATTCGAACACACTCAAGCCACGATCTGGAAGACTACGAGTCACGTTGCCTTATTGTGACTGATGGGGTGGTTAAGTGTCCAGAGTCTCTAGTGGTTGAAGAGCTGCACTTCAAGGGCCTCATGGCACTCTGGTGGCGTGGCACGGTTTGGCTCAAGTCTTGGCACCTCACCTGCTACCGTTCCTGCAACATCATCCTGATAGGACAGAATTCCAACAGCACAACCCGTCTTCAAACTGCTCGTGTACCAAAGGCTCTCTTCAAGATTAAAATGGACCAGTTATGCTGTGGACGCTGCAGATTTGAGCATTATTGAACACTTGAGTGTGTCATGTAGAGTTCAAAACCACTGAACAGGAATATGATTGCCAAGGGTTTATATTAGGAAAGGGACACAATCCCACAAGAAAGGACCTGCAACCTGATGCAAAGCATGTGCTGCAGATGTACAGATTGTACTGGTTTAAACTTTGACCACTCTTGGTTCTACCCAACCTGTGCCACAGCAGACCCCATTGAGCCATCCTGATAATGACAAATATTAACAGCATACGGCATAATGGATTTACTTATGTCTGTTCAATAAAATGCCCTGCACTTACTTCAAATAAGATGTGTTTGCCATTTCCTGATACTAACTTTCTAAATTTGTTGCAATATAATTAGGAGCCATTTTAGAAATAATTTAAAAGCTTCAGCACAACATGGTGGGACATCAGTGTCCAAAGAACTGCACTGCACTATGTGGTTCAATTCTGACAGATGCATGGGCCTTGAATTTGTGCAGTCCAAACGCAGTTCTTGCCTGGCCTCCAAGCCTGAGAGGTGCCGAGTTCATTCTCAGATTAATGCTCCTCCTGCTGGGCACAAAAATAGATGCTCTTGAAATGCAGGCTGCTCAGCTGATGTTTCTGAAGCAAACACACACAGTGAGGCCCCGAGACCGCTGCTCTTGGTCTGGATACTGACAAGAGGCTTGGTGTGAGAGTGGGAGGTGGTGCATCTGTCACTACTTCATTTCCCTCCAGCTTATCTCACAGAAAATGAGTTCCGGTCCTCCCTCCTTCCCTCCCTGCCATTCCTGCTTAACCTTTTCAGCCTTAACCAGCTCTCCTCTACCACACAACAGAGGGACCTGAAACTCAGTGCTAACAGTGACACTCTGCATAGCGCCTCTGAGGAAATGAATTAAGTTACTGCACTCTGCCGTGCTCAAAGTTTCTGCTACAAGGTGCATTTAGGAGCCTTTAAAATGGACGAGTGATCCATTTGACTTTTTCAGTTTTTGTAAAATTTTAATTATTGGCATTGATCCAGTTTCTTTTCTCCTCATGTTCCAAAGCAGCTTAGCACTGTTTACATCAGGGGAAAATACCTTGATCAGCAAGTCAATAACGAGTGAGCACGTATCTTAGTTCTGAATAAAGGGCAGACTCAGAAATTAATTAGAACCTAGTGCTCTAATCCTGTAAGCTCCATTTTTCCAATTTTTTGTAAAGAAAGCTTTTCTCATATCATCTAATGGCCTCTTGCTAGGTATGGATCTACAGGCTGGCATTGGAGCTTTACAATTTTCAGAAAAGGAGCCTGCGGCAGAGTAGACAACAGCTTGAGAAATCCTTGTTGGCCTCCAAGTTCCTCTGCAGGTCTTACTGAAACCTTTTCTGCTGCTCATGTTGGTTCCTCCGACATGATGCGCAGATCAGAAGAAGTGAAAAATCCTCCAGTAGCTTCCTTATCCTGGAGTGAGCATGGACACCTACCATTACACCTCTCAGCACGAAAAGCTCAAGCCAGAGACTGATCAGTGTTTTGAAGAGCGTTTAGGCAGGACAGGGACGATGCCACAGCCCTCTGGGGAGCAGACAGGACGGTGGAGCAGGTCTGCACTCTCTCTGCTCATACCCCTCGCTGGGAACAGCTCCTCTCGGTGTCAGCCTAGCCTGCCATCACTACCACTCCCCCTGGCTCACTGGGTCATCGCCACACACTGGCTGACCCCACACCTCAAAACCACATCCCCCCATCTCCTTGTCATCCCTCATATAATATCGCCATCACCCACCATAGTGAGCAATGACAAACCTCTGGCACGCTAATGAGAAGCTGTTCAATGTCTGCAAATTCTGCACACAGACAGACATTTAAGTCAAAATATTTGCTCCCAACAGTCTTTTCTTAGCTCGCTACAGAGCAGGAGACTGCGGCATGAAGTATTAGCAGGGTGTTGGAATTAGTGACTCTGCTCTGTGTCTGCTAGCCTCCATAAAATCAAGTACGAAGTACAGGAAGTATGTATGAGTCACAGCTGTAACCTCCCACACGTTGAAACAAAGCAATCATAGATGACATGATTGATTGTGAAGGTGTCATAATAAAACCAAGAAGGGGAATATACTTCTAGTCAGTTTACAGCAAAGACACACTGAATCTGTCCATGAGCCATGCACTAGATCAGCCATAAAGCTAGAAACCTTCTGACAGGTGCTTTTCCTCTCTTGATTGAGTTACGCTGCTAAATTAGCAGCATAATGAAAATAAACAATTTCCCCACAGTTCATAATCACATAACTGTAATAACTATCAAAGCCTTTATGGATGCCTCACTGCTTCAGACAACTTCAAGAGTAAGTAGCTAAGCAGTGGAAACCAGAGGATACAAATAGAGATTATATGACAGTGCCTTTAAAACTCAGACATGTCTTTACACAAAGGGTGGTGGGAGTATGGAACAAGCTAAGCAGCCATGTTGCTGAAGCCAATACGATACCCTGGCTTCTGTCATGAAACACCTGGATGAGACCCTTTGATAAATTAGCCATGAAATGCAAAATATGCTAGATGTGTTGATTGACTTTTTCTCTTTTCAACCTATCCTGTGTTCAAGCTGGACACAGTCCCTTGTTTACAGAAACGAACTGGTCTGTGTGGCACTGTCTGCTTAAACTGATTACACTGAACCGCAGCTTACAGGACAGTTAACCAGTGTGGGCCTGAGCTCTGCCTGCAGCAGAGAGTGGACTTACTGGCTCAGTTACACCTCTCTTGTCCCATCCTTGTGTTTTCAGCCAAATAGCTTAATTAGCTCAATACTTCACTGTACCGATTCTCCACATGCTACAGGCTGCAAACAAAAACTACACTGGTTCTAAGCAGAGTGCATTATTACTTCATTGTGTGAAACACCCTTTTAAATACAGCCCCCCAGGGAAGCAGCTCACCTGTGCTTCTCCTCTTCTGCCTCCTCCAGCGCTCTCTTGCTCTCCGGCTCCCCATCCTCGGGTTCTCTCCCCTTTCAGATAAATGACATTGCATTAGCGTGGGCTTATCAAACCTGCCCAGCAGGACAGGCAATACTGCTCTCCCTGGGAGAACGCCATCTCCCCAGACAGATCTGCACAGTTTCGCTGCTGGGTACTCTACAGGGTGTGAATACAACACTGGGACCCCTCCTTTTTAATACCCTGACCAACAGCTACACAGCAGAACAATGCTGGTATTTTGCCATCAGCTGATGATTTCAACAGTGGTGACGGCTGTATTTAGAAGGACAGGTGCAAGCACCGTTTTTGACATTCATGTGGTCAGTGAAAAGTCAGATACCGAGTCAAGAAAACAACGCAAGACTATACTGATTAACTCTTTACAGAAAAGTCAAGCTTTGTGACAGAGAGAGTGGGTCAATCTTCCTTTGCAAAGATCAAAACTGGATGGGCAGGCAACAGTTAAGATCAGAGATTATCTCTATGCAAACAACCGCCACTTAATAGGCAAAAGTCCGCTTAGACCTTTATCGAGAAGTAAGACATATCTATTCATATCATTACAACAGACTCCTATTCGGAAAGGGCTGGCCCAGTGCAGCACAGGCAGAGCCGTGCCGGCGTGTGTGAGCTTCCTCGCAGGCAAGGCAAAGTGATCCCTGAAATGGTTGTTATGGAAACATGGCCCCTGCACCGCCATGGAGACGGCAGGTAAGAGAATCCTCCCAGGGGATACTGCACCCCTGTGCTGCTGAGCAGTAACATATGTCCATATGGAACGCCTCTGCAGCTTTTGTTTAGGGCTAACCTAACAATATCCATCCATTCGTCCAACGTCTAACGGCTTTATCCAGTTCAGGGTCATGAGGGAGCTGAAGCCTATACCAGCAAGCAACGGGGAGAGGGCAGGGTACACCCTGGATGGGACACCAGTCCACTGCAGAGAACACTCAGACACAAGAGACTCACAACTCACACCATTGGCCAGTTTTCCCAAGAAAACAATTAACCTTCCAGTATCTCTTTGGACTTGGAGAGAAAACCAGAGCACCTAGAGGAAAACTATGAAAATGTGGGGAGAACATACAAACTGCACACAGATAGCACCTCAGATCCACAACAGACCCTAGGGACCCAGCACCTCCATGCCACCCACCAAACAATAGAAATAATCAAATCAATTTACATGCTATGGTGAGAGCTGAGCAGTGTCTCAAAAATGGACAGCAGCATTTCAGCCTAGTAACCTCAGATTACCCATATATCTGGCTGACATATCCAGAGCAATGTACATTTGCTCTCACATATACAGCTGGGCTTTTTTGCTGGAACAATTCAGAAGAGGTCATTTGCTGCAAATGATTACTGACTGGACACAGCCAGCCTTCAAATTCCCTAACAGCAAATTGAAAGTAGTGATTGAGTTTGGCCGCCTGTTGTTTTAGGGGTGTCCCAGTACCCGAGAATCAACAGAAGAGCTCTTTCTGATATTCCACGATCCCTACTCAGAATAGTAAATACAGAGAAGGAAGCCATCCAGAGATGGACTAGCCATCACGCAAAACCCATGACTTTTCCATCAGTAAGAGGACTCAACACTTGCAGAAAAAGCATGCTGTGAACAATGCTAAAGCCTACTGTTACTTTCCCAAAGGGCACAGAGAAAGAAGTGTGAAATCACCATTGTTAGCAATGTGTGAAAAAGAATTACACTGTGATGCTATTTATATATTCACATCCTGCTTCAGCATTTTTCTGCTACTGATTTTTACTATAGAGTGGCAGCATGTTTATCGAGAATAAGTCAAAACCCAATGGTTTCTTGCAGTTCCATCATTCTATCACAATGAAAAGGTGGTATGTTCTACAACACAGATATTCACTCCTGTGCCTGGAGGACATTTATTACAACCCTGGGCGGGCTGCAACCACCCAGCAGCAGGAATGAACAGTCATTTGTCCAGAGGGTGCAGAAGTCTACAAACAGTCCCACACAAACACTCCCATGCTGCTAAATCTCATACATTGCATTTGAATGTCACACACAGATTAAAAGGAAATGTGTAAGTGCACACAGTTGATAAGTACAGCCCCAGGACTGTTCACAACCCACACGGAAAGACCACCCCCAACTTGTGCTGCATTCTGGAACACATCTAACCTGTAAGTCTTGTGCATCCTGTATTTCTTTTATTCCAGTTCTTGCAGCCAAAAACAAGTAGCATGTATTGGCCATAAAAAGTAGAAACAAGTTTTTAACTAGCAGAAGCAAAAGCCCCAGTGGTGACGCTCAGCTCTGACATGTTACCACTGAGCCATAACACTTTCTATAGAGGTCCAGGATGGCCAACTCGCCCGCTTTTTAATGTTCTGTCCCCCTTAAAGTGGTGCATTATGGGAATCCAAAGAGCTCTTGAGATGGTTTTTATCTCATAAAAAATCGAATTTCTTATTCTAGAGCTTCTTTTTTTTTTAAATGTTTTCCATTTTTATCGTGAATCTTAATGAATTGTTGAGAATCACCCGTTTAACACGGCTCCATGTTATTTTGACAGAGTATGTTTTCAACTGGTCTGATGAGTTCTTTATCACCAACGTGGTGCTGGAAACAGGAAAGGAACACTTTCTCTGCACACACCAACTCACGGGGCAAACATTACTTGGAGTCAGAGGTTGGATTAATAGAAAAACACTTTACTTTTCTTCAGGTGGTAAAAATGGGACAATAAAAGCTAAACCTAATCTTCAGAAGCTTTCTACTGGGCAGTTTAGTACTGCTGCCCCTTAAAAATTCTCAGCGGGAAATTGATAAATGGGCTGGGATGCTAGCTTCCTCGGCTTTTCCTGGAAAAACTAAGCTGTTCCCTCGTTTTGATATAACAATGCAAAAGCCTCTGGTGTTCCTAAAAGTCAGGGCAATGCTCGCAGAGCGGAAAACCCTCAGCTTCAGTGAACAGAAGCCAAAATAACAATAAACCCAAACTGTGCACATAAGCATGCTCACACAAGCATCTGTGGCATTAACCTCGAGTTCACAAAGGAAGGCAGCTGGCTCATTACCAATCTTCTGGCACAAGCGAAAATGCCAACGTTTTCTAATCTACAGATCTTGGAGCTTATTAAACAGGAATCTCTGCACAAGGTTCTTTTTCCTTGATTGCCCAACAGACACAGTCAGAAGAACAGCTGTTGGAGACATTTTATTACGCATTCACACGTGTGTAGGGAGTCTGTCCCAGGAGTGTCAGGGGCGGGGTTATTCCAAACACAGCATTGCCCGGGTTTCCTCTGTGCACTTCCACTGAAAAACCTGCGCAAGCAAACTGATCTCAGGTGACATCTAAGCAACCTGCTGTGTAATGGAAAGACCTAGAGTGGGCTAACATAGCCATGTGTGCTTCAGCACTTTAACTTCATCCAGAGTGCCCACCTACTTCTGACATAGGTTACACCTCTCTAGGCCACCCGCATTAGAAATACTGCACCTTGAATCCAGTCTGTAAGAACTGTTCGTACAAGGTAAGCTTGAAAAGCATTAAAATATATTTACCTGGATATATGATAAATATTGTATTACACAATCAGGGTTGATTTATCTCTATAGCTCTACAGAAATCTCACAATCTTTGCCTCTAATCTTCACAGTCAAGTTCTCACCACACAAAACCTGGAGGCACATCCCGCCCCGCTCAAAAGATTTTCCTGAAAAAATCATTCATGCTTATCAGTCTGGAAAACACTGCAAAACCTTTTGTAAAACTCTGTGGCTCCACCGAACCAGCCAGAAGCATGGTCCCGAAATACAGAAGATTTAGGTCAATAGCGAATATTCCCAAGAGTTTCCATCTGGCCAAAATCACTCCAAGAGCACAGAGTAAAATAGCCCAGGAGGTCACAAAGAACCCCAGGACAACATCCAGGGATCTACAAGCCACCGTAACCTTGGCTAAAGTCAGTGTTCATGATTCAATCATCAGAAGAGCACTGGGTAAGAACAGTTTCATGGGAGCATGGCACAGGCGAAACCATTGCTTGCCAATTGCATTGATACTCATTTTAAATTTGCCAAAAAGCACCAGGATGACCCTCAAGTTTTCTGGAGGAACAGTCTATGAACAGATCCGTGAAAAGGGGTTATGTCTGACAAAAAAACAAAACAAACTGCATTCCATACACAGCAATAAGAGAGACTGATTACTACTTACAGGAAGTGTTTGGTTGCAGTTATTGCAGCTCTAAGTGGCAGAACCAGGTACTGAGCCTAAGAGCCTAATTAACTCTTTCTCACAGGGGCACTGGATGTTAGATGGTACTAAATAAATGATACAGGCATCATATGTTGGTGATATTATGTTGGCAATATTAGTTCACTTAGACTCCCTTTTTACATCACTAAAACCCCTATAAATCTCTGATCATATGAAGTGGCAAAAACGCTTAAAAAAATAAATACTTTTTCACAAAACTGTATACACCAGCATAGTTTTGAGATATTGAAATTCTTGTCCAAAGTCCCACAAAAATGCTTAGAGCTACAAATTAAACAAAGAAAGTGAGAAAACTGGCAGCAAAATTTTCTTCATAAGATGCACATTGTTACAAGACAGACAGCACAAGGTACAAATTAGAAGTCATGCATATAAAAAAACTGAAGTGGGAAGCTTGTGCCAAAAAGAATTGAATCGGCATTAACCACTACTGCTTTTTATGCAGATTAATACACCCCTGGCTTTGCACTAAACTGGAAATTTCACAACTTTTGTTCTCAGTGCAACTACAATTTTTAATCTGGATTATCATGTTCTCTATCTACTTGAGTTTTTTTTTCTGTTGCTGACTTGCTTGGGAAGGTTTTGACTGAGTGAATGTTGATTCCTAAAAGCCACCTGATGGAATCTGAAATGGGGATACCTGGGATAAAATGCTTTCTTCATTAGTTTTCTACCAGAACTTGTTCCAGACTGCTTCACGAAGTGTTCCTCTTTACTCTCTCTTGCATGTCATTCATCTTTCAGTGAAGCGAAATATGCAGTCAGCTCGACTCTAGCTGAAAGCCTTGAGTCAATGATTAACAGACAAGCAGCAGCTAGCTATAGTGGTGTAAGAAGTATCCTCGACGCAATCTAAAATATATAGATACTTTATTGATCCCGTGAGTGAAATTGCAGACTGTAAGTAAAATAATGTCTTATTTTACATTGTAAAATAATGTAAGACCTGCTGAGCTATGACGTTCTTTATCTGCCCTCTGAACTGGACCTCGCATTCCTGTGGCAATCTCTTACTAATACAGTACCAACTCCGCAAAAAGCAAATTATATCGGTACAATAATCGTTAGAAGACAATTCAGACCACGAACAAGCTTATTGAATGTTAAACTCGTCGTTCTTAAACGCTTTCATGTCGAGCTAGTTCTAGCAAACATATTATTATTGCCCAAACATATTTAGTGACTGCTCATTTAAAACACGTTCTAGTTAGATCAATGCTCAGATTACTTACAATACTATGAATGAGTGGCCTAGTATCTAAAAGGGTCGGTACTGTGAGCAGCGCAAACTGAATTAACGGCACACGTTGTAGTGGAAAAGCTAGCTGGCGGTGGATGAGTCTTGTGTATCTTTAGGATTTGTCCAGATCAGCAGGTCTCCAGCCATGGACGGACCCAAATAATCAACCGACCAATTCTCTTTCACTCGTTTTGTCTCTGCTTGAAGTCTTACCTGAAATTGCTTATTCCTAATCGCCTTTAGTCTCTCTTTCCTCTTCAGCGCCTGCTCTTCCAAAGAACCCACGACTGTCGCCATCTTCCCACAATTCTCTACACCGAAAGCCAAACCTGTCGCAATAGATTGCGTCGATACAGGCACTCCTGCTAATCGCCGAGCTAGTCGATCCATCAAGAGCCCGTTGAATATTAGCTGCAACAAGATTGAATATATTTTTTATTCCCAAACGGTTTATGACAGGTATAAAGTGATATCTAACAAAAAATAGTAAAATAAGCTCATTTGCATTAATGTTTACACAAATCAGAAATCACAAAATATTTAATAATAATAATAATAATAATAATAATAATAATAATAATTGCTTACACTTATATAGCTCTTTTCTGGACACTCCACTCAAAGCACTTTACAGGTAATGGGAACTCCCCTCCACCACCACCAATGTGCAGCCCCACCTGGATGATGCAACGACAGCCATAGTGTGCCAGAATGCTCACCACACATCAGCTATTAGAAGCTATTTAGAAATAAAGTTAAACAGATTTATTACGTATTTACATGTTCATACAAAGAGCACATCCAATGTGTACGTACATATGTTTACATATGTTTATGTTCACATATGTTTCAGGTCTACAAGCAAAACTTCAAACATTTCATACTGAATGTTCCCAAATCATTATAGACCATAATTTCCAAATCCTAACCCTACGGCTTATCAGGCCTGAATTTATCCTGCTCTCTTTGGCTATATAGAGACTTCATAACTCTGAATGGGAGGCCAGTCACTGGCAAGGATTACCCCCAGCAATGTCAGTCCCCATTCATACAGCTGGGTGGACTGAGGCAACTGGGGGTAAAATCCCAGACTCAGAGGTACAACAACAGTGATTGCAGTGGGGACTCAAACCAACAGCACACCAATTACAAGTCCACTGTGCTAAACCACCCTCAAATTAAAGCAGAAGGAAAATATAACTAATAGTTTTGTCTAAAACAGAATGTTAATGAGTGGTGAAGGGATCCAAGGTATAACAGCCAAGTTAATGATCCAAAACATCAGAACACTCTGTTTTCATTTAAAACCAAGAGGCCTGAGGAGCATCACCAGCAGGTAGAGTCTAGGAGATCAGACCAACAGTTGTCCTTGAACACAAAGGACTGGAAGGCTGGATACAGCAGTGGGATGAGACACAAGGTGCAGAAGCATGATGAGTGATGATGGGACAGAGGGCAAGACAGAGAGAGGAAAACATTAGGGATGATGGTAAACCTACAGCCAGTGGAGACGTCTGACAAAGGAAGGACAGAGAGGCATAGCTCAGCAGAGAAGATGGAAGAGGAAAAACAGTTATGGTGCAGGACAGAGATCAGAACAGAATTAGGAAGTGGGCAGCAGGAGCAAAACAGAAAGAGCCTTCAAACAAACCAAGTGTGCAGAACACACCCCTACCTTCTGTACCCACAGACAAACTGGCCTGGGCTATCATGAACTTACAAACACCAGAAAGTTTGATTGTCAAGTTTGCAATGTGCTGGGAAGTTAGGAACTTGGAAACTTTAAACAACAACAACAACAACAACAACAACAATAATAATATATGCAATTAATTATAATAAATTATTATTATCATTTTATTTTATTTTTTTACAATTTTGTTTGCATGATGTTCAACCAAACAGAACATGGAGTGGTTCAAGTAGGTAGCTGCAACAACGCGTAGGCTGCAAAGGAACAAATAAAGGTCTAATCCATGCTGAAAAGAGAAGAAAAGCTGTGGAGCCTTTTTCGGGTGTCAGAACTTGGAGGGGCAGTGGTGACAGCATTTTTCTGATCCAATAATCCAATTGTGATGAAAAAAGGCAAGCAGAACAGCCACAACATTCAGAATTCACAACATTCAGAATTTCTCCAGCGCATCACACTGGACCCAATATAAAGGTTAATGAAAAAAGTTGTTAGTTTTACAACAGGTGGTGGAGTTCTGTGAGAAAATCGACCGATTCCTCTCTTTTTTCAAGTGTATGAATTTGAAGTTACAGAGTGGTTCTGCATGTGCTAAAATGACTGTTGCAGCATCTGAATTGCTCACAGGGGAGCTAAAAGGGCACAAAGGAAAGGCTTACTGCACAACAGGTGAAGTGTTGCTTCTTGTGTGATTGTGGGATTGTTTACAGTGTGAATGACTTCACTTCAACAAACCTTGAAAACTCATTCAGTGCATTAATCTTTTCCAAGCTGTGCTTTGGACATGTTTTTCCCCCACTTGAGTTAACAAAGAAATGCTAGCGAAAGGATCGCTCACACAGAAGGGGTGTTTGCCAGCTAATTGTCTCAGGGAGGCGTGATGTTTCCTTCAGTAAACGGTGCGCTTGGTGAGACAACATTGTTATTGCTGTTTCCTGAAACTGATGACCCCCACAGGGCAGGACAAGGTCACTCACTGGAACAGTGGCTGCTGCTTTAAATGAAATACCAAGACTCACTTAAAACATTAGAGACTTTATAAATAGAAGCACTCAGTGTGGTGCTCGATACTCCATTCTTTCCACTGCTAAAGGGCCTGCATTAGGCTGGGTTTCAGTAATGTCAGGGAGAGGTGTTGAACGTCAGCATTGTGTAATTCTTCAGTTTTGTCTCTAACTTTAAGTCTTGCTTTCTTTCTGTCTCTCATTTCTTTCTCGCTGCTGGCCCCCAGAATCCCACTGCAAACTCTCAGGCCATGACAATGGCTTTCTCCTGGCTTGGTGTGACAATATGTCTGTATGACCTGCTCTATGTGGCCTTCTTGACCATGATAACACAAATGTCATCCTCGGATGCCATGCCCTTCTAATCCATAAGTATGTAACCCCAGTGTATGCAGTTCTGCAAAAATACATACTTTATTCTAGCTCTGGTTTCTGCAGTTCCATATGGAAAAGGATGTAAACTCCTAAAATGTCACATAAGAGCTACCGTGTGCATTGAATTCCACATTTAATTTACCATAGAGGAATCTCACAAACTGCTAGTGCCAGCACCAGTGCTAACTCAGAACATTAAAATCACACATACAAAGGGTCAGGTGGTGCCTTAAGACATCACACCTTTAGGCCTTCCTGCCGCCTTCATATCATGACTGTAGTCTAGAGCAACGCTGAAACAGAAAGAACTGCCTCCACCCCCTCCCAATTTATAGACCAAGAAATGTCCTGCACCTGCACTGGCACAGAGTGATCCAGATTGTACTGTGTGTCAGATTCCATTGCGTCTCCATGCCAATCTGACTGCTGCATACACACAGATATAGAGAGGCCTTAGTGTACCACACTGGGCTTGGTGAGTAATCTAGGGCATTGCCATGGCAATACAGCTGCCTGGAGGTTCACTTTTTGCATCGTATTGGCCAAGTGACCAATATACTGCTGTAACAAAAAACTCTATGTCTTACACATAAAGACAGAGCATGTAGGTCATTAATTCTACTGCTGGTATCACTATCCAGCAATCTTTCAATTTACATTTGAGAATTGCAGAAGTGGCAGGGTCCACTGTGTTTGAAACGCTGAATTAAACTTGGTCCAATGGCAGATAAAACTCACGTATTACCCTGGGCTAGGAGACTAGCAGATTATAAATGTTATGCCTCTCTGAATGAGTTCACCTCACCACTCTCAGTTTGTGTCACATTTCTTGAGAAAGCAACATTTAAAATATTAAAGGGGAATACTGAACTAACATCCAGAAAGCTTTCTTCACAACACTTTTTTACTTTATGCCTTCCTCCAATCTGTTTGTAGTGACACTAGTCTAAGGCAATGCTGAATTTTGGGGGAATTTGGGAATCTTAATTTTCTCATTGGTATTTCTTATTGGTATAAATAGGTGTAAACGTGATGTGGTGGTCTGCGCTCTGTGACAATGGCCAAGACAGTTGCTTAGAAACAAAGAAAAGAAATTCCTGGGGGGATACAGGCGACAAGTCTTGGTGTCCAGCCCCCACACAGTACTCACCGCCTTGTCTCTGTGTTCTGCTTTCCGTGGTGGATCAAATTGGTTGCTGTTGCAGAGACAGAAGCATTTGCTATCTTTCAAACCACAGCTTGATGAAACTCGCCTATCATCAACCTTTTCAGCTGCCACACTGTCAGGCTGTCCTGAATGGCCCAACCTCTTGCCTCCATCATTTATTAAACTCTTTTAGGTGTTCTTCGCAGCCAGTAGTCAGATGGCCCAAAGGACCAGAGGGAACAGCAGTCACATTTAGGCTGTGATGGTAGCTGGAGGTACTGTATGTGTGTTGATTCTGGTTTTGTGTCATGGATGAAATATCAGCACTCCTGTTTGCTCTGCCAGAGAGCCCTGTCCTTGAGAAAGACCTTGTGCTGGGGTGGTTAATCTTGGACTGGAAAAACACAAGGCTTTCATTTCTGTTTTATCCAAGACCACAAGGAATAAGAGAGCACGAGAGACATGATATCTAAATCCAGACCTGAGAGGGACATCAATGAATGCTAATGCAGAAAATCTTTTCCCACAGTGAAGGCGTGGGATGGGATTTGAGTTTTTCTTTACAGATGTGAGAAAACTCCAGAGTCTAAAAAACAGTCTTGGGGAGTTTTTGTGCGAGTGAATCCAGAGTGTTCATTCTCATACAGCCCATTCAGCCTTACACAGGACATGCTCTGTTTCCACACCTTGAGTCTCTGTCTATAATTGACACCGCTCTTGCGCGATATCACAAATATTAAAACACTGCAAGACTGAACAAGCATTAATCAGTTCTTCAAGTGACATGAAAAGCATCCAGTGAAATGAGAAAAGAGAGCGACACAGCTTTGTGCCAAACTGGCAAACTTGCACTTGTCTGGAGTGCTGCAACGATTTGATTTTAATTGTCATGAATGATGTTGTATGTAATTTCTAATATGTAGGGATGCAAGATGTGACAGAACAGTTCAGCACAGGATTGACACAAGTTTATTTTGAAGGCCCACGGAGAGTAAAGGGGAAATCTGTCCCCTCAGAACTAAACCATAAGCCTGGATCGATTACTTTTCTTTTATACATCACTGCAAGCAACTAATAACCTCCCACCACATAAAGAATTAAATGCTGTGTTACGATAAAGAAAACTTGAAATAGATATAGCTGTACATGAACACAGAATGGTATTTGTACCGCTGAATGCAAATGTACATATTGTCCAGCTGCTCAAATAGCTTAGTGACCTAAATAAGGACCTCCCTGACCCACATCATATGGGGTACTCAAATGAATTTTAACTGAACTTTCTATATCAGAACACGTTGTAATGCTCAAGTTACAAATCTGGTCTGTTCCCTACTAATGAGACAAAATTGCAGGATGCAGAGCTCAAGTGAATTTCCTAAAGTAAAACAAGATTAGGAAAGGAAAATGAGAATTTCAATCCCACAGGATTTTAATCAGGGCTAAATTAATGGAACAATCCAACTCTGTGGGATCACAACGGTGGCTTTTTTTTTTTGCTACCACTTGTGATGTTCGCTAACCTTCTGCACCTTTCCATAATTCTAAAACAATGTGAAGACAAATGCATCAACAGAGTGTGCATTTTGATTTTTTGTCTAGCTGATAACTCTCAATCCATCCATTTGCTAACTGCTTAATTCCGGGTCATGGGGGAGCCAGAGTCTATCCCAGCAAGCAGCGGTCACAAGGCAGGACACACCAGGGATGGGACACCAGTCAAATCGCAGGGCACGCACAGACTAAACATGCACACACTCACACCAGGGCCAGTTACACAGAAGTCACACACAGAAGCCAGTTAACCTACTTAGTCTGCAGAGTGTGGGAGGAACCCAGAGCACCAGTAATATTCTTCTCACGCCCAGTTCCCCATTTAACTGATGTGTGTGCTGAATTGCGATTCCTCAGTAGGAAACCCACATGGACATTTTGGGAGAGAACATACAAACTCCACACAGATCCACGCACGCCAGGTCTGGAATTATACGCAGGGCCCCAAGGCTGTGAGGCCGCAATGCTAACCACTGTGCCTCCATGCCGCCAAACCCTAAACTGTCGGCATTGAAATTATTGCAAAGAGAATTCTGTGAACGAGTGCTTCAGAAGGTCAAAGCGGATGAAAAATCGGAGGAGCGGCAGCAGCCCCTGCCCCCAGCTGTCTGATGCCCCATGGGAAAACACAGCAGGTGGAGGAGAGGCAATTGTTGCTCAGGAGCTGCTGCCTGGTGACTGTGCTGTGATGCTGTCAGGGTCCCAGCCAGGGGTTTAGGAGAAGGAGGATTTGTGTTGTAACCCACCTGCAGGCAGGAGGAGGAGGAGGGAGACCCCTGGACACGCATGAAAATCCAAGGAAATAAGGGCAGATCTCAACACAGGACAAAAAGAATCCGGCTTCAAAGGGAACGAGAAGGGTGACATCTAGGAAAGAATACAAGCCTGTCTCACTAGATAGCATGATTGTACAAGTTTAACCCACTGTTAGGGCTGGAGACCTCTGGGAAATCGGCGGCAGCTCTCATTGTTCAACAACGAAGCCGTGTGCGGTGCTTCAATCTGGTTGTGGTTGCAGACAAAAACAGATGGAACTTATTGTGCCAGCTCAGCTCGATAAAGAGCAGCAGTGCACGGCCATAGCTCACCACACCAGAGATCCCTTTCAAGCAGGTTTAATTATATAAAGGCAATACATAAATACTACAAGTCGGCAGTTTAACATTGAGAAGTAGATAAACGAAGCAACAGATGTTTAAGAACTAATAATGGGAGGCTTAAGATCCGTCTGGTAGAATCAATAAAGATCCGTTTAGCATCAGTCAGGAAAAAAATAATCCCAGAAGACGTTGGAACGTTTTACTGTATTTGCTTTTTTGTTCTGTTTTGCAGTATTACATCTACTCCAGCCCAATAATAACTGCTCGTGAGCTCTTTTTGTCCGTTAATTCAATTGTACTCGTTTTTAGAGTTTATCTGGTGTCATTCAGTGCTGCTGTTTTAATCTGTAAGCACCTCTGGGAGACTGGAGGAAAACAAGACCTAATTACCCTAGTGTGCACTGACGCTGTGGACCGCAGAAGGGACTTTCATATCAGCCACTAAATAAGGATATTAGATCATTTTATGTGGGAAAAACCCACTAATCCTAGAAAGCTTACCCTTTTCCAGTGCGCGACTCTAATAAAGCTTCAAGACGAAATCTGAAACATGACAGTAAATTAGCATGCACAACAAACTTGGCGATTTGCTTCTGTATTATTAATGTCCTGTAAAAAAATACCTAGTGTTGTTGTGAAGTCTACACAAAACACATTTCCGTTTGTCATCCGCTTCCGTGAGCTTTGAAATAATTATTTATTTTTGATTTAAAAAAACCTCCAAAAATATCCGATCACAAATATAAACAGCTATTTGACCTTCGCTCACACTGTACACGATATTGATTGGCCCCTAGTGTGTCCTCTTTTGCCAGACAGAAACAGGAAATTGGTGTTTTTACGTGACGGAATAAAACACATGACATACTTTCTAATTTTAGGTGCAATGATGACAATAAAGTAGTAAAGATAAAATACACTCCTGCGTATTTAGCCCGCAAGTGTTATATGCGAGTGTTATGAAGACAACTAGGCAAAGGAATGATTTATCAAAGCTGCCATGTGACATTAATTACTGACAGTTTGGGGGAAATAAATGACCCATTCTTTTATTCTAGACAACAGACAATTAACGGTTTTGTGAAATGGAACTCTATTGTGAGATCCATCTAAAGCCAAGTGGATAACCGGAATTGTATTGTGCTACACGTTTACAAATATTTTGCAGTTGAGGCGATTAAATGAAAAAATATATATATATGATTAGCAGTACATTTGTGTTATGGACGTTATCTCTTAAAATGGTACTGAACTATATTTCTACGTTAACTTCATTGCGTCGTTTGGAACAGTTAGGTGTATTCCACAATAGGAAACGTCAGTCAAACTGTACTTTCTTGTGGACTTCCTCGTTTTGCCCGACCTTCAGGGATTTGATATTCTGTACTACAGTTTAAATTCAAGACTTTGCATCGCAATTCAGCGCACACATCCGTTCAATTGGGGACTGGACATGAGAAGGATATCGGTCTCAAAAAGGCACCTATGACTTTAAAAAGGTTACCTGCCGGCTGTGGTTACGCACCCCACTAGGAGGCCAGTGAGCCAGGGTTTCTTTACAGTTGTTAAAGAGAATCAGTAAGATTGCACCGAAAACGCACATTAACGTCCACATGAACAGTCGTGCTGTGGCGCAGAAAGTGGGTGGGTGACAAAAAAAGACGGGCTCCAGGAAACCTGTTAGCTTCCAGCTCATCAACAGCAAAGAGTCCTGGGTGCAAGGAAATCCACGCTTGCTATGCAGCGTCTGTTTTCACGACCTCTCTTCCTGCTTAACACGCAGTGGAAACTCTAATAACAATAAGGAACGCGATGCGCTTCTGATGTTGCCGGATTTTATTTTAAACCAGAGCAGGTTTTAACTTTGGAGGAAGTCATGGGTCGGCGGCGATGCAGAAGAAAATGATTCAGGATTAAAGAGCGCTCCTTTTCTCTCTCCTTTCTTTTTAAACAATAAACAAGATAAATGCATGTTTTAACACTGTGAAGACTCCAATCGCTGACCTAGCACGAGCGAAGAGCCCCAGAGAATGGCTTCGAAGGAGAGGTTGTACGAGCTGTGGATGTTGTACTTCACCAAGGTGAGCGCATTGCCCACGGACACCTGTGGATTTGGCAGGTTTTCTTTCAACCATTTCCCCTCTTCCTAAACCGATTACACGGTCGCACATGAAAGCGACTGGCTCTGAGTTCATATATCTCAAGTACAGGAGAGATCTGCGGTGTTTTTCGTTTGGGAACGCTCGGCTGTTGTCGAATATTAAAAGTATTTTGTTTAAAAAGTCTTTCTTTACACTTTTATGACTTTGGATTCACGTGTAACGACTGTGAGATTCCCAGGAGTATGTTTTTTGTATTCTAGAGCGAGTGGTGCTTTGGTAATTAGAAGCATTTCCGTACTGTTACGGCGTCTATTTGTTGTTTCTGCACGGTTGTGATGTTTTGGATGTGTTTCAATGTGCTGTTGTAACCGTCTTGGTGAGCTTTGTTGGGGGGCGACAGCTCCAGCCGGTATCTGGCAGCTTTGTGTACTCATTACATGATCAAGGAATAGTACAAACACATTCAATCCCTTACCTCTACAACAGGAATGACCTGTTGTAGGGATGAAAAACAAAAACAGAGCAATAATATGCGCTTGGCCCTTGCACTGTGCAAACAGCAATATGCCTGCAATGTTGCTAATTCTAGTTTACTATTTAGAATAGATTTTCATGCATTTTCGTCACCACAGAGAAACTACAGGTATGGCCCTGTGCACTTTCTATTTGTTAAAATATTACGAAGTATAGGAGTACATGTTAAGTGGAATCTCATTGTCGGCACTGTACTATAGTAAATGCATTTCTACAGTTAGATAAGTATGCGCTGGGTTGTTTTAAAATATTAGCTTGAAGCACAGTGCAAGATACTACAGCTCTGCCGGCCCGCTGAGCCAGCAGTGACTTGTATCTTCGGTATTCAAAAAAACTTTGACCGAGTTACGCGTAACTGAGCTGATATTTACTTCGCAAGTGTGCCAGGAAGCAGAGGCTTGGCGGAGGTAGCACTGTTTTGCGTTTATTTTACTTCGTCCTCGATATGTCAACACGTGAAACGTCGGTTTACTCTGCTGAGCAGGAGTGCGTTTGGGAGAGATCAAGTGTGTGCGTGTAACCCATACATGTGAACAGATCGGCAGTGGGTGCATCTCCAGCACTCAATCTTGGAATTAGAAACAAAAAACAATGAACACGATAAAAAAACAGCCTGCACCTTCATCACTTTTTTTTTTATTGTTGCCTCTACTTTCATTATTGATCGTTATACTTATTACAATTATTTGTATAAATCATATTTGGTAAACGATTGGAAATTTGTGCAGGAACGCAAAACACAGTAGCTCCTAGGTATTTGTATTTGCACAGCAGTGAAGTTGGGCTACAAGCAGCTGGCTGTGTGGCTTGTTGGGTGGCAGCTTCACTGTCGTCCTCCGGTGCTATATTATCGGTTTTGCAATCACGGGATTCTGTATTATATTGCAGTCCTTAACTGAGGTTAAGCCTGCAAGTTAAGGCTAGTTATTAATCGGGGTACTACTTTTCGCACTCAACCTGCAGGTAGAGTTCGGAAGTAATTTAGTAACCCTCTGCCTCGCTCGGCTTTCTTCGGAGACGTTCGGCTGTTGAGTGGGGAGGAGGGCCGGGATTGGTGGTTTCCTTGGAAACCAGGAACAGCTGGTTGGGCTCACTGCGACGTGAGGTCATTAAGTGTACCAAGTTTGTTATTAATCCGCCCGTCAGCCTCAGAGATCAAACGAAATAACTTAAAATAACAATGAGAACCTTTGGGAGCCGCTTCACTATTGAGTGTGTTGAATTGAGATAACATTGCGACAGTCTTTCAGTTAGGATGCAGAAGTTTTAAATCTCCTTATGAAAAATCAAACATTAAAAACCGTACATCATGTGGTCTAGGCCTAATCTCTTTACAGAACTGCACCAAAAGTGTTGTAGCTCACGGTGGTTCCCAGCCCTGGATATAGGGAGTCCACTATCTGCTGGTTTGCATTCCAACTGAGTTCAAAATAACCCTAATTAGCTCTGGTTTTTAATTGAGATTGGTTGTTTCAATTTTGGGATAATATTTGCATCTTTTGACCTGAGTTAACTCTTAAACCTTTCTGGCTGCATACAGAGCCTCTCCTAAACTTGCTTACCATTGTTTCTGAATGAGGTGATCAATTGATGATGTTCAGACAGGTGGGAATGACAATGCAGCAGACATTCCCACAATGAAAGCCTAGTGCTACCACAGAGATCCCATTGGTTACATTTCAGACAACACACCTGAAAGGGGGCAATTCTGAAACTCAGAAATTGTGACAGGGTTGATACTACCTATAAACCCAATTTAACTGTTCAAGATCCGAAAGCAAATTTACAGCTATGACCCTAATGGACAACTGTAACCGATAAGCCTGTGAAAGTACCTCTCTGTAACTTTCCCTCTCGGCAAAATTGTTCAGAAGACGGTCGGGTGAGGGGGGTTGCAGCCTGTAGATTTACAATTTGGGATTTCACTATTTAGTTGTACCTTACAGTGTAAAATATGGTTTCCCTACACATTTTGCTGTAGAAGCCTAACAGTGAGTGAGGCAGTTGCATTCCTGTAGAGCATGGCTGTGCATGAAGGGTTCTGTTCTTTCCTGGGTGCAGATGAGGAGAGCTCTAGACAGAAGAGTATGCTGCAATAGCCCTCTCTGTGGAGGACTGGGTTATTCCAGCGTAGTTTATGTCACAGGCAGGGATATCGGGTTAAACTGTTGTCTTTGCTTGGTTAGCACAGTGCATGGCTTTCCATTACACCATGCGGTACCTCTCTAGGTGAAATGAAAGGAGGAACACAGCCTTCTCTGGTAAAAATTCCCCACTGTCCCCACCCCAAGCCACAGTGATGCAGCTGCACACAGGCACTGATAGAGTTATTAAATACTGCAAAAGAGCTGACAGACCTGCTCTCCCAATGAGGCATCTAACATGTCCCAGCATGATTCTAACTGACTACCGCTGTGCCTTCAGTCCTCCTATCCTCCAGCTGTGTACTGTATGTGTGTAGGCGATCAACCTGGAGACGAAATGTGAGACAGTGTCCCTACAAAGATGATAACCCCACACAGACAGTGTGGGGAAATCCCTATTGTGGACATTTCAATTGGTCTATATTTAAAAAGTAATTTTGTTTTCGAACCAAAAGGGCTGACATATGTCTTTCTGGCCTGATGACACTCTTTGGGAGGGTCCAATTTGAGTGGAGCAGTGAATTTAAATAGAATGAGGGTCAATAGGTAGTCCCTGCAAATCGAGGAATGCAAAAGGTTGTGTATGCGAATGGAGAAGGGCTTTTTTAAAAGGAAACAGACTGGCAAAACAAATCTTTCTGGCACCTAATTTTCTGCTTTTTGTGAGTATTTACATGCGCAGTTGGATGGGTTGTGGGTTCAATATCCTGCTGCCGATCTGCTGTTGTACCTTGAGTAAGCAGCTATATAAATGGGGGTCATCAGTGTCCTGCCGAGAGGGTAGAAAGCTACCTGTGTGCCCAGTTCAAATGCCTGGATTGCAAAGGTGAGAGCTCGCCGGTGTTCTGTTACCATCAGGCTCAAAATGCAAAGTTAATTCTGCAGGAAGAAAAGGAGGAAGAGGCCAATGCTTCTGTTTCTGCTGAATTGGTGTATTAGTTTCATTTCCAAGCAAGGTCCAGCAAGCTAGGAGACCAGAAGTACAACAGGTTTTGAAGTGAGACCGGGAGGGAAGGAGTGGGGCAGTGATTGAAGATTCACCTACATGCAAAACCATTTTAATCAAATGATGAACTCAATGGATTGCACGGTTTGAAATGACCACCTTCATTTTATATACTGACTTTCATGAAAGAGCATCTCAAGGTGCTGTCATTAAAACAAAAGCAGCCTTAATTGGATGAACACTGTATGGTATTCTCTGGAATTATTTTAAAAACTAATCAAATGTTCCAGCATAAAAAGCCTTAATCATGACAGGCGCTTGACCACTTTTTAATAATAAATATATCTAGGAGTACATTGTGTTGTGTCCAGTTGATCCTGTTCTGATATTGTTGTTCTTTGGACAGAGCCCTCTTCAAATTTGTTCTGTTCTTCTCTTTGGACTAAAACAAACAGGATGGAGAGGTGTGAATAAACTCAAGCGCTAAATTAAACCAAATTGAAAGTCAGAGCAAATGTGAGTTTTAAGACCAGACGTGAAAGTGGTGACTATCTTGCAAGGTTTGCTAAGGGCTACCACATCATTCCTCAGACCTGGACCACCTGAACAGAAAGCGCAGTTTTCCCAGGGTCTCTCAGGGTTCACAGCATCAGACTGGGAAATGAAAGCAAGCCAGAGTCTGAAAAGAGTACATGACTTGTAAGTGTGTGGGGAGTCAACACTTCACTGATGGAGGCAGGAGCCAAAACTGTTCATGCCCTTATGCCTATAGCCAAACCGCTAATACAGAGGGCAGTGAATGCACCAACCCTGCTTGAGTCAGCCATTCCTTCCTCTTGCTTCTGAGCCCTGCCCATGTAATTGAATAGAATAATAGCTGCATGTTACCCTACTATGCAGTCCTGTGTGCAGTGATGGGTGGAGTGGTGGCTCTGTGGCTAAGGATCTGCGCCTGTGGCTGGAAGGTTGCCGGTTCAAATCCCTCGGAAAAGCAACCAAGGAAAAGCAGTTACAGAGATGCCTGAATACATCATGTCAACAGTGCGGTCACACCCATGTACATTTCCCATTTTAAATGCATATAAATTTGTATACATACATTTAAAGGCCTTTAAACAAAAGGCATAAGAAGGTATAGATCGAATAATACAACAAGTACCCTCTAGAGGTATAATGTCTTTTTAAGACGGTGCTGTCATCATGGATGATCGGGGTGGCTCTGTGGCTAAGGATCTGCGCCTGTGGCTGGAAGGTTGCCGATTCAAATCCCACAGCTGGCAGAGGAATCCTACTCTGTTGGGCC
Source organism: Lepisosteus oculatus (assembly GCF_040954835.1). Lineage (NCBI taxonomy): Eukaryota > Metazoa > Chordata > Actinopteri > Semionotiformes > Lepisosteidae > Lepisosteus > Lepisosteus oculatus. Next base: position 22,393,929 of record NC_090705.1, read on the forward strand.
CCTGAGCAAGGCCCTTAACCCCAGCTGCTCCAGGGGTGCCGTATAAATGGCTGACCCTGCGCTCTGACCCTAAGATTCTCTCTATGTCCGTGTGTCTCATGGTGAGCGAGCTGAGGTATGCGAAAAGACAAATTCATAATGCAAGAACTTGTATAGGGTTAATAAAGTGATCTTATCTAATGTTTTTGTATGTAGTGCAATATGAGTCTGAGGGGAGGAGGCACCAGAGGGTGTCACAATTTGGACTATAAAATGTTTAACGCAACTTTCTGATACAGTGTGTGGAAGATCGTGGTGCCTGACTGGGCTGTTAGAGTGTGAGCTTCTTGGTTTGGGTTTGACGCTTTATCCAGCAGGCTTCTACTGAGAATGTTAGTCATAGGCTGTGAGCTCATTACTGCGTCTGTCATTCAGCACCCTCTGTCACACAAATTTCCTCAGGGTGCAGTGATGAAGGATGTTCTGTGTTCTGCTTTAACACGGTTTGCTATGAATACTGCCAAGCTCAGAGTGAAGTGAATAGATTTATAGTTTTTTGTGTATATAAATAAACATCTGCACTGTATTTTTTTGTTTTACTAGTATGATATTGTGGGCTTGGGACCTGGCAATACTAGTGATATGGTGCCATTACCTGAACTCCCCTTCAAGTAGCTCTATCAGGATACAAGTTATACCAGTGGTGGTCATGTCTCATCTTGCCAAATCGCAGGCGTATTCTATTTCCAGAGGTGATGTAAAAGGTGACAGTAGCGATTGTTCTTGGTACTATGTGGTGAAGACTTCCAGGAATTCGGATTCTTTCCTTGGTAAATGGTGGCTGTGTTGCTGTCTGTACTGTCCTGTGGGCTGATCTAGCCCTGGAGTCAACATCAACCACTTGATCAATTTTAATTTTCCAGGTTGCTTTCGCAAGACAAAGTGGCTTCTCAAAGCAACTGTCAATGAATTGTGCTACATTGTGTATGGAGACCTTGGCAGTATTTGCTAACCTTTGAAACGAGCACTGGGCCATATAGGTAGAATCTCAACAAACCATTTATCCACCTGCCCTTTCATTTGTACTGCTGCATAATTTAAGGGTGATTGAATCCAGTGACTCAGGAGGGAATGGTTGTGGCCGTAGACTTTTTTTAGGCGATTAAAATATTTTAAGTGAACTGGAATGAAAAGCAGCTGTTGTGTAGTGCAGGGTCTCCCCTGCAGACCCTGATTTCCCAGGACCTTCTGTGTACTGTAGCCGAGCAGTGATTGGTCTGAGAGCTGTGCTGGGCTGCACAGCCTTGTGGTCGGGGAGCCCAGAATGCAATGTTGACAAACTGGTTTGGGCCTAACAGGTCCCCACACCCTTTACACACCCTGCAGGGAAACGCAATAGCGAGGACTTGGTGTCTTAGCGTGACATCATCATGCGTGTCAATCAACTGCACATCCAGAGGGGGTCATGTTTGTAAAGTGTTGTCTGTATGTGTAGACATCCATTTCACTGCTCGAAGTTAGCTATGTCATCCTAGTGAGACCTAGTAAGGGTGAAACAAGGTGTGCAAAAATAGTATGAGAAGTTGTAAGATGGTTGTGTCTCCCACGAGTCATGAAAGGAATTCATATTCATAACCACTTTATCAGCCCTATACAATTTCTTGCATTAGGAATTAGTCTTTTCGCATACCCCAGCTTGCTCTCCTTGAGACACAGACACACAGATGGGGAGAGGGAAGCTTGGGGTCAGAGCGCAGGGTCAGCCATTGTACAGCGCCCCTGGCACAGTTGGGGTTAAGGGCCTTGCTCAAGGGCCCAACAGAGTAGGATTCCTCTGCCGGCTGCGGGATTTGAATTGGCAACCTTCCAGCCCCAGGCGCAGATCCTTAGCCACAGAGCCACCCCGGTAATCTATGATGACAGAATCCTCTTAAAAAGACATTATACCTCTGGAGGGTACTTGTTGTATTATTCGATCTATACCTTCTTACACCCTTTGTTTAAAGGTCTTTAAATGTGTGTATACAAATTTATATGCATTTAAAATGGGAAATGTACATGGGTTTGACTGCACTGTTGACATGATGTATTCAGGCAGCTCAACCTATTTTCCTAGGTTGTTTTTTTGCAGCTTGCTTTGCAGTTCACTCTGTACAATGCTGTAGGCTACCTTAGCAATAAGGGCAATGTGTAAAGATGGATTTGTACATTAGTTTGTGTATGAGGGAGAGAGTTTGTCGTGTCCTTAGGCAGGTTAGGGGACGCTTAGCATCTGGTAGCCAGTTTATTGTGAATATTTCTGCAGTGAGAGTCTAGCCTTGCCCTGATGAACTAGTTTTGTTCCCCCTCCCCTCTAACTATGACCACAGATCAGCAAGCTCTGTCTTTAATATCTGCTCAAGACAGCAGCAGTGTTTGTGCCCATGAAAACCACTTCCTGCTTCTCTTGTTTTCTTTTTTGTAGCAGTGCAATCAAAAATAAAGTAACCAACTTCCTGTGAGGGCCTTAGTTGCACTCTCCAGTAGAGGGCAAAGCTCGGAAGACCGTTAATTGTTTGCTTTTATTACTGTTAATATGATATTCCTTTCATTCAGCCCAAAAATGTGGGTTCAGAATGGAAACAAATTTATAACTCAGAAATTCATAAGAAAAGAATCATGGTTTTAAAAAGGTTGGAAAAAAACGTTCGGGGAGCTAATTAAGAATTTTTTTAAATTGTCAGTGAACGGCTTTACCAAGATGACACCAATGCCTCTGTCGGGGGGGGTGTAATGTCTCTTACAAATGGAATTTTATCATGGGGACAGTTTCAAGGTTTGGCCATTATTATTACACTAAAGACAGACAGCCTGTAGTGTCGCATACTGACATTACTGTGCAGGCACGTGAACTGACTGGTATTCCAGTTAAAAGTCTGCTCTCTTTGACCTGACCACTGTCTGTTCAGTTGTTAGTTTTTCACTCTCTTACAATTCTGCTCAACCCGCATTCTTTACATTTCAACTTAAATTTTCTCATTTGGGTTCTCAGTTTTTTTAGACCGTTATACTATGAAGTATTCATATTGCTAAGGAAAGTGTCATAATCAAACACAATGTGAGTGCAGGTGTGTTTTATTGGTAAATATATGAAAGATGTTTTCACCCCTATTGAAGCACATGTCTAGTCACATGTCAGTGATCTTTGTTTATTGTAACAAATGACTACAGTTTATGGGAACCTGATCCTACATATGAAGAAGTAAATGCTGATGTTCCCTGTTCCAGGACTTGCTGTGCACTGTTGTGCTGTACCGGTAAATCAAGACTGAGCACTGTCACTTGTACTCTCGGGTTGAGACACAAAGCAGTGGAAATGCTGTGTAATGTTTTGAACTGCTCTCAGATATGAATGTCTCATGTTTTTCGAGCAAGAGGGGCAGTGAGTTTTAGTTTCCTGGTGAGCGCAGGCAGGTGGAAACGCTGAGCTGGTTGTCGTGAGTTGGCGTCACCACGGTTACAGGGGTTGCAGTCGCAGGGCTCAGTATTAGGGCCGTTGTTATAAAGTGATGATTTTTGTTTCACTGTGAGTCAAACCTCTGACAGACCTGTTCAGTTACCCGGCTGTCCTCGGTATTATTGATAAAATGAGCAAGAAAGCGGCAAGCTCTAAGTGATGTCAACAGCCACATCTCTAACTGGAAGCTTGGTAGATTACTGTATTCATAACCGAGAAGAGGTTGTCTGTAATGTTTCAGTAGTAAGTCCCCAAACCCCCAAACCAAATAATTTTATCTGTATTTATCTGTATTCTTAGTATCGCCCCATATTTGTGCGGTTTTCTACCACTTTTAACATGTGGCTGAAGAAAGATGGTGGGGGATTGTGGGACTGAAGTACGAGCTGCCAAGCCATGTTGTTGAAGCTGACACCCTGACTTCTTTCAAGAAATGCCTGGATGAGATCGAGGGGCTGTTAACTTCTAAATGTGCTGTATAGGTGTAATGACCTCTTCTGATTTGTAAGCTTTCTCATACTCAAAACTTCATCAGCATTTATTTCATACATGAGCGGTTTACTCTGGGTTTCAGAGTAGGGTGTGAACAGGACATTCTCAGTGCACTGCAGGAGTCTTGAGTCTTATCCTGGCACAAGTCACACACATCCTGGAGATGTGAGGCTGGTATGTGTGGGATTATCTTCAGAACAGAGCCTAACAGAGCTGCTTTGTCTGGCTCCTATACCATCGCATAATGTACAATAATATAAAGTATGTATGGTTAAAAGACATAGGTAACCCTTATGTGATAATTAAAGTACTAATGCATTGGCTTTAAGTTAATGAAAATAACATTAATGAACTTAAAGAAAACATTACTCACAAACTTATAGTAATCAGCTAAAATAAACAATATGAAATGCTCCTCTGCTCCGGTGGATGTGTACATTTTCTCTCTCTGCCTCTGTGATTATCACGCTGCCCTGTAATGAAAAGGGCAGTGACACTCTCGGTTTGCCTATAAAGTGGGCTCCAGCCTGTTATTCGCCACACAGCCAACACAGAGCCCGAAGTTTTCATTACAATTTAAAACAAGACCATGTAGAGATGCAGATGCTAGGTAGAGGGTACTTGGGCAGGGGCAGGGAGAGGCTCACTCACGAGGTACATTCGTCTCGCAATCTTGGTCTGTTGCATCTCTAATTTGAAAGTTGTGCTGAACAGCTTTTGACTCATTGCTCTTCTTCCATACAAGACCCTATCAGCCAGGCCCAATCGTGAATAAGTGCATTTGCTAATGTTAAATTTACAGATGTTGAGACTCTATTGTATAGTATTTTGGTACAAGGAGTTATTGTGACTTAAAGCTGAATGCAAATGTTTGGTACACAAAATTGTTTAATTGACTAATTAGAGTGCTGTTGTGCCAAAATCCTGCAATAGAACGAATGAGAAGGTCGAAACACAGGGTTTTCTTTTATACTCCCTATATGTTCTCACTGTCAGGTGGTGACGGAGTTGAACTAGAGAGAACTGACCCTTGCTTCTCCCAGGTTGGAAATGCATTCACTGTAGAAAATCTCTCACATTCAAACTTGCAGTCTATAATCTGTTTGTTTGGTTTTGTCAGAAGACGGATTTCTTCGGAGGAGAAAATGGGATTTCTCACCTGTTCATGCCACATCATTCAAGCCCATTTCAGTTTTGAATTGAGCTTATTTGGCAGCTTGTCTGTTACAGACGGTGATATCACTTGTTTGAAAACTAGGTGCATTGATTCGCCTACAGTGGGAGGTCCAGCCTTTTGGCGCAGAGGAATTCTCTGCTGATGCTGGACGAACAAATGAGAGGCTGTGATTAAATGTAAGTAAGGGCCATCCTGCTCTTGTTGTACTGCCCCCACCCCCACATCCCTCCGCTCCCTGTGTTTACTCTGCAGCATGGAGCTGTGGTTACTCAGCTTGTGTGACAGGTTTAAACCGTGAGAGCTGCACAGGTAAACCACACAAACCAGGAAACAGGGCCATCTGACATCAACCACTCACAAAAGCCTTGCGCCCTTGTCACAAAAGCAGCCTTGTGCATGTCTTCTGACCACTTTACTGGCACCTGTTGCACGTATCCAGGATCGCTGCTGTTATTCAACAATTACAGCCTGTACATCGAAAGAGATGCACATCTGCACAGAGAGCCGAAAATAACTTAAAAACATTTACTTAATGTTATATAGTATAACGCCTTTAATACTCATTCTCCCCCCCTTTTGTCTTTGTGAGCTAAGTGTGGCTTCATATTCCCACCTTATATCACACCTCCATGTTTCTCTTAGAACCCCAGTAGTTTTCTTTTCTCTTTATTTATGCCTTTTGATCTCTGGCTATAAGGAAGAGAGAGGTGTCTGGGCATTTCCCATGTTTTTTTGGCAGTCGGAGGTGATAAGTGCAGTTTAGGGACAAGCCAGAGTCAGTGCTGTAATGTACGCATCTTGTTGTATCACTTTCCAGGGCTGTGGACAGACTTCCAGCCTCTCATCAAGCAGATTTACAGGATCTACACATCCCAAGTGACTAGATCAGGGTCAACAACAGTCTTTGAAGAATGGGTTTTAACTCACACCTTTCAGTGAGCAACTGATTAAGACTTAAAACGGCAGGCAGTTCATCTCCCATCCAAATAATTTGCCCAGTTAGGTAGCAAAGAACAGAGCTGGAATAAAAAGCAGATAACTGTATAGCTCTGAAGGACTGGGGCTCCCCATCCATGGTCTAGATCAATGTTTCTTTATCCTGATTGTGGGGGGCCCCTGTTTCCTCCAGATGTTTCTCTAGCTAAGTTCTTAATCATTGTCTAATTAATTTCAATTTTCCATTTGAGACCTATTTTTACATTTGTTTTAGCTCTTAAAAACTTGAATGGTGGTTCATAATTGGCATCAACCCTGTACTATTTAGTGAATTTCAAAACTGTTCTTAGGCAGGTGTGTCAGCCGAAATGTGACCGATTAGACTTAAGTAGAAAGAAAAACACTCACAGTGAGGGAGTATCTGATAGTGCTGTTCACAGTTGTGTCTGTTCATCATCAGTTCATCATCTGTTTTGGTCTGAAGAAAGGGAGTACATTTCTTATCACTTCAGTTGAAGAGATGGTACATAGTATAATCAGACCGTTGAAAATAATGTAATGTAACCAGGGTGTTTTTGAAACCAAGGTTTAAGTGCAAAAATAGTAAACCAGCAGGTAGATCAATTACCAGCTGTAGTTAAGTCCCAAGTGGAACAAAAAAACAGGGTTACCCAGGGCCAGGATTGGAAAGCAGTGCTCTAGATTCTGCCCTGAAGTCTCCACACCCACTGAGCCCTGTGTGTGAGGGCTGCATCAGCTTTTCTAAACATGCTATATCATTTTCAACAGTTTTCCAGTAGTAAATGTAGTTTTCCCTTATGTCCTTTAACATTCTTTTAAATTTCAAATCCTTTACATATGTATACGTATCGGTATTTTAAAATAGTGGTCTGAGCATCCTTGGAAATGTAACTTGAGATGTGGGTAAAGAGAGGAGGGTGATTTTTTACTACCATCTGTATTTTAATTGTCACGCTACCAGCAACTGCATCATTTCCTGATCAGATCAGTTCCCCACTGCCAGTAACATGACACACACACACCTATTTGCTGACTTCGAGATTGGAAAAGTTCTTGCAGTAAGCAGCCTCTCTGCTCTGCTTCCTCCTACTGATCATGGAGAGCACATGAACAGCAAGGGTGTTTATTAAAAGGCGTTGTTAATTAGCTGTTCCCTTTGGGCTTTCCTGTCTTGGAGATTAATGGACTGACAGTCACTGTATGGCAGTTTCAGCTATGTCAGGTTTCTGATGTCTTGTACACAGGCCAGCACCAGGTGCTTCAGTGACTCATGCCTCAGACTTATTTTGAGTAAGTGTGTATAGGCAGACGTGGACTTGAGTATAAAAATATATGTGATGTAAATAAATATCTGTGTTTTGGACAGGAAACTGCACCTCATTAAGCCTGATCAAACTCAATTTTTTTTCCATCACTTGGGAGAGACAGTGTAAGGCGTAGGGCTGAAAGTCCGCCGCCCTTCTTCCTGCTTTGCGCATGGAGGAGATTTGTCAGCTTTGTACAGTAGGTTTATAAATGAGTGCTCTTCCTGTGCTGTTGCGGGTGTGCACAGCCTGATGAACAGCGATGTTGATTTGGCAGTGTGACGAGTGGAGAGGACATGTTAAATCCTGCCAACCGGGGTTTTCTCCAGTCCTCCAGGGCCCCTCTGTAAAACAGGTGTCATCCAGCACAAGAAAGTCCCAAAAACTCCCAGTGCTGCACCCAGATTCTGCTGTAGGATATGCTGTGACATTATGATGCATGTGGACCTGCCATATACACTGCTGATTTCTTTCTTCTTCAGTCAATTTTTCAGGCAAATCTGAGGGCATCCATTTAGGTTCATGCTGAGCCATGTCAACTCGCACGCCGTTGTTCCCAGCACCCCTCTCACACAGCCCTACAGCCCAATATGCAGCTGTGCCCTGAAGAGAGAAGCTGTGATGGCTCAGTTAGTCAGCGGAGGAGCACACTGCAGCATTCAACTTGCTGAAAAAACTTGTCAAACGTAGAATAAACCTACAGTCAAGGTGGAAAAGAAAGGCATAGCCAACTGTCTCACTTCCTAAGTTTTTCTGATAATTCTAATCTTTAATAAATAAAAAAAACAAGAACTGCCCTACGGGTAATTTGCGGCTTTTGCTGTCTAGCTCATCTAGCAGCTGGCTCCTGCAGTGACTAAGACAATGTATTTATTTCCCAAGGGTCCATATATTCATTTTCTAGCAGCTTTATCCAATACTAGGCCAGAGGAGAGCCGGGGCCTATCCCGGCAAGGAACAGATGCGTGGCTGGGTACAGGACGCATGTCCATCACAGGACACACATGGACACAAGTCTGCACACACTCACAACTGGACCAGTTTGTACATAATGCAAGTCATTAACAGCACAGCAAACGCATTTGGTTCCAGGGTTCACTTGGTGGGTATTTAGTGTGAAGCAATTTGGATAATAGGAAGAAGGTTCTGGTCTCATTGAGAGCCTGCAGCCCCACATCACTAAAACATGAGTGCTCACTCTGTCCCATGACTTATTTAGAACAGTAAAGTAGTGCAGTATCAATCCTTGTTCTTCTGCCTATTGTGCCATCAGCCAAAGCAACCAAGTGGCTACCTTGACTTATGGGATTTCCTCAGACGGCAGGGACCCCATCTTGCTGACTCAGTTAAGAATGGGTTGATCTAAGTCTGTGCTATAGGCAAGCCAGCAGAGAATTAAAATGCATTTGAACCATTTGAGAGCAGTGTCAGAAACTCCAAACACAGTCTCGAGCCTAACATGGCTCTCGACAATCTTAACAATTTTCGCCCATCAACTTACCCTTTCTTGCAAAAATTCTAGAGTGTGCTGTCACACTTCAGTTACATAACCACCTCATGACAAACAACCTTTTCAAACCCCTCTAATCTGGCTTCCGTCAACTTCACAGCACAGAAACTGCCCTAGTCAAAGTCACCAACGATCTTCTAATAGCTTCTAAATTCTGGTTCTCTCTATTCTCATCCTTCTTGATCACAGTGCTGCTTTTGACACTGTTGACCATAACATCTTACTTTCTCATCTTGAGACTATGTTTGGAGTTTCTGACACTGCTCTCAAATGGTTCAAATCTTACCTCACTTATCGCTGTCACTTTGTCTCTCTTAATGGGTACAGGTCTGAAATGAGTCTTGTTAAGTCTGGTGTTCCTCAGGGCTCAATACTGGGCCCCTTGCTCTTCAGCATTTACATGTTTCCACTTGGTCAGCTTTTAAGATCACATGGCCTCAGCTTTCATTTCTACACTGACGATACTCAAATATACATCCATACCAAACCTGACACTGATGTGGCTGTCTCTATTCTATCTAATTGCATCTCTGACATAAAAATTTGGATGACTCAAAACTTCCTTCATCTTAACTGCGACAAGACTGAAGTCATGATTATTGACAGCCCCCATCAACTTCGTAAAAGCCAGTCCTGTAACCCTATCTGTAGATTGTTCTGTACTTGAGCTTCAATCTAAATTGAAAAACCTTGGGGTTATATTCGATTCTGTCTTAACATTCGATCCACATGTGCAGCATGCTGTCAAAACATATTTTTTTCATCTCAGAAATATCGCTACACTGTGCCCTATGCTATCACTAACTGACTGAAAAGCTGATCAACACATTTGCCATTTCTCTCGAATTGACTACTGTAATGCTCTACTTGCTGGGGTATCTAAATCTACTTTGAACAAACTGCAGTATGTCCAAAATTCAGCAGCCAGAATCCTGACCAGGTGCAAATGATCACATTACTCCTATCCTGGAGTCCTTGCACTGGCTTCCGGTCAAATTCGTGTAGACTTTAAAATCCTCATGCTCACCTATAAGGCTCTGCATGGCTTGGCACCTCAGTACCTGTTTGAACTATTATTGCCCTACTCCCCACCTCGCGACCTTCGCTCTTCTAATTCTGTTCTCCTTACTGTCCCCCCAAGCCTGTCTACATTGTATGGGTGACGGGGCCTTCTCCTGTTATGTCCCCAAGCTCTAGAACTATCTCCCCAAGGATATCAGAGAGTCACCTTCTCTAAACTCCTTCAAATCCAGACTCAAAACCCTCTAGAAAAGCCTTTACTTAACTGGTTCCATTCTTCACCCCTCTGCTTTTCTTAGTACCACCATACACAGTCTCCTCTGTGTATTGTAATTTGTGTTTTATCTTGTGTGTTCTTTTTAATTTATTGTTGTTGTCATTCTGTAAAGCACTTTAAGAAGCCACCTTTAAAGGCGCTATATAAATAAAGTTTATTATTATTATTATTTCATGGTGCAGAGCAGGTTGGCCCACTGTCGCAGTAATGTTGGTTTGAACTTATAGTTTAATTTGAAGAATTCTTCATTGAAGCAGGATGCACTAAAATGCCACACACATTAATCAGGTATCATATCGGACCTGTCTCCGGATCTAGTGTGGCTTCTGAAGGTTTAAGTATTTTCTGTGATACACTCTGTGAGGGGTGTGATGAACACGTAACATCTGGAACAGCGGATAGTCTCAACCCATTATTATGCTTTCCCCATTGAGTCACAGCTCAGTGTGACTACCATATCTGCAGTAACTATTTGTTTGATCAGCAGTGATGAACAAATACTGTTGAAATCTTTGTTGACCAAGCACATTATCGCTGGGTTTCCTGTCAGGCACTAGAGTGATCCGGTAGTTTGTCCTAGACTTGGGAGTTAAGCAGCTGATGTCAACCCATTCTCTCCAGTTCACAGAGAGAGGAGGGGACTTATAGCAGGAGAGTAGTACTGTGTGTAAATTAGGGGCAATTATTGAAGAGGAGGCTTGAAGTGATAAGCAGTCATTCTGGAAACAGGTAATTGCCTGCTGCTGGTAATTAGCCCAGGATTCGTTAGCTGCGTAATTATAGGTTGTTTTGCGGTTCAAGGGAGCCACAGCAGAATCGGATGTTTTCACCCACGCAGCTACTCTTAGGAGTAGAGATTCTGCAGAGTCTCTCACTGTAGCTGGATAGATGTTAATCGTTGGGTGTCTCCCAGCCTGTAACCCATAAGCCAGGACAAAGCGTCCAGTGAATTGAGAGAGAGAAATGAAAGTCTTGGTAGCACTCAGCTGGCTTGTTGTACTGAATGTGCTGATGTCCTAAAACTGGGTTATTTATGGTGTCTTGTGAAAGTATTCATCCTACTTGGATTTTTCCAAAATTTATTATGTTGCAAACTCGAATAGAAACCCATTTATACGTAATCCTTAAGGAGAATCTGCTTCAGTCATTAAAAGACCTTAGATTAGGATGAAGATTCTCATTCAAACAGGACGACGACACCAAGCACCCAGCCAAAGTGTCACTAGGGTGTCTTCAGAACAAGAAGATGAATGTCCTTGAGTGAGGCGGCTAAAGCCTAGACTTGAACCTCCTGAGAATCTGTGGAAGGACTTGAAGATTGTGGAATACTGATGCCCCCCCCCCTTCATCCAACTTGATGGAGCTTGAACCAATCACGAAAGAATAGGCAAAACATCCAGATGTGCAAAGATCCAGACATGCCCAAAAAAACCCAGTGCTCTAACTGCTGTAAAGGGTGTTTCTACAAAATATTGATTTGGGGGGCAGCGAGGTGGGGGGGGTCAATACATCTGTAAACAGGATATTAGGTTTTCATACATTTTGTTACACAATAAAAATAAAAATTATAATTGCGTTTGTCGAGTCAATTATCCATCTATCCATCCATTTTCGAACGGCTTTATCCCGTACAAGGTCGTGGGGGACCCGTTGCCTATAGCAGCAAGCAAGGGGTGCAAGGCAGGGATCGCCCTGGATGGGATGGCAGTCCATCGTGGGGCAGACACACAGGCAAAAACTCACACCAGGGCCGCAGGAAACGCCCACACCAGGAGAGAAACCGTGGGAACGTGGGGAGAACAAAACCCCATGCAGATCGCTCCCCAGGTCCAGAACTGAGCCCAGGGCCCCAGCACTGCGAGGCAGCAAAGCAAGTCGCTCCGCCACTGTGCTGCCCTCCTGTGCACTGAGGAGGGGGGAAATAATTTCAGCGCATTACAGAATGTGGTCCTAACACAACGATGTTCGCATTCGGTCAGGGAGGGGTGAATACTTTCTGAAGGCACATATCATTAATCGCTGTTATAGTGTTTATAGCTTTTATTGTTCCACCCTGACATGCCTGCCTGGTATGAGTTATATAGAGCAGATGCTGGCAAACATAAGAGAGACGGAGAGACAGAAATGGAGGGGCTGGCTGGCTGCAGGAATTACAAGGGAATACCAAGAGGTCCTGAGTGGGATGCTGACATGAAAATCACAGCCTGCTCAGAGCGAAATCTGTGTGCTGAATATTGGGTTCCCTCCTCTTCCTATCGCCTCCTACAGCGCTAATGTCTCGCTCGCTATCGCCCTGCCTGCTATCTGTGTGCTGTGTGGCGTGACGGAATGTTTCCTCTGTGCCTTTATTATGTGCCACCAGCGTTTCCAACACAAGCTTTAACAAATTGCAAGGTGTTTTACTCCGGGTTTCTCTGCAGCTGGTAGGCGATGACAGCAGCAAATACCTCTTACCCACCTGCTGCATTGCCCAAGCTTACTGGAAAATCCCATTTCTTTTCAGGCTAAATATAAAATTGGCTTAACCTACATTTCCCGTGCTTTCGATGAGTTGTTTCCGTTTTTGGAATTTAGTTTTTAGTAAGAGTTGCCCTTGGAACAGGAGGACTGTCCCCATGGGATCAGACCCTAGGGGCCAGATCAGGGCAATTAACATTGGAAAAACAAATCTGATTTTTATTCAAACTCTGTTGCCAACAGCTCAGGCATGAATGAAAACTTGAAACCTAACTCTAACAGCCCTGCATATTGATTTGTGCTGTAGTTTTGAAATTGCGTTATGTAGGTTTAATGGTGTCAATGAATGGCATGTTTATGTGAGAGAAACCGATAGGTAGTCTTACTCAGGATCCCAACATACTGTAGGTTCTGGGCCAGTATTTCAAAAACATTTCTCCAGGTTTTTTGCCTCTCCGTCTGAACAGCAGCCCATCATCCAGTGAACACTGATGTCTTCAACCTAATGTCCGACGTGCTGTCTGGTTTTACTTGGTTTATACACTGGGAGATCCACTCTCTTCCTGTGTTAGTGATCTCTGTAATTCCTTGTGAGAATGCGGTATATTGGCCTTCCATTCACTGGAATGATGACACACTGCACAAGGTGCTTCATTCTTACTTTTTCCAGTGTAGTTCAAGTAGGTAGCTCCATCAGCATGCATAGGCTGCAAAGGAACAAGTTAAAGGTTTATTCCATGCTGAAAAGAGAAGAAAGGAAACGCAATGTTAACCGAGACTTTGCGTTTCCTTTTTTTTCCCAGTGTATTTTTCTTTATCACGATATCTGCATTAGCAGCACGTTTGCCACAAGTCGAAGAGCTTTATTCTTTATGCAATCTAAACAAGTCCACTCACCTTCAAGCGTAGACAAGAGCTTTTCAGGTATACTGTTTACAAGATTTTGTTGCAACAAGTGCAAAGAACAATACTGAAAAATAATGTGTAACACGTCTTTTGTTTTACAAAATTGCTTAAAAGAAACTGAAAACCGTGCTGCAGTAAGTTGCTACCTCCTAAATGAATACGTTAAAATGTTCCAGTGAAATTGTGGATACAGTATTGAAGGGCATTTTAAATAATACTGTCTACAGAACATAGGCAGAGGGTCTATTCCTGTGTTACTCATGGCAAATCTTCACGTCCTATGAATAATGATTTCAGCATTGATTTTAATAGTACAGGTCATAACATTTTACAGTATACTTGTGTTCATTCAATGGAATGCTAGGAAAAACAGTCCACAGATGTATAACAGTGTACTTGTCATAAGTTAATAAAATACCACATTACTTCCAAAAACTTACTTAATAAGCTTTATTTTAAATATATTTTTAGGTTAGCATTTGTGTTTGAGCTTTTAACATTATGGCGGGGTTGATCTACTTAATACCTTGTCTCTCTTACAGCTACTGTAAGAGTTATGATTGGTATTTGCAGGCAAGTCTAATGAAGAAGGGAATTATTTTCTGCTTTTCCTTTCCCTATGCCAGTGGATCAGTGTCTCTGAAACGGTAGGTTGTGTAGGCTGAAGTAAGTAGCAGGTATTCCTGATGGAATTGGTGTGGGTTAGAAAATGGTTTATGCATGTCTTGGGCTGAGGATATTTAAACCAAGACAGTTGCTTATGGCAACCAAGAAATGACCTTTTTATAGTCAACGGTTCCTTGATGTTGTCGCATCCCAGTTTGAAATCATGGTCCGGGGAAACGGACGTGTTTAAACGCTGCTTATGCACAGACTTGTCAAGGTGTTTCTCAAGACAACATTGTTACTGTCTACCTGTTGCTGTAGGCTGCCTAGAAGACATAACATGTACAGTACATCATGTTATCCAAGCGAACATAAAAGGGCACCTTGCAACTTTCAACTGATAACCCCACTGGAGCTCAGCAGGTGTGAGCCTGGTCAGTATCTGGATGGGAGACCTCCTGGGAAAGCTAAGGCTGCTGCTGGAAGAGGTATTAGTGGGGCCAGTAGGGGGCGCTCACTCTGTGGTCTGTGTGCATCCTAATGCCTAGTGTATAGTGATGGGGACACTATACTGTAAAAAGGCGCTGTCCTTCAGATGAGACATAGTCCTGACAAGTTATGACTCCCCATGGTCATTAAAAACCCAGAGGATTTCTCATAAAAAATTGGGGTATTAACCCCGGTGTCCTGGCCAAATTTCCCCTTGGCTTTTACCAAACATGGCCTCCTAATAATCCCCATGAATTTCTTCACTCTATTTAATCACTCTTCTCCTCCCCACTCATAGCTGGTGTGTGGTGAGTGTACTGGCTCACTTTGGGTGCCTTTGTATCACCCAGGTGGGGGCTGCACATTGGTGGTGGTGGAGGGGAGTCCCCAATACCTGTGAAGCGCTTTGAGTGGAGTGTCCAGAAAAGCGCTATACAAGTGTAAAGAATTATTATATGGGGTAGTTATCGTTATTACTATATTGTTCTCTAACTTTTTTTTTTGTTAATAACATGCTAAATTCATGAAGGAGTAATCAAAGCAGAGACTCCATTCCAATATTAAATATTTCAGCTCTTGAGATGCATTAACCAATTCAAGCTTAGTGACATATCCTAATCAGCATCACTGTTTGGATCCTTTAACGGTTCTTTCGCCACATTGGACACATTATTGGTTATTATCCAAGATACTGTACCTTCTGTGCTGTACCATGCCATGGTCTCATTGAATTGGCTTCATCACTCTGTTTTCCTCCCCACTGATAGCTGGTGTGTGGTGAGAGTACTGGTGCACTATGGCTGCCGTCAAATCATCCAGGTGGGGCTGCACATTGGTGGTGGTGGAGGGAAGTCCCCATTACCTATGAAGCGCTTTGAGTGGAGTGTACAGAAAAGTGCTATATAAGTGTAAGGAATTATTATTATTAATTAATTATACATTCAGAAGATTCTACATTCTTATGTGCAGTTTCATTTTTAACATTCTGACAAGCTGCCAACAATATCGCATTTTTTAGATCACAATCTGTACTTTTTCAGTGATCCCAAGACAGGTCTCATGTCCCTGCTCCACCAGATGTCTTGATGTCTTGCTCAGGCAGATGTCTTGAGCTTGCTTCGTTGATCCCTTAAATGGCCTTTGACACTGGCAGTGCACTGAGGAATATGTTTCTGGCTGATGTGTTCCCTGTTGGACTTGATGGAAGTCAATGTTACCTAAAGTACACGGAGGCAGAAAATCAGTAGGTAGGAAACTAACCACACCGTCATCTCCACTTGGCAAGTGTCTGTGACATACCCCTTCACAGGTCATAGGTCAGGCATGTGACTATCCAGTAAGGTATGGTCAAAACAGGGAGGTCTGATAGTGGCTTCATGCTCCTTCAGGACCTCATGGTGCTTTCTTCCTGAAAATTAAAATCGATTTACTTAAATCTCTTTATTAATCCATTTAAATTCTGATATCATGATTGTCACAAAGCTTTTGGAGGTTGCTCGGATTAACCACAGGCAGGTATACTGTAGCGCTTAAATGTTCAATGATAGTTTCCCATTGTAACACTTGCGGCTGGGTCACCAGAGTGTTCAAGGACTGAATTCTTCCTCAACGTTGCACCAGTGTTTTTTATTTCAGGCAGTGAAAATGGTATTCGAGGTCCGAATACCAGACAGGGTATGCCAGCCAGGGTTCAGGCACAAGAATCATGTATCACAAGAATCTCCTACAGCACGGTCATGGGTAGCTCCAGATCATCTGCAACAAATCAACGAAAGCAATCAAAGAAATGAAAAGCACAAATCAAAGCTCTCCCTCCTCCCCTTTCACTGTGTCGTTACCTTTTCTTCATACAAGGCTGGACATCACCTTTCCTTTAGTCCAGGTATGGAAACCTGCTTACCTATACAGGATCCTGGGTAATGCAGTTTCCTTAATGCCACCATTTTGTGAAAGTGCAAATGTGTTCCTTCACATATTGAGCCCCAGGTTTGACCAAATGATTAAACTCATAATCTAAGTAGTTGTCATGTATGCATATTACGATATGAACTAAAATGCCGTGACCGAGGTTTATACTTACTGTATCTGTTGTCAATCTATGCCCTTCTGAGAGAATCGGAAAAATCTTTTTCTACTTACACGCTTACAACTACTTACAACTCAAGGTTAGAAGAGCCCTTTTAGGTTAGAAGAGACCTTAAATGGATTTTGGTAGGACTTTGGTAGGACTAACAACCTTAAAATCAAGCACAACCCACACCAAGTGTAGATAAATAAAAAAACTGCAGTTTCATGAACCCAAGTAATATATAACTGTAATGCATGTGGAATGTTTAAGTTATTGTTAACTACAACAGAAAGCTGCAGTTCATATTACAGAGACATTAGCAGAAATATTGCCTTGTTGAAATGTATGTGATATAGTTCTGGCTGTTGCTGTGAACTGTGTGATGCAAAGTGCAAATTTCTCATTCCTCTTTATCAGTTTTAAACTCAAGTCTTGTCATTGTCTGTATGAGTCACAGTATTCTCTGATTCTCTCCGTGACCAAATCATGGAACGGCTTTCATCACCAGTCAGATAGCTGCATTTAGAGATTCCTTCTGGAGAAACATGCATCTACTTTATCAACTGAATGCAAAATGAGTCGGGCGACAGGGAGTTTTGTTCAGGCAGGGTTTTCTGAGGTGGAAATATATCTTACCCTTTGTGATAGAATGTTCTTTCCATGAAGAAAGCTTTTCTCATACAGAAGTTAAAGGATCTGAAGATGTTTAGTCTAAGGAAGAAAAGAGAGATACAGAGAAATTTTTAAAAAACGTTAAAATAAAAAGCCTTGATAGAGTGACCACACCAGGGCATGTACTACTGTTTCTGAGACTAACACAGCAGTAGCTGGTGTCTTGGCCTTTGGTACTACTGATGAACCTACAGAAACCTGATGTACACCAAGAGTAGGCATGTAAATATTTGACCAATGCATTTTGACCAATTCCACTATCATCTAGTTTGAGGTACTCATGTTATTCTGGCATTCTGGTTATCCTGACCCAGTTGCTTCTCTTGCACTCTTCCTGATTCTCCGTGTGAGGAGCACAATCTTGGGATGTTTGTATTGAAACATTCTGTTGGCCTAATTGCAGAGCTGAAACCACAAGGTACAATGATGTGTAACTCATAGATCATAAAGACATGCAACCAGTGCAAAATAACAGGAAAATGTTGTAACAGTTCGTCTGTATCTCTGCGTCTCTCTCTGTGTAGTAACAGCACATCTGTACAGTTCAGAGCAAACAGGCGCGCGTTCATATTTGCTCTGAGCGGAACGATTCAGATCGTTAACGCAGCAGAAACAGCCACCTTCCTCTCTTTGTTGGAAATAATTACATAGCCTCCTTAGACATGCGTATGCTGATTGGAAGCTGTCTGTTCACAATTTCAATATAAAAAGTGTTCCTGAAAATTCTCTAACTCTAACTCAGACACGTCGTCAAGATAAAATCAGTACAGCAATATCCAACTTATTATTGAGAACAGTAGGTTCCAGATTTGTGGAAGAGATTTTCCATCTACCTGGGTTTCAATATAGAAGAAATGTTTCATCAGGTTAAAACTCTTTAATCTCTCTTATCAGTTATCTTCTGTAAGTTACAGTAATAGACGCTGAGCTATATCTGGCTTCAAATGTTATTGATTCCATAAAGACTTCTAACACAAACATATTGAAAACTCAGAATGGGACCCTTATCATGTGATGGATCCTGATTGTGCACTTCCAGTGATTTCACCTAGCTGTGAAGGTGTTTGAACTGTTGTAAGTAAAACAGCACTTAGACACAACATTCAGATACAAAATAGAACATAGCCGAAGGCCAATCTGAAATGCTCAAACGCCAGAGTTGCTGCCAGTTAACACGTATGTGCTAAAGAAGTTTGCTGGCCAAAAAGAGAAAGAACCGAGGAAGAGGAGGAGTTAGAGGGACACAGTGAGCGGGTGAATTGGGAGCCTGATCCAAAGAAAATAACAGATTATCTAGAGCAGTGTTGGATTTGGGGTTCCTACTCAGGGACATGTTGTACTGACAGATTGGACATCTCCATTTGGGGAATATCAGGAAGATCAGGGGTGTCCAATCCTGCTCCTGGAGGGATGGTATGTCTTTAAGGAGACCTATAAAACCCACAGACACTCTGGCCTTCCAGGACCAAGATTGGACACCCTTGATCTAGATATTCCCCAAATGGAGGTGTCCAGCCTGTCAGTACAACATGTCCCTGCGTGGGAACCCCAAATCCAACCCAACCAACCTTCCCAAAACACCTCAAACCCAACACTAAATAAATATTGACAGTAGTGTCCTTCTCATAGCTGACCACAGGTCAGGTATCAGGTAGAGTGAAACTGTTATCATTGTCATAATGTCATTGTTCTATGTGGAATGTATACTGTATGAAGTGTGTACCATATGAATCTGCTTTGTTAAGGAGCAGCCTGTAGAAGCATCATAATGCTGTCTAGCCTGGGTACATTTACTTCCCAGTGATTTCTACGGAAAAAATGTGAAAAAAATATCCCCGCAAAGATAGTCTTCTGACATACAGTGTGTTGTAATAAATAACATTTCTATAAATTGTACTCCTACAAATGGCATTATCATTTTCATTTAAAGGTGCCCAATCTGTTTTTGGTGAGTCTTTCTTCACTCCATGCTGAGTTTGTGTGCTCAGAGAAAGGAAGACGAGGCTTGTTTGTCAGTGCTGAAGTCAATGTAACTGGATAGAGTTCAGTGTCTAATGACACTGCTTTCACTTCTACTGGGCCAAGCTGTCTTTGAAAACAGCATCTAGCCAATCTGGTACCATGGAAATAAATCTACATCCTGCATAAGCACTGACAACAAAAATGTTATGTACTTTAGATGCCCAAATCCTTTTTTAAGACCGTTTTCTTTCATTGTAGTTGGCTTAATGGCCTGACAATCAGCACAAGAACTGCAAAGCTTTCTAAACAAGTTGCACACAACGACTGCTTCACAAGCAGGCAGTGAGCCATACCAGGACCTGCAGACACTGTAAACAATTAACTTCTATATTTATACTGTAAATGTGCTCCTTCATAGATCACCACTCCTGATTGGGGGAGTCATAGAGCCACGGGTTTCTCATGTATTCTTTGGTAAATATAAAAAATTACAATATGCGCAGTTTTCCAGGGCCTACAGTAGCTTTTCCAGCTTTTAACCTGTTGCATTAACTAGGAGCACAGTGCTGAGTGTGTCTTGGCTGTTTTTCAGGCCCAGTTAACACCAGCCACACTAGCTTATGAAAATATCACCGGGCTTTGGTAAATGGTCTGTGATCTCCACCAAGTGGGCATGTGCTAATTTGTTTTCTCAGTGGGGCTGATTGTCACCAGTCGAGCTGGTGAGGGTTAGTTTGTCATACTCCTGTGCTTATATTCATTCCCGATCCAAAGAAGGTGGACTGATTCATAATTTCCGAGAGGGGTGTTCTCCCCTACCTTTTAGATGTTGTCCGAAACAATCTCTTTTTCCCCCTTAAGTTATATCTGAAAACTCATCTTTATCTTTAGGTAATTGTTTACTCCCAACAACCATGGGGATACCTAGGAACCAACTTTCAATCTCAAACAATCTTATTTTAGCAAAGCAGAGGCTGTATGTGAATATGAACACCAGCTGATCCTGGACTTTCGCATAGTGAGTAGTTGAGTTCAGGATAGCAGTACAACGTTGGGGCTCTCCACAGCACAGTGGGATCCGGCCTGCTTTGCCCTCCGAACGTGTGATGTCTCGCATACGCTCTGTACCACAGAAAGTGGCTCATACCCCTGCGGCCCAGTAAAAAAGAGAGAGAGAGAGAGGCCGATATGCACAGACACGCGCGCATACACAGAGACGCACAGTGAGAAAAGAGGAAGGGGTTTGAAGCGTTTTTGTTGCGAGGTGGAGGAAGTGTGTTTCGGTTAAAGTGACTTGGCATTTCCTGGTAGAGAAAGAGAGAGAGCAGCGCAGTCAGACGGCGCTGCTCCAGGGGCGCGCTGTGTTGTGGAAGTGGCCGCTCGCAACACACTGTCCCAGAGATCGGGGACTGCTGCACCCCAGCACCAAGACATGGACTGGCCCGGCGTCGCACAGCTGCAGGTAACTCGCTCAGAGCCGCCAGACTCGGCCTCGCACGCTCACAGGTGCAGAACTCGGGGAGCTGCTTGAACATGCGGACGTGGACCAGCTGATAAGAAGCTGAGAAATCCTTGTCTGTGTATGTGAACCAGAAATGCAGAGAGAGAGACAGGAACATGCTGAACCACTCAGACAAACAGCTTGTGCATTATAGCGCGGATACACAATAGCTCACAGGTCAAAGGATCCTGCAGGCTTTGTACCAAGAAAATTAATGATCTTAAATTAATAAAGACCTGCAAACACGCACGGACCGAGTTTGACTTTGTAGCTGCCTCGGAAGGTTGCTGTTGTTTTCAATTCTGTGTCGATTCGATGGATTCATCCTGTAGGTAGACTTACTGTACCTGGCTTGTTTGTGCGAGAGACCATAACTTCGCATTGAGAGGCTCCACCGTTGTTGGGCATTCTGTTTGGTGTTGTAATCTGTGTGGGAGCACTCATCCTCAGAGACGGCTGTCTGGGTTGTGGACCCAATCTCTGGACATACATGGAGTTTTTCTCTTCACTTCTTCAAAATCTGTTTCCTCTCACAGATTTATCTTTGGAGTCCAAAAAACATCATTCTATTTCTCTCATCAATGGTTAAATCTGCAGCGTCTCTTATTAAATAAATTAACAGATGAATTACTTTTTTGCCGTCACTTCAGGAACTTGTGGCAGGTCATTAGGGTCTCAATTCTGATCTAAAAGCTAGTCTTCAAACTCAGTATCTCTATGAATTCCTGGTTTGAGTGAAGGAATGGAGTTTAGTTTTTCAGTACCTCTTTGTGTTGAATTTGGTGCATGAATCTGATGTGCTTCCTTTTGTAGCACCACTTCTCATTTCTTCCTGGCGTGAGCATCGCTCATTGGTTCGAGTAGAGGTCACCCTGGCATGTAATGATGTAAGACAAGTTACAAGCAGCAGGAGGTGCATTTGGCCTAGTCTGGCTGATTTCATTGCTCAAACATTGATCAATTCAAGGCCCTTTTCAGGCGTCTCTTGAAGGCCTCCGCTTCCTCAACAGTTAACCTGCGTCTGCGAGCCCTGATGACCCAGTTAGATGGACTGAAAAGAATGACGTTCATATAGTTGTCAGCGCTGATCACTGTGGCAGGTTGTTGTGAAACGTGAAACATGAGATGTTCTATGCAGTGAAACTTTAATGATGGTGACAGGGCGACATCTCCTCACCTGTATTAGTGGTAGGATTTTGTATGTTTGTATGTGTCTTATATGTATTGTATATGTACTCTCTCACAGATAATAGTTCCCAACAGATCTTAGCATCCAATGTCTAGATTACATCACACAGATCACAAGATACCCTCGTATGACTAAAGCAGTGAGAAAGTAGGTTAAGATCCCAGTGCTTGACATTCGCAATTGAGAACAGTGGCTTCTAGCCGCCGAACAGCTGAGTGACATTTGTTTTTCTCAAGTTGAATTTCAGAACGTTCTGGGTATGAGAGTTCTGCAGAAACCAGAGTTTGTGATCTTGTTTTTGTGTTTCATGGAATCAATGAATGGTGAACGAAACTGCATTGTCAAGATCTTCCAATCCCCTCCTAAGAGTGGATCCAGCTCTCTTTTCAAAGCTGCTGTTTCTCTGAATTCCAGATTACAGATCGCTCACTCTGAATGTCAAGCAGAAACAGCTCATTGAATTTAAATGGCCAGTTCGTTTTTAACAGAAAGTCACCCAAACTTTCTTTGTCGCTTCAAACAAAGGCTGAAATATACCAGTTTGCATATCGGTGAGCCTAGTGGGTCCCAGCAAACAGCAATTTGAATTTTATTTTTACTGGAAATACGAAGTTCTTGATGATAATGACTTCCATTCATTCTGAGATGGCACTGTGTTTGGAGCAAGCAGAATTGTCCTGGGATGACCTAAATTGTAGTACAGGGTATCTAGTTTGACAGGATACAATCATGAAGCTTTGGACACTGGACAAAACCAGGCATCAAAACTGCTTATTATTACTTATTAGAAAGGGAGCAAAATCCAGTAGTGAAGCGACTTTCAGTGTGTGGAGCAGAGAGAAGGAATAGGAGGTTGTTCTGTGCGTAGAGACATATCAGGGTCTAGATATGTTGGTTCTGTCAGTAGGACATCACATTTGATCACTTTTACACCTGAAGGTAATTTGCATGCTTCATATTGCACGGGGCAAAGTTCAAGGCATGTACAGTAGTATGTGCAGTCTGACCCTGTTCACTGTTCACTGTGGAGAAGTGTCCAAGGTTGACTTTGCTGATGCCTTTGTGCATTTTCAACACTTGTATCCGGTCCGCTAGAGACCTTCTCTGTTCAAAAATAGTGTTCAAGAATAGTGTTCAGTTCATAGGAAGTGTTCAGCATGTGTTCTGCCCACACACTTCAAGGCTATTATTTATTAACAAGACTAACACAAAGCCTAGTGTATAGTAAAGGTCTAAAGCATTATACTCTAAAGGAACGCTCTTTATACTTTGTCTCTGGATAGTATTGCATTGCATCCAAAGGTTTGCCTGGGAATTAACTGCAGATTGTGTTGATTGATAGAAGCTACATGAAGGCACAGACAGAGGCCTGTGTTGTTCTGCTTTCCCTTGAGAAGGATTTATTCCTCCCTGGCTGGTAACTTTTTCCCCCTCTTGGTGTGCACAGCAGAGCTAGACTAGAGCCTGGCTGACATCTTGTATGGACCAGCCCTCAGGGTCTTCAGCAGCTGCCACACATCAGGCCTTTGTTGGGAGGAGGGTTTGTGTTTGTTCAGCACAATATACTCAACATTTCACGGTAGAACATCTCTCTCTTGAAACTGCTCCGACTGTTCCAGAATAGAACACTGTAGTTCAGTGATGTTTTGTAAAACACACATGGAGAACATCCATCTACTTTCTTACCGCTTTATTCAATACAGAGTTGCGGGAGAGCTGGAGCTTATTCCAGCAAGCACATAGAGAAAAGTAGACAAATTATTTTATCCACTTAAGGCTATTTACGGATGAGGCTATAGGCCTATATCTCCAGGAGCATGTGTTTTTTAGAGCAGTAGGTCGTTGTTATTATTTTTTACAGCTTCCTTTCTTGCCTAACATAATATTGGTTCACTACGGTATTGTTCTGAGTCATAATGTGAATATGAGGAACTTGGGCTGCTGCCAGAGCTGTGGCTCTTATCATTGTCCCAGAGTTTGGTGAGGAAGCTGTGAAGTGTCATGTCTATGCTACAATGTGCCTGCACTAGAAGCTGAAGAAAACAGTGCTCGAAGTGGCCTTCATTTATCATGTACCAGTTGTGCTGTAGTTCCTCCACCTGATTGTCAGAATGAGCCACTTGTTTATTTCACGGCCCTGCCACACTAAAATGAGAGGCGCCACACCGAATAGAACAGGGCAGTGCAAAAGGCTAAGCCCGACGTGTTAGTGTTTATCTAACTCTCTGCTGTTTTGTGTGTAGCGTTTTGTTGTGGTTGAATAATCTCTTGCCATGGCTACTCGTCTTTATGCTGCAGAGATCTGTGCTCTAGATGAAGGTTTCCCAATCCTCCTCCTGCGGACCCAGACGCCTGCTAGATTTTGGTCCACAGAAGCACTCAAGTAAATAATTGAACTCTTTGGAAAATGACCTGACTGTGCTTCCCAGATCGGACTAGGCACTGTGTTTTAAACAGCTCCTAGTTTTTTCAGATCCTGACAGAGCTCTGTCCCTGCTACTGAAACAGTCCAGCAAACATCGGCACATGTTAACAGAGCAATCATCCCTTCTTTCATGGCTTTTCAGTTGTTTTTTCTCCTAGTTGGCTCTCTTATGCTGAAGAAGATTGTTTTTGATTTTTCTGAAGCACAGTTAAAGCAGATTTAAGAGGTGTACTAGGTGTATAGTCGATTTTCAATAAATGATCAGGTACCAGAGTTAACACCAGCACACCCCAGTCCATCTCAGTGTAGAGAAGCTTTTAAACCTAAATCTCCATAATCTAGTTCAAATTGATTTGAACAGCAAAATTGGGTACATTTGCTCACAAAATGGACTTAGTGGGTATGTACCGTAGAAACTGTGGCTGTTCCGCCTCTTTTGGAGAGTTCTTAAGTTCTCACACCAAGGACGCACATTTGTTGGTATTTGTTTCTATAGTTACCTGCTCTTTGTGTGCAGTGTGCGTGGTGCCTAACCCCCCCACCCTGTCTCTCCCCCCCAGAAAGATGTGGGCTATCTGCAGCAGTGGCTGGAGACGTTCGTCATGTCCTTCGAGAAGATCATCGACGTGCAGACGCTGGAGCCCCGCCGGTCAGTTCCCCCTCCCTCCCGCGACCCGACGAGGGCCATGCCCTTCCCACACTCCACCCAGACCCCCGGGGCGTCTGACGCCTCTAGTCCGCTCACCCAGACAGGAGAGAGAGGACACCCAGACAGGAGAGAGAGGACGGTCTTGTAATTAAGTCTCTTTTACAAGGGTGTCCTGGCCACAGTGAAGTCACTTTTCAGCCATTTTAAACAAACACATAGGGCCAACAGATTATAGGTAAAACCGAATAGCTGTTTGCAGCACAATGGAAGGAATTCCAGCCCTACAGCCAAATCGTTTCATATAATTAATTTTTAGCAAATTGGATGCGGGTTTGGGTGGTGGCTTATAATCTCCTGCTAAATGGTCTGTTCATTCAAAGCACTCCTCCTAAAACAGTCAGCAATTCTCACGTTCCACCTAGAATATCAGAAGTTTAGTACTAACTCTTGCATTGCAATGTGGATAAAACTTTAATTACCACCAGCACAACTTTTGTACTGTGTTGGGCCAATGCACTTAGTAAAAGTCTAACATCATACAGTAGAATTGCTCTTGACAGACAAACCGAGAGACAGTGTAAAGACGTACTGACATACAGTGGATATAAAAAGTCTACACAGCCTTATTGAAATTGCAGGTTTTTGTGATGTAAAGCCAGAAATCAAGATAAATAATGTCAGACATTTTTCCATCTTTAATGTGACCTTGCAACCAACAAAATTCAAGAGAAAAACAAATAGATAATTATTAGGAAAAATAACTGAAAACCTACAACGCCCTGATTGCATAAGTGTGCACACCCATTTATAAGTTCAGGTGGGTAGCTGCGTCAGCATGCGTAGGCTGCAAAGGAACAAGTAATAGGTTTATTCCATGCTGAAAAAAAAGAGAAGAAAGAGAACACAACGTTTCGGCCGTGGAGCCTTCTTCAGGTGTCACCATGTTTTCAGCATGGAATAAACCTATTACTTGTTCCTTTGCACCCTTTTATAATGGGTCTGTGGCTGTGTTCAGAGTTAACCAATCACATTCAAAATTTATATCCAAAGGTAAGCAGCATATACCTGTCATCAACGATTAACCCCAAATAAAAATCAGCTGTTTCTGTAGGATTTCCTTGAAACGTTGCATCAGTAGGTTGCATCCTACTAGGATAGCCATGGTCTGCAAGGAGCTGACAAAACAGCTACGGGATCTTATTGTTGAAAGGTACTGATCAGGAGAGGGGTATAAATGAATATCAAAGGCATTGGATGTACCATGGAGCACTGTGAAGACACCGCTTCACAGTCATCAATAAGTGGAGAAAATGTGGCACCACAGGGACATTGACAAGATCAGGACCATAGGATCATAAAACCACAGCTCGTTATGAAGGAAAAAAAAAAGAAAAATCAAAAGCATAGTGTTCAACAATACACAGAACGTTAAGATCCGGATTAACTTCTTCCGTATGGCTACTCTTCCCGTGTTCACACATGAAGTGGAGAAAATGTGGCACCACAGGGACATTGACAAGATCCGGACAACCCTCCAAAGCTGATGACAGGACAAGGAGAAAACTTATCAGGGCGGCTACCAAGAGGCCTACAGCAACATTAAAGGAGATGCAGGAATTTCTGGCAGGTACTTGTCACTCCTTGCATGTGACCGCAATCTCCCGTATTCTGCACATGTCTGGGCTATGGGGTAGGGTGGCAAGACGGAAGCCATTTCTCACAAAAAAGAACACCCAAACCCGCATAAATTTAGCAAAAAAATACATTCGATCACCCTAAAACATGTTGGAAAATGTCTTATGGTCTGATGAGACAAAGGGTGAACTTTTTGGCCTTGATTTTAAAAAATATGTTTGGTGCAAAGACAACACAGCTCATCATCCAAAGAACACCATACCTACTGTGAAGCATGGTGGTGTCAGCATCATGCTTTGGGGCTGCTTCTCTTCAGC
Source organism: Lepisosteus oculatus (assembly GCF_040954835.1). Classification (NCBI taxonomy): domain Eukaryota; kingdom Metazoa; phylum Chordata; class Actinopteri; order Semionotiformes; family Lepisosteidae; genus Lepisosteus; species Lepisosteus oculatus. The sequence continues at coordinate 22,421,017 of NC_090705.1, forward strand.
TGGGACAGGGGCTCTAGTCAAGATAGATGGGATAATGTTTAACTCCAAATATCAAAATATTTTGGCACTAAACCTGCTGGCCTCAGAAAGCTGAAGATGAAGAGGAATTTCACTTTCTTACATCATAACGACCCGAAGCACACATCCAAGTCAACCAAGGAATGGCTTCAGAAAAGGAAGATCTAAGTCTTGGAATGGCCCAGTCAGAGCCCAGACCTCAATCCCATAGAAAACCTGTGGAATGACCTAAAGAGGGCTGTGCACAGGAGATCCCCTGGCAATATGAAAGAGCTTGAACTTTTTTGCAAGGAAGAGTGGGATAAAATTGCAACGTCCAGGTGTGCAAAGTTGATAGAGAGTTATTCACAAAGACTTACTGCTGTAATAAATGCAAAAGGTGCTTCCACAAATTATTAGTTGCGGGGGTGTACACACTTATGCAACCAGGGTGTTGTAGGTTTTTTAATTTAAATTATTTTTCCTAATAATTATCTATTTGTTTTTCTCTTGAATTATGTTGGTTGCAAGGTCACATTAAAGATGGAAAAATGTCTGACATAATTTAGCTTGATTTCTGGCTTTACATCACAAAAACCTGCAATTTCAATAAGGCTGTGTAGACCTTTTATATCCACTGTAAGACTGCAGAGCACTGATCTTCATACCACTTCTCAGCTTCAGTGCAAAGTCTGTACTTGTGCTAAATGCAGGCACTCGTGCTCTGCCTGATCTGATCACACTATTAGAACACAATAAGAATGGCTGCAAATCAGAAGAAAGAGAACACAACGTTTCAGTCATGGAGCCTTCTTCATGTGTGAAACATTGTGTTTTCTTTCTTTCTTCCTTTTTTTTAGCATGGAATAAACCTATTACTTGTTCCTTAGTAACTAATTAATCTGAAGATTTTATCCAGCCATTTCTTCAAAGAAGCCAAAACTGGGCTCTACAGCATTGCTGGGTATTTACACACAACATTGTTATGTATAAACAAGTGCCTCCTGTTAACAGTTTTCATGCACTTCCAAATAGTGGAAGTTTTGCCCTTGTGTCCTCTGGTTTGTGTTTCACTGACTCGGAAGAAGTCTGCTGGGTTGAGCTTGCCAACGCCTTTGAGACTCCGAGAACTTGTTTTAGGACTCCTCTCATTCTTCTCTTCAAAGTTCAGTTCCTCCAGCCTGTCAGTGCACGCAACCTCCACAGTACCATAGGCTCCTAACAGAGATGGAATGAGGTCAGGGAGCATGTTTTTTTTGAAGAGGGAATATCAACCCTATGATCTGCAGTTGCTTTTCACTTGATTGTGTGGGAGAGATTGACCGAGCTCCCTGGAAAGGTATTGCAGCCCTCGGTCTCCACCTCGCAGAGAGCATCACTCCTGACCTGAGTTTTACACTAATTTTAATTACTGTTGCAGTGACTCATTATTGCCAGACACCAGAGCTGCCAGCTGTCTCCGGGGCAATTTTAACCTCTGGAACATGAATCGGTCAACACAATTAATTGTTCATTGATCAGCATATTTGTGTTCAAAAGGGGTCTTATCTTATGGTCAATATCGCCACAAAGCATCTCGCAGTAAGACAGCACAGAGGGGCCTACATCAGAAGTTATACAAATGTCCAACCCATGCACAGATATTGCACTTTTTTTTTTATTTTCACTCAAGCTCATTGGTCTTAAAACTGGCTTATGTTTACTGTAACCCTGCCACCACCTTTTTGATATCATGCCTCCTTAGAGGAGACTGAGATGCAGTAGCCAGCAGTTAGCACCGTGTTCTGTCTTTAGTGCACCTGTTCTTGAACCGTCTGCATTATCAGCTCTGGTCCCAACAGAGGTTTGCAGTGCGATCCGCAGCCCAGGGCCTGCAGAAAATGTACCACTAGGCGCAGAAAAAAAGCGGTGTCTGATAAAAGATCACCAGAGTGAAGCAGCCTGAAGCAGAGCAGGGAAATCCCCAGAGGCTACATTCTGCACTTCCCCTCTCACACTGCGCCGACTCTTTCTCTCAACAAGTGCCGGCCAGTGCGCTGTGGTGCTGTTCTTTTGCAATTTCTGTCAATCACAGCCAGGGTTTGAGCCTGCACCCCTTAGGTTCAGGTGCACAGGAATGCACGCCTCTTATGCAGTGCATAAGTACAATGTCAGTCCTCATAAGAAAGCTGTACCTTTGACTGCTTCAGGCTTTATTCAAAGCTCAACCCTCACAGACTCCACAAACTTCACAGGCAAAACCATCACAACAGAGCTGTTCTCCGCTATAGGGGTGTTTTTTTAATTGTCAGTTATAACTTGCAAAGATCTTGCCTGTTTTAATACAGCGATGGCCTCTGCTATTGCAGAGAGCCTGAGAAATGTTTGGTATCTTTATCATCTGTTGTTATTCTTGTGGAATTCTGCCCCCCTTTTTGTATCTCAGCTCCAGCACAGATTTGCTATTAAAGGGGAACTGCGGTCCAAACTTCTCACACTGGTTCTTAAATCTCAGTAACAATAAATAAACAACATATTTCAAATTAAGCACAAAATTGTGAACTTTGTGAAAGTACTGTACGATGCCATGTTGTATGTACGGTAACGGCAAAGTTTGCACACATTACAACGTGATGCTGCCCTTCCTGCTCGCTAGTCACTGTAACTAATGTAATGCGATGTATGAGTGAATCAGTACAGGTTGTGCAGCAGACATTTCACTTCAGAAATGTTCCAATGTGATTTGCATGCAGAGTTGAGACAGGTTTTGTTGCCTCATTCTGAATAGCAGAATATGGCACTGCGCATATTTAGAAAGCGCCTATTTTATGACGTAAATTGGAAGTTTTACTTGGAAGTTCCTGTGTACATTTTATTTGTATTGCGGTTGGAGATTCACTTATCAATGCTGATTTTTTCTAACCTCAAAATATAAAAATAGCATTGCAGTTCCCCTTTTAATTGCTGAGAAACACGTAGGACCCATCACCATCTTTAATTGCCAAAGTTTAGATGGCAGATGCTGTTCTTCCAAAATACCTTAACCTAGATCAACTCATTGCTGAAAATGTAACCCTCTTTGGATAAAAGCATCAGCCAAGTAAATTAGTTTACTAAGTAAGTTAGTAGTGGTGAAAGAATTGGCTTATTTTCCCAGTCTATAACTTGTTGAATTGAAATTAAATGGTTGCTAACTATAAAGAAACAGGTGTGTCATAGGTTAATAAATGTTAATTGATAGCAATTTCAATTAATTAACTGTAGTTGCCAAGTTTGAAACCACCCTTATGAAGGACAAAATGTGTCTTGTGCCGTGTAGCCAAGCAACCAACCCACTCTGTAACACCTTGTCATTTCCCCAGGCCGGAAGAGTCAAGTTCGGAGATCCCCCTGTTGCCACGGGACGTCCTGGTGTTGCTCAGCAACCAGCTATGGCACAGCGCCATCCAGTTGTCGGGGCAAGAGCAGCAAAGCGGCGCCGCTGCCCACCCCCTGCTGCTCATCAAGTTCCTCATCATCATCTGCAGGTAGGCACGCTCTCCGTTGGCGTCCTTAGGAATCCCATCATCCTTCCACTCATCCTCTGTTGCTCTAACACTCCCTGTCTGACCAGTTTCTTTTTTCCTTTTTTTCAAATCCCTTTTTTTATTTCAGCTTTTTTTCCAAATGTCCCGTACAGCTTCCTGTTTGGTTAGGTTATACTTAGCTTTGGCATCTTCTCAGGATTTCTCCATCTTTCCAAGCCTGTGATTTTTTTTTTCCTGATAGGATCTCGGAACTCTTTGCTTGGAGCCCACCTCTAAGCGTTATCCAATCTTATATCACACGGGCTGGTGTCACTTTGTTGTCTCGTTGCTGTGTTGCTTTTACTAGTTGTGTGAGTTGTGTGACGCCAGCAGCCATATCACCCTGCAACTCACAACTGGCAACCCACTGAAGCTCAGCAGGTGTGAGCCTGGTCAGTACCTGGATGGGAGACCTCCTGGGAAAAACTAAGATTGCTGCTGGAAGAGGTGTTAGTGGGGCCAGCAGGGGGCGCTCACCCTGCGGTCCATGTGGGTCCTAATGCCCCAGTATAGTGACGGGGACACTATACTGTAAACAGGCGCCGTCCTTCAGATGAGATGTAAAACCGAGGTCCTGACTCTCTGTGGCCATTAAAAATCCCAGGACGTTTCTCGAAAGAGTAGGGGTGTAACCCCGGCGTCCTGACCAAATTTCCCTTTGGCCCTTACCAATCATGGCCTCCTAATAATCCCCATCTATGAATTGCCTTCATTACTCTGCTCTCCTCCCCACTGATAGCTGATGTGTGGTGAGCGTTCTGGCGCACTATGGCTGCCGTCGCATCATCCAGGTGGATGGTGCACATTTGTGGTGGTGGAGGGGAGTCCCCATTACTTGTAAAGCACTTTGAGTGGAGTGTCCAGAAAAGCGCTATATAAGTGTAAGCAATTATTATAATTATTATTATTTGTCTGTGTTGTGCCTGGAGGGGCTCAAGTCAGTGATGACAAAGTCCAACATTCTTCCCAGAGCTTTAGCTAATTCTTTCTCTCTATGTATACATGTATTAATATTGGAACAAGTAATAGGTTTATTCCATGCTGAAAAAAAGAAGAAAGAGAACACAACGTTTCGGCCGTGGAGCCTTCTTCAGGTGTGTGACACGCACGCTGACGCAGCTACCCACCTGATATATTAATATTTACTGTCTGTGTAGTGTCAGGTTTTTGCCTGTATGCGGGTGTGTGTTGATCGGGTTGTACCTGACCCCTTTCTTTCCCCCCTTGTTTTCAGGAACATGGAGAACATTGACCCGGACAGGACACCTGGATTCGTATTCGAGACCATCAAACTGCTTTCATTCTGCCTGGCTAAGGTAGGGGCTGAGGAAATACTTACTCCCCAGTACTTATGTTTCACTATTAACAGAAGGAGGGTCTGGGAGCAGTCAGTGTTTAAAGGGGTTTTGCACAGGCTGAAAGTTAGGGGCATCTCCTAAAGGTTCAGTAAATATGGCCACAACTAGTAACTAGGAAGGACATTTCCTTAACTGAGCTACATTAGTTCATCAGTCCAGACCTCATTCTGGTTTCTGGAGCCTTAAATGGACTAGAGAGTATGTGACATCCCTGAATGACATCCCAGTGATGCTGGTCTCAATTTATACAACTGTGTGGACTGGAGCAACTGGAGTAAAGTGCCTCACTGAACGGTACAACTGCAGAGACTTGAATCCACAACCTGTCAGTTAAAGGGAAACTGCAGTCCAAATTTTTCAGACCGGCTATTAATATAATAATAATTAATAATAATAATAATTGCTTACACTTATATAGCGCTTTTCTGGACACTCCACTCAAAGCGCTTTACAGGTAATGGGGACTCCCCTCCACCACCACCAGTGTGCAGCATCCACCTGGATAAAATCGCAATAACTATTAAATCGCAATAACCAAATAAATTCATTGAGAGTATAGAAAAAAAAATCAAATTTCGAATGAAGCAGAAAATCGTGAACGTTGTGCAAGTACTGCAAGTCGCCATGTTGTCACAAAACCCTGGTCTCGCCATGGGCGAGAGCAAGAGTTTGTGCGAATTGTGACGTGAAGCGACCCTTCCTGCTCACTAGTCGCTGTAATGACTAATGTTACTAATGTAACGTGCAAATAAGCACAGGTTGAGCACCAGACATTTCACCACAGAAAGTTTCCAACGTGAATTCTTTTTAACGGCAAAACCGTCTTGAAATCGGGAGCAGTGTTTCTGTTGGATTAAAAGAGATGTATTCACAAGCCACATGATGTCACCGGAAGTTTTGTTGCCTCTTTCTGAATTGCAGAATATGGTGCTGCGCATACCTTGGTGATGGTGTCTGTTGTGTGATGGAAATTTGCATTTTACTTTTATTGTGAATTGCACTCATCAAAGCTGAGTTTTTCTAACCGCAAAACATAAAAATATCATTGCAGTTTCCCTTTAAGAATCCGGAGACTTAACCATTACATTACTCCCCCCATCCTCTCTTTAAAAAAAAGGGCAGAAATACACATAATGATTGATCTGTTGATTCTTGTATATGAAGAAGAAGGTCAAAATGCAGAAGTTTGAATATGTTTCTTCAGTTTCACCACATCAGTGGTTGACTGGTAAGCCTTTGTGTTTTACAAGCCCTGTGGGTGTAGAAGTCTGCCTGTGCTCTTCTATCAGTGGAGCTGACTGGGGCTGGCCGGTTTGTGCTGTTGTTCATTCTGAGCTCTGTCATAGTAATCACTCAGTGACTTAGTCAATCGTGACTTAGAGAAACAAGCTGTTACAAGTCTCCTGTGTCTTGATTTTGCCTGTAGTCTGAATGACCTAGTACACTGACGCCTGGTGACTCACCCAGTGCAGCGTGATGTAAGTTAGTGGCAGCTCTGCCAAAAGAGGGATTTTGAATCTGATTGATTAGTAAAAGATGGGACCTCCTGAGCAGCGTGGGTTCCAGCCTGGATAGCGCCGCTAGCCAGCTATGACCCACTGCCAGCTCTTCTTCTGTCTCCCGTGTGCACTGGCGGGGTTCTTAGCAGTGAGCTGTATTATATGTAGTGACTGCTCTGAATTAGGTGGGTAAATAGCAAGTCATTGTTCTAAATTTAAAATAGAACTGCCGACAAGTGTCATGAAACTTGACAAAGGAAATGTTTTTTTCTGTTTTTTGTTTGCATCATTGATCTTAAATAGTCCTGTGAAAAGTTGATAGTTATTATATATTTTTTTATATTTGATTACATATATATATATACTTCCCACAAGTACCTCTCCTTCTTCATGCTTTTACAGTGATTTATTGTGCTTTTCAAAGATTTGATGTATTTTTTGTCTAGGAATTTCAGATTAGACTTGTATAAGAGAGCTTTGTGTTGAATTTCTCAAGATTATTCATGCCCTGAGCTCTCCTAGAATTTTTCTGACTATGCTGTGCTTAAACTGGTTCAAAGTAAAAGGCGCTGCGCAAATCATTCTGTGTGGTAATCAGAGCCCTTACAGTCCACGGATGTCTTTTTGATTGTGAAACACTAGGTGTTTCATTTCTGCGAAGGTGCAGTGAGCTTTTCATGGTAGAACTCCACCCACACTGTCCACAGCTCAGGTGGGCGTGCAGCTGGTATATCTGCCTTGTCTTGTTCTTGGGCCAGAGGGCATTTACAGCTCCTGAATTACTCTCTTGCGTCATTTCTTGCACCAGTGACAGTGAACCTCACAGCTAGGTGAGAAAGTGTGTTAGTGTTTCACCAGATGTTTTAGTCTCAGCCACAGAGGTGGGAGACCGAAGCCTTAAAGTGGATCATGGGGTGCGTGGGTCCTGAGTCTTTCAGAAGTGATGAGCACCAAGAGAATTTGCAAAGCATCTGCTCGCACATTTGCTTGATTATCAGTTCATGACAATTTCAGCAGTGTTTTCTGCAGATAACGCATTTCCATGTTTTTCTAAAGTCCAAGGAAATATATAGGATCACATTTCAGAAAGCAGCACGTGTTTTCCATACTGCAGATGACATGCAGGTAACAAAAGAGATATATTTTCAGATTTTGCAGATGCTGCTCTCTGGCAGTTTTGCTGTGTGAGATTTGTAACAGAGCCAAGATCAGTTTCTCCCTGATGCATGTCCCTACACCTGGAATATCTTCAAGTCCTGATTTTTCAATGAAGTGAGGCGGCCGGAGAAACCCATATTGTTGCCATATGAGGCTCATTCTTTTATTTGCATACCATTCAAATCAAGTTTATAGATCAGCATGTGATCCTTTACGGAAAAGATTAGAGCTTCCTCAGCTCTCTTCCTGATTTGCAGAGATAACAATAGCAATAGCAACAACAATAGTGTAGTTTTATATGAAAAAAAAGTAATTGAAAAGATTTAATAAGAAGGAAAGCAGAAGCTAGTGTGTGAGCTGACCTTTTCTGCTTTCCCTGTTGGAGCTGAAGCTCAGAGTGGGAGGGTGAGCACACACCCTGAATCCTCAACTGTACAGTATGTCCTGCCCTGCATGCTCAGGTCCACACAGTCGTAGCACTGCACACTCACAAAAACTGGCCTGTCGATACACTCCCACTTTCGGGCTTTATTCATGGGTGCTCCAAAAAATCCACACACGAAAAGTCACGCTTTTACCAAATGTACTACAGAGACTCGCACAACTATTGCACAGGTTTTTATTTCTTCTAATTGTCGTGATAGCCTTATTGACAGGCTTACATTTTGTCAAATATGGGCTTTTTGTGCCTTTGCCAATTCTAAGACTTGATCAGTAAATTCCACTTCTGTTCCACTGCAGTGGCTACCTCTTTGTTAGTTTCAAGAGGTCTTCCAAGTGAATAATGCAAACTAGGTCAGTTATTTCACTTGCATCTGACCTTTATTTTTAGTTATCCCATAGTGCTTATACAATTATTCTGGATTTGATCAGCAGTTTTGGTTGACTTATAAATACCCTGATCAGTTACTGAATACTCCACATGTGATAAGAAGTATCAGATATTGTTACTTGTTACTTTCACCCTCCTAACAGCACAGAGAATCAGTCCATCATATTTTACAGGAGACCTTTAAATGAACAGTTGAATAAAGCCTAAAACAATTTAACTGTTATCAAACAAACTGGTAGAGTGTTCAATTCTGTAATTTAGAGATCCTTTGTAGTAAAAATAAAAAAACATCCATCATCTTTCGAGGCCTGTTTGTTTCACTGAAACATTAGTCTTCTAATTGACCAATTGCTTGAACAATGTGTTCCTGATCTTTAAATAACAGATGCTTTAGGAAAATATTCAGGCTCTCCTGGACCAAGGTTGGAAATTCCTGGTTTAGATTTAGAATAAAAACAGGAATGATGATTGATAACCACAGTCTTGGGTATTGTGGTCTTTGACAACAAGACTATTAAGTGTACATGGCAGAGCTGTGGTGTGGGACCAGATTGACCTCACTGCTGTGTATGCACTCTGTCTCTCTGTGCACTGCCCTCCCTAGCTGTGGAGTTGGGTCTGTCCCACAAACCACATATAACTGTTTACTGTTACACTAGTTTCCTTTTTCCTCAGAGCTGGCTAGATAAGTGTTCTTCTTTGGTTAAGTCCTTGAGGTTGGCTTGGTTGTTAGGGAGCTGGCATGTTTGTAATGTTCATTCCCTTATTCTGAGGTATATTCTGTATCTATGAGGTAGATTGCTGAGATATCACCCATCTTAAATTTAAGATAACATGAGTTATACTACAGAAACAGCTGCAGACAATTTGTATGTGGAGACTATTTCTTAGCTGCCAGTGTAGTTTTCAGGAGAGAGCAAGGAGGTAGGATATGAGCTCCTTGTAGGATAGTTGTTTGCAAATGCATTGCATCCTGGGAATCTGACGCTTCTTGCAGAGCTCCTGACAGAGGACAAAATGTCTGATGTAGATGCACACCTGGAGGCGTGCTGGGAGATCACATTCTTTTGTCTCCAGATACTCCAGCTTCCTCCCGGCTAAATGAGGACATGCAAGCTTGGTTTAACTGGCAGCACTAAATTTCCCCTCAGGGTTTGAGTCCATTTCCAGTAGCCTGAGATGCTGTATATCCCGGTCACATCAGGCACCAAGATAGATACCAGTCCTCAACTTGCAGAGCACGTATGCCATTTGTACACTAAAACACAGCCTTCTCTGAAGGACAAGAAAAATGTACATTTGGTTTAAGAATCATTCTACCTGCGTTCTTAGTTGCACAGCTGAACTAGTCATTTGTTTAATAGAGCATCAGGCTCTGAAGCTGGGGTTCCGCTGGTGTAGCGGGCAGGGCAGGCGGTGATCCAGCCTCTGTGTGTCCTGTCTTGCAGCTGAAAGAGGAGCCGAGAGACGATGAGCAGCTGGAGACGGTGGTGCTGTATGGCCTGCTGCTGCTGGAGAGCCTCTTCGACCCGTACCAGACCTGGAGGAGACAGCTGGCCGGGTGAGGGGGGGTGGGGCAGGGGTCCTTCTGAGGCTAGAGCAGACCCTTTCCGATCCTGGTCCAGGTTTCGTTTTCCAGCCAAGATCTTTGCTCGCTGGAGCAGTCAAGTTATCCCATTGCAGGCCACATTAAAAACAAATTACAGTCACAGTACTTAATATTAAGTCAGGTGCATATGTTAAATATTTTGCCCCGTTCCCAAAAAAGTCTAGCAAGTATTATAGATAACCTTTAAACCATCAATTACTAAAGGCCCAGACCAATTTAACTGTGATCCATTAAATACGCAGTGTGTTCAATTAAGTCATTTAGGGAACATTTGGAAGAAAGATCAGAATATCCTTCAACCCTCAAGGACCAGTAATACCTTCATTGAAGCATTACTTGCTTATTGTGACTAAACAGGTGTTTTGAATCTGTGAATAATATGTGATGTATAAGAATAACTCTCCAGGACCAGGACTCTGGACCATTTTAAATGGGCAGCTTTAAAACAACATTGGAAAAGAACGTTATGTCCTTCTGAGCCACAATTATCTCAAGAAATAAAAGTGAAATGAAGGATATGAATAGCTGTTAACCAGCGGGGTGCGATTTGAAACTGAGGCGTGAGCGCGTGTCACTACGAGGGGAGCTGTGCTGACATGGTCTGTCTGTCTGCCTGCGCTGCAGGGAGGAAGTAAGCCTGCTGGAGAGAAGCAAGTACAAGTTCTCCCCCATCGCTCTGCCAGAGGAGCTCCCAGCCTTCTTCCACGGCAAGTATCCCCGCCTCCCTCCTCCGGCCTGTGGCTCCCTGTGTCCCTCCCGTTTCTCGCCCGAGACTTCTGTGTGCGCAGCGCAATACTTTAACAAAGTAAAGCCCTCAGCTGGCAGAGAACAAATGCTTGCACGCGTGTCTTCTTCACTACTGGGGTGGATTTGCCTCGTGAAGAGTGAGGAGAGGACAAGAGCCTGCACAGAGAGAGAGCTGTCAAACCCATGAGCCTCCTGTTGCTCAGCTTATGTCATTTTTTTGTTAATCATTTGCTGTTTTAGGCCGTACTGTAACTGAATGTGCAATCTACCCCCAGTCTAAATGAGTGTCAATAGGAGTCGTTTAAATTGCTCTGACAGCCCCGTAATTATCCCACGCCCAGTAGAGGTTTCTCCTCTTGTTAGTGCTTCTTGCTCATGGAGTGGGAAATGAGACGTTCCAGGGTGCGGCGGCGTTCAGTTAGCACACCGATGTGCTTGGGTCCTCTCCGGGAGGTGAGCGCTCCCTCAGTTGTTGAAGGATACATCTCAGAACCAGATCTTCCTGCTTCAGGCCGCTCTCCCTGCCTGCCTCCAATGGGCTGGCATGTGTGTATGTGTGTATGTGTGTATGTGTGTATGTGTGTATGTGTGTATGTGTGTATGTGTGTATGTGTGTATGTGTGTATGTGTGTATGTGGGGGTGGGAGGGCAGGGATTGGGTGCTACCACACTCTTCTGACCGTGAGACTGGCAGACGCGCCCTGGCAAGCCTGTCGATTTTCAGCGCCGCCTGCGAATCAGACGTGCGAAGGACTCCCCCGGGGCACTGCCATGCTTTTGAAACGGACACAAGCAAATATCCTGAGTCTTTTCTTTTTTTCTCATCTCCCCCCTCTCTTCCTTACTGCTGCTTTCACAAGACTCCCAGATCTCTTCATTCACCGGCAGTTTCACAAGTGGCTGCGTCTTGCACAAGACCTGCAGAAACTCTGGAAGGGTTGGGTTAGGCAATTGTCTGGGGAAACTGGCAGCTCCTGACTCTCCGTCTCTCCTGTAACTCCTTTCTTTTAAAGAGTGAGTCAGACAGGCCCAATAGAAGCTTGCTCCATTTGTGTGAAAGTCTAAGTGCAGAGTAGGGTGTACCAGAGGCACCTAATACTTGCTCCTGGACATAGGCACCAACTTCTCAAAATTATTTGGCCATTCGTTCTAAAAGGAGCATTACAGAAACAAGCATTCACATAAACAAAACATTTTTCTGCCTTCCCCATTACTTTAATTAATGGTATTAAACGGTAACGCGTTTCCTACAATAATGAGGCTTCGTACTGTTGGTAAACAGGGAGTGTTCCTTTACATAGTACTTTTGCTAATGATGTCATTTACGATGTCCAGTTATACACAATCTTCATTTATATGCATTCTGTTTTTGTTGGCAGAACCCATTAGTTATCATATAACATTACTCGCACAGCTTTGTGGCTACAGAAAAGGTTTTGCTTCTTAAACCTTCCAATTGGTAATTATTGGTACTGAAAATGACCATTAAATTTGTCATTTTTTTCAGTCTTTTAATTTTCTAGTACCAAAACCACACACGTGCTGTGCCCAAGAAAGGTTTTCTTATGGTTTCTGCTTTGCTTTAGCGTATATTGATACCCTTTACCATTCTTTAATTGCTCTTCTTGCTGTGCTTAAGGATGTAATGCTGTTCAGGATTTAGGGGCGGGGAGTCAGAGAGGGTACTTGAGCCTTATTCATAAACATTGGTTAACACCCTACTTGTAGAGTTAGTTTAATAATTCACGACAAAGTTTTGTCGTCTGGGTGGACAATAGCTTCAGGAGACAGAAAAAGAGTGTGATGTGCATCAGAGTCATTCCAAGTCTCCATGAGAGGTTTCAAGAGACGTCCTTGTAACCTCGTTAGCGTGCCTCAGAAGCTTGCCGCAGCGTGGGAGAAGATCTTTAATTAGGAGTGTTTCTCAAGAGCTTGGGCTCCTAATTTGCGATGCGTCACCAAAGCTCGGGGCTCATTTCAGCTCTGCAGGTCCCAGCGGTCTGGGGCGCTCAGATGGGAGTTGGAAACAAGTGGGACAGAGGAGGGCCAGTTGGTACCTTGATGGTCAGGCCTTTTAGTAATGCAGAGAGTAAAGGGAGAAAGAAGAAAAGAAGAATGCTCAACTGTAAAATCATAGAGGTGCTGTCCATTAACCAGTAAGCAATAAAAATAATGGAATTAGCTGGACACATTCTGTACTCCAAAATAAATTATATTCAACAATTCTCATCGTTCTAGTAAGTGAGAACTTTTTTTTACTCACACCCGCCCGCGGTTGTGAGAAACGAACCCGCACCTGCCTGACCTGTGGGTATGAGTCAACCCATGCAACACTAGTGTGTAGCCGTCATGTAATATGATTTGTGCATATTTGAGAGATCCATGGAATATTAGTCCATATTTCCTTCTTTTGTCAAGCATACACAGCTGGACTTTCAGCTAGTAAAATGTGCCAGTTTTATTTTTTTTAGTCAAAATTTTTATCACTATCTCTGTGTGCCTCTCGTGCAGAAAGCCTGCAGGACAGCGAGAGGCTCCCAGAGCTGCCCAGGCTGCGATTGGTCCATCTGCAGGGTGCGGTTATCAGTGGCAGCAAGGTGAGGCCTCCTCGCTGGTTGGGACAGGGGTCACCCTGGGGCAGAGGTTATGGGAGATTACAGACCTTAAATTGGCATTATTGAGTCCATTAGGCCAGGACTCTTATAGTTTTCCTCTTGAAGGTAAAATGTTTCATTTAAAAGACAAATGTGATTGTTTCTGAATTCATTATTTCCATTGCAAGCATTGTTTTGCTTTGTCCTGACTTTGATGCTCTAGGATGATGTTAAGTGCCTTGAACTTGCCAGAAATATCGGAACCAGCTGCAGACCTTTGACTCCAATCGCTTTGATGGCAGAGGGTACTTCTCGCATTGGAGATAATGAATTTTGTGGTTTATGTAAATTCGTTGCTCAGAATGATTGAATGAAGTTCCTGTACTGTCACACTGATCTGATAAGGATCCGCCTCATCAGTGGGAAGGGAAGAGCCGCGGCTCAAGAGAGAAAGAATGAGAGGCAGTGATGAGGAATAGGAGAATTACAGAAAGCAGGACAGGGAGTAGTAAAGTTTAGGTACCATGCTAAACATCCTGTCTCCTCACAGAACTGGAGCCCAGGTCCTTTGTCCAATCTGATCCTGCCCAGAGGGGCTCCTCACAGTACCCATTCCACCCCTGTTCACTTTAACACTGGACCGGAGAATGACAATCTGATTCTCTCAAAGTGCTTGAAGGAGTTTTGAAAATTGCCTTTCATAGACCACGAAGGCAGCAACAGCTTGACCAAACGTTTGTGTGCAGGATGAGAACGTGATCTGTCTGAACTCAGCCCCTCCTTTACACTACGTGTAGTCAAGCTGTCCTCCTTCCTCTTGTCTAATCTGAGCCCTGCTGTTCTTTCCCCACCACAGATTTGCATGCGAGTAAAGGGCTCTGACAGGCAAATGAGTTTTCCCAAGTGCACGTCACTGAGATCTTCACGGGGAGGGAAAGCCGCTCTGTTCTGTCTGTCAGCACGTGTTGTCATGTACGCAGAGCGTTTTTTGCTCTGAATGAGCGCTGCATAAATTATCATTAAAAATTCTATTGATTGTTTAGGTTGGAAGGGGGCTTTGGATAGGGGTTTGAATACTAAAGACAGAGTCTGTTTTTTTATGTTGCAACAGTTTTGATTTGGATTTAACAACAAATATTGCAAATTTCTTTTCTTGGGTTTCCTTACAGTATGCATCAGTGTGTCATTTATTCAGTGGCATGAGAAGTGAGTAATGTAATTTGACAAAAAATGTATTTTAATTGACTGACTTAAACCTCCACCTTTTTTATTATTAACACACACTGTTAATTGGAAGGATACTGATGCAGAATTTGATAACTCCTTAGCTGAAAATCCAGTTTTACCCCTGCAAATGTAAGTAAATGTTACTGCAGATACCTGTGGAGAGAATGTGGAGTGATACAGTGTCAGTGTGTTGGTGGACTATAATTGTTGAGAGTCTTCTGTCTTTGATCCAGTGCAGTCAAGTGTGTTTCTGTGTCCATGTGTTTCAGAAGAATGGCTTGGCTGCCATCATGCCCATGGCAGTAAGCGACCTCATGAATGTGCTCAGCTCCTGGTGTTACCATGGCACGCCTGAGCCCAAGGACCCCCGGCTTCTACGGCTGACCCTGAAGTGCCTGACGACAATGATCCACCTCCTGCACGCTAGCAGCCTGGACCAGCGGCAGGTGGACATTAGGAGTGTCCTGGACAACTACTTCCGTGCCCTGAACTGGGATCGCTTGCCAAACAGCCAGGAAGGAGAGGAGAGGTGCCGCTGGGAGGATAACCTCGTCACCCTCCGCACACACATGCTCAGTGAGGACCATGTCTGACAATATAGATCCTACTCCATTTCCATCTCTCCTTCTTTTCTTTCGGAGTCTTTCTCTTGCCTCTTCCCTTTCCTTCTGTTATTCTTCAATCTAGACCATGTACAGGATGATAAGGCAGCAGATATCACGGTCTGCGGATATTGACCCTCTGCTGTGTGCCCACAGATGCTATCCCTGACATGCTGAACTGTGCTGACCGTCCCGTGCTCCAGGCCATCTTCCTCAACAACAACTGCTTTGAGCACATCCTGCGCCTCATCCAGAACAGCAAGGTCAGAGGGTCCCTGTGCGCCATTCTCTTCGTCTTCTCTGCTAGGCCTGCGTACGCATAGAGAATCCAGTCTTACTGAGTGTCTTCTCCAGTGGTGGTGACCCTGGCAGCTTTGCCATGAGCCCACTGTGGGAGCAGGGTGGCATGGAGGGTCTGGGATCTGTTTGACGAGAAGCCTGTGTTTGTGTGTATGCAGGGAAACGCAAGTATAAGTGTGTGCCGTGCATGTGTAGATGTTTCTGCCTCAAAGTTTGTGTGTATTTTGAGTTTGAGTGTGACTGTAACAAACATTTTCCTGTACGGGGATGTCAGTGACTTTAGAGGGGCTTTAGAGGAGCTGAATCCACAGAGTTTTACATCAAGAGCTCCTGCCTCAGACCCATTGTAGGGTTAATTCCGCTCTGTGGAAAAACATTTTAAAGAACTAGGTTTTACAATAGCCACACGAGATTTTCTTTATTAGAATTTTTCATTTTCTTGCATGGCCTACTTGACAGTTTTGAGATATTTTGGGCTCAGAGCCATAGCATATTGCTTATAGCTGCATACACCCATAGAATTTAGCTAAAGCAGAACTCACAGGTGAAATGAGCAGTGAGTTTGTTCATTGACTATAAATCTTATTATTTTTTTGGCTCATGCTTTTATCCACGGGAATGCACAGGGCTGAAAATGTTAAATTAAAATATGAAATCTACAGAGGCAGACTTCACAAAGTTAAAAACTGGCAAGGCTTCAAACTAAGCTACTTCTTGGGTCAAGATAGGATTAATTGAAATCAAGAGGCAATAACTGTGAAAGCGCCTTCTCATAATTGGCCTTTCAAAATAAATTCCTCCGATGAGCAGAATGTCTCCACACCCTGTTGAGCAGGTGGATGTGTTGGGAAAGTGTGCAGAAGATGCCTGCCAGTGCAGTGTCTACAGTGCTGTTGTGTAAGATGTGATATTCGGGGGTGTTGGGGATGTGTGAGACTGAGTGTGTGCAGTTTGTGTTTCCTGTGGAGTGCCTGGATGTCTTCCCTTCATGTGTAGTCCATTCCACTCCACTGCAGTCTAGTGTAACGTTGTGCTTTCCAGTCTAGTGCACTGCTTTACTGTCCAGTGGAGCTCTGTGTAGTCTAGTCTAGTCCAGTGCACTGCTATGTTTTGTTGTCCTGTTGAGCCCAGTCCAGCGCACTTTAGGACTATGGAGTCCAGTCCAGTGCACTACTGTACTCTGTTGTCCTTATGAGCCCAGTCCAGCTCACTGCTGTGCTCCTTTGTCCTTCTGAGCCCTGTCCAGCTCACTGCTGTGCTCTGTTGTCCTATGGAGTCCAGTCCAGTGCACTGCTGTGCTCTGTTGCCCTATGGAGTCCAGTCCAGTGCACTGCTGTGCTCTGTTGCCCTATGGAGTCCGGTCCAGTGCACTGCTGTGCTCTGTTGTCCTATGGAGTCCGGTCCAGTGCACTGCTGTGCTCTGTTGTCCTATGGAGTCCGGTCCAGTGCACTGCTGTGCTCTGTTGTCCTATGGAGTCCGGTCCAGTGCACTGCTGTGCTGTTGCTGACACCATGTCTCTGTCTGTATCTCCGGCAGCTCTATCAGAGCAGTGGGTGTAGGCCAGACTGCGAGGGCACGTATGACCTCACCACACGGTTACTAACCGAGCTTGATGTGGAACAGGTACTCCACTGGGCTTGTTTCCAGCTCAGCAGAGCTGTCTGCAGAAACTGCACCATCTCAGCATGTCTCTCTTTCTGTCTTTCGTGAGTTTTTATCTGCTTGGTAGGGGGTTCTGTCTTTTCAGCTGTCTGGGTCACCTGGGTGTTCTCTCCACAAGGTCACTGCCAGCCCCCTTAGCTTTTTGCACCTTCATTATATGTGTGAATAATGCTCCCAAAGCCAGTTCTAGTGTTGTTTGAATCACAGGGTGGACATTACACACAGATCCAATGATTATGTGGTAATTACCATATAATAAAGGCCTGCGTGTACTAGTTACATTGTTACAATTGCACAGCCTGTACTTCAGCCCTGCATTCTAAATGAGCAGGTGCTGATTGGATCACATCCTAGTATCCTAGTATTAGGTCTACGGCCCAAGCAGTACAAGATTTGTTCACCCTGTCTAGTATGCACGCAGAAGATAAGCCTTAAATAAATGACATGAAGCTTTGTGATTTGGCTGTTTTGAATGTATTGAGAATATGTAGCATAAGCAGCTGCTGTCGTCCTGGTATCTGGTTTTCATTTGACATTCAAAGATGTAGCTGGCTCCATAGAGCAGAGTTTTGTCTGCCTCTTCCCTCTGTGATTGGTTTGAAAGTGTTCAGCTTCTTTGTGCGACCTCCTCCATTTCAATGAACATTTTAGGGGAAGCTAAACTTAACGTCTTTTAAACAGCAGGCAATCAATCTGTTCACACCTCCCTGTGTGTGTTTACATTTAAGAGCAAAAACATTCCCCTTCTGGACAGGCAAGATTCCAGTGCTTTTAACCTCCCTCCCCTCCCTGCTGCCCAGACCCGTGCAGTGCCAACACACTCTCACTGCTATTGCTTCCTCCCATTGTGTTTCTGTTTTTCTAGCACTGCCACAGAAAGGACGTGTTCATCTGGCAGGGAGAAGCACACTGACACACACCAGTAGGAATAACGCAGAGCTGGCCCTAAAGTGGAGGCCCATGTGGTTAGGGCCCAGGGGAGCTGATCTGCTCTGACTGTAAACTCCTCAAGCGCTGCCCAGCTATGCTTCGCTCGCACAGATGACATGAGGATAATTAATCCAGAAGCAAACAACCTTATATGGCCATTATCGAAGCCCCTAGCTTTATGAAGCAGTGTTAGCCTCTGCAGGCTCCATTGTGCACTCGCACCATCCCTCAGGACAGCGCTAAGAGCACTGGGCACCAGGATTTTCCCATCAAGGACTTTGTCAAAATATGATCATAGTCACTGTAAAAACAATAAAATATGTGCAAAATGTGCATAGGTATATACAGATATGTCCAAAAAAGTACAATGGTGCAACATGCTGTCCATAGACGAGCAAATGAAGAGCTAACAGTCCTAGCCTAGGGCAGCATTATACACCCTGACAGCTGCCAGGAGGAAAGACCTGCGGAAACGTTCCCTTGAACACCGTAGCTGGAGAAGTCTGTTGCTTATAGTGCTCCGCTGCCCAGTAACAATGATGGCCGTGAGCTTGGTCAGCATTCTCCTCTCAGCCACCACCTCCAGTGGGTCAAGGCTCATCCCCAACACAGAGCCAGCCTCTGTGCTGAAACGTGATGTTCTAGGAAACGGCAGAATTCAGAGTAGAGTACTTCTCTTGAGATCTTAAAAACATGGTTGCTGTTTCAGTCAAGTACTGTGGACAGATTAGAGGAAGGCGTGGTTGCAGTGTGGGGATATAGTTCCCAGCCACACACTGACTCACCAAGCTGGTCAGAGATTAAACTCTGACCTCTGAAGTAGTGCTGTAACGTCCAGTAGTGCCGTAAGTAGTTTGCATCAGTTATTAATGATCCACAGCTATGCCTGTAAAGACTGTAGCCACAAGTTATGCATTGGCCTACCCTGTCAGGAACACTTTCAGTACAGGTTTTAGCTGTGAAGAGATTGAGATGACCGACAGCGATGGGAGCAGTCCTCAGTGTACTGCCTCCTATGCATCTTGCATGCCCTGTGCTGTACCCAGCCCTGCAGAAAACATCCACTGTCTTTGCTAATTAATTGATGGAAATTATGATAATAAAAAACAATTAGGCACCTTTTCCCACAATAGAGAAAGATATGTGCTTGCACACCTCTTTTGCCCCCTTCCCACAAATGCTGTTTTGACATATCTGCAATTGTTTCTCAGAGCGCCAGAGCTTAAATCCTTGACTGTCCCCATGTGAGTGGGGGCTTGGGAGCTTCGTTAAGGGGTGTTCGATCTCCCGCCTGTGATATTGCACAGTGTCAGGCACCACGCCCCCTCTCCTAGTGATGCAACAGTGACAATGACCATCAATGGTTGTAATCTAAGGTCTTGGATCCATACTTACACATAGTACGTTTTGGTGACATCTACACAAAATAATAATTTGTAGTGAATTAGTAGGGACCCCTGATAACCTTAAAACTATAACTCATTCACCAGTCGTGAAATCTAAACACTGGGTTCTTGAGGATGGCTTTCCAAACCCAATCCAAACCGAACTTCACCATGAAGAGCTGCATTGAATTTTTGTCCTGCTTTCCCTTCCATCTATCAGGCAATGATCTCTGTTTTATTGAGTTGGGCCCTCATGTAAAGCACCGGCTGGGGCTGTGTGAGTAGAGTTCCTTTTCCTCTCTCGTCAGGGGGATTGGTGCCTTTCTGTTCTCTACTCCAAAAAGTGCTGGCAAATCGACGCTCTTTCTAGTTTTTAAGTGTCAGTCCCCTCACTCCACGACAGTCCTTCCAGAAAATGCCATCTGGGCGGTTGAAAAAGTGTTTCTTGCAGCTCTGGCTTAGCTCTGTGCCGCTGCCTAGGAGGAGTGCTGCTCTCTAGTTGTGGTTTGTGCTGGGCTTTGAGGTGTGTGTTAAAGTGGGCTGTAGCTGCCTGAGCTCTGCTTGGGATGCCATGGTCTTGGCTATCAGCGCTTGGTGGCAGCAGATACCCGCTTTGAGGCTGTCACCTCATTGTATGAATGGCTGCTTTTTCTCTGAATGGCTCTATCTCACATTCTGTCTTTGGGTTTTTCATTCTCTGCCTGCCTGTCAGTTTCAAATTACAAAGGCTTCATTCACAGTGATTGATGAATTCCTGTGTTTCCATAACAGTAAGAATAAACATTGATAAACATTTATTCCAATAATATAATGTTATTATTAGAGAAACGGGAGATCACATACTGATCTTGAGTTTCCTTCCCGAGCAAGAATCATAGATATTCTCATTCTGACGGCTGTGAGAATTCTGGGATTTGATGTTTTTGTAGGAAAGGATGTTGCTCTAATATCTTCATTTTTTTAACAGTGTAGCAGAATAAGCATCTCTGCTTCTCCAGGTCTGCCTGTGCCACTCACTTTCTTTGCCCTGGCTGTGGTAACTGAGGCTGTTCTTCATAGGGATCTGTTTCTCCTTGATGTCTCTCTCCCTGTTCAGATAGTCACCCAGTGGGTGTTATGTTTTAGGGCCCCGTAGCATTCAGGTTTGTGTTGTGTTTGCATTTCCCAGTGCACGGAGGGAAACGTTTTGCTCACTCTCAGTCTGTCTGTTTTTTGCTCTGCCTTTCTCTTCCCTTCACAGCTGTTACTGCTGTCGCCGTTTTTTTCCGTTCTGTCTTTGACACGCTTTTATCCCTCTCTGTGCCCAGGTTTGGGAAAAAGGCTCAGATTCCATCACAGTCCATGCGCTGGGGGTTCTCACTGCCATCATGAGCAACTCGCCCTCTGCCAAGGTTTGTGTCTTTTCTTCATGTCGCAGTCACCTCTGCCCAGTTCTCAGCCAGTTAGCGATTGTCATGTAACGGGCAGCATGGTGGCACAGTGGTTAGTCTTGCTGCCTCTCTGCGCTGGAGCCCTGGGTTCAGTTCCAGACCTGGGGCTCTATCCATGTGGAGTTTGTACATTTTCCCAGTTTTTGTGTGGGTTTGTTCTGGGTTCTCTGGTTTCCTCCCACAATCCAAAGACGTAGGCTAATTGGCTTCTGGGAAAATTTGCCTTGGAGTGAGTGTGTGCATGTTGGTGTCTGTGTGTCCCTGGTGATGACAGGATCACCAGGATCACCATCCAGGATGTATTCTGTCGTGCACTCGTTGCAAGCTGGGATAGGCTCCGACCCCCATTTGACCCTGTATTGGATAAAGTGGATGAATGGATGATCATGTATTGCAAAACAAATGTCACTGCCCGGCTGGCTGTCTTTATTATAATCTTAGTGCCTTGCAAATTAAATCATCTATTCCCAACTCTCCAGGAGGTTTTCAAAGAAAGGATTGGCTACTCTCACCTGTTTGATGTGCTGAAGAGCCAGGGCCAGCCAACCAAGCGACTTCTACAGGAGCTGATGAACATGGTGAGGGCAGCCGTTCTAACAAGTGTTCAAGCACTGAGGAGAAGAAGTTAGCATGTGTCAAATGCAGAGGTGAAGAAGTTACAAGTCACTGCTCTGCAGGAGAGTTCTTGTAACTCAGGAGGTTACACTTACTTGGCTCTTTCCTTATCAAGATTTCAGCCCTGACCACTGACAGCCCTGTAATACTGTATGTCACAGTGACTTGCACTAGACCAGAATGTCGTGCTTCAGAGAGGTGCTCATGTCTCAGTTTTGCTTAAAACTTTGTTTTAAAAGCATCATTTAGTCTTAAAAAAAAGATCTTTGTTCATTACTATTAAACTTAATTTAGCTAGAATGTACCTTTTATTAAATGAATTAATTTCTGTAAAGGGTTTAGGCATTTCATTTATGGATTTAATTGAAAATGTTAATGCTTTTCTGATGGATCAAACTGTTTCTTCTGGTTACAAACTTTATCAAAATTTTGTTAGAAGTGGCAGGGAATTCACTGTCTTTACTGTACTTAAATACCTATAAAACAGCTGTTTTAAACATTTTTACCATGCTCATGATAGTTGGTTGTGGGACTTATATATCCACCAACAAAGTTTAACAGTCTGTTTCTCTAAAGGTTTTCTCATTTTTGCTACCTGTTTTACAAGAAAATTGGTGATTTCAATATTCTTGAAGATTCAGATTCTTTGGTGTTTGATGGGTTGTGAAATCTTGATTGTTAGAATCACTGCCTGGGTTGTGAACAACATGTTGATGTGCCTTCTTATTCTCCAGACCATGCTTAGGATATGGCCCAGTATGTGATCTATTACAGCTTGAAGGACAGAGGCTGAGCCTTTTCCAGTAATGATACTATGTTAATGTCCTACATGTTTGTACACATTTACTAATTGGTACTGCTTTGGTGTAACTGATGTGAAGCATCAGTTTTGAGAATGAAATTCTTTGAATTTACATTTGACTTGTAGAAAGCAATTGGCCAGTTGGCCATAGCTGCACAGTTACCTTTGGAACTCCTCTGAGGAGCATGTCACCGCAGAGCTGGTTTAATGACACTGACTGCGCGTATAGTGGAGACCCCTGTGGGACTGTCTCTCTCTTCCTCGGTGGGCTATATAGCTGACCCTAACTCCGGTCTTCCCTCTGATCAATTCAGTTCAATTCAAGATGCTTTATTGGCGTGACCAATGAGTAAAATCAGTGTTGCCAAAGCAAAACAAATGCAATTAACATAAAACAAAAATCTACAGACGTGTACAATAAAGACACAATCAGAAGATATTTACATATAAACATATGGAGTATTATTTGGAGAGAGGCTCACTATTCCTCAGGCTGTGATAGGAGATCACATACCGAGTTCTCTCCTCCCTCTCCCAGTAGGATTGGTAGGAATGTTTGTCTAATCCCAGAATATTTGTCACAGTGCAGTAGGACGTGTGGCTCTGTCTGTATTTCTCAATTTAAAAACTCAATTTCTCTGGTCTCCCTCTCAGGCAGTTGAAGGGGATTACTCACAGGCAGTGACGCTGGGGATCAGTAATGACCAGCCCCTGCTGCTTCTGCTCCAGTGGATTCCTGACCTGGCCTCCCGCAACCTGCAGCTGCTGGTGTCTCAGTGGCTGGCGGGGGTGTGTGGGGGGTCCCTGCCCTGCCGCACCACTGCGGTGGAGGCCGGGATGGTGTGGGCTCTGCTGGAGGTGCTGGCCCAGCTGGAGCATCTGGACAGACAGTGTGCCGAGGCCTTGCTGGGGCTCCTGCAGTCGCTGGGCTCCCTCTCCCTGCGCCCCAACGAGTTCAAGAGCCTGCTACGACTCCTGCGGGTGGACCAGGCCAATTCGGGGGCCGTGCACCCCTACTGCGGGCACGTGGTGAGGGCGCTGTCCGCCATGGCAGCTCGGGAGGGCCGGGACAGTGCCCTACAGTATTTTGACCTCACTCCCAGCATGGCTGGCATCATGGTGCCCACTATCCAGCGCTGGCCAGGAAGCGGGTTCGCCTTCCATGCCTGGCTGTGCCTCAATGCTGAGAGCCATGACCTCACTCCCACAACCCCCACTTCGCCCTCCACCCCCACCCAGCGCCTGGGCAAGGGCCCGCGCAGGAAACAGCTGTACAGGTAAGCCCGAGGGAGAGAGTGACAGAGGAAGAGAATAAAGGGGAGTGATGGGCAGAGGAGGAGAGGGAAGGAGTGAGGGCGAGTCATAGATGGAGTGTGAAAGGCGGTATGACAAAAGACAGAGTCCTGGTAGACAGTTTTACTCTGGAGCTCTTTACAACGACCTCTAAGTGTGGCACAACAGCAAAAAACTGAGTACACAATGACAAGGACAAAAAAAGTGGGGTGAAAAAGCTTGGGAAACTGACTTTCTAAAACCAAAAGTAAATCTAAAACGTGCACTAAAAGCTTTAGTGAAAAGACAAATCTTCATGCAAATGTCAGCAGTGACTGAGACTCTGGAGAGGACTGAGAGATGGATTTGGGTACCGAGTACCAGTATCATTGAGCTACACACCACGAGGCTCCATTGTCCTTATTGACTGGTTCCTCATCTAAGACCTAAATCTAAGATCTGGACTATATTGATGCAATAAGACCTTAAGATAATGTGAAAAGAGAGACCATTCATTGCCTGATACATGAGCAGGACAGTCTTGAAGTCCTCTAAACGTTTCCAGCAACTGCTGCTTTACAAAGGACTGGAGAACTGTGCTGGTTCATTGTAGATTCAGAACTGAAGAATTCCGGGCAGATTTAAAACTTCGTACCTCAGAAGATACCACAGTAAATAAGGCTTACAGATATCTGAACACAATATATTGCTTCAGAAGCTACAGTATGTAGTGTTTTGGGGATGTTGGTAATGCTGGAATGAAAGGGAGGTGCTCTCAGTGTGTTCTGTCTCCTTGCAGTTTCTTCACGGCAAGTGGCACAGGGTTCGAGGCTTTCTTCACCTCAGAGGGGATGCTAGTGGTGGCGGTGTGCACCAAGAAAGACTACATGGCCGTGACGCTGTCTGACTGTCCACTGACAGACTGCGCCTGGGTGAGTTTTACAGTGGGGCACCCTCTCTATCAGCACAGGTAAAGACAGGCTCACTCTTGCAGGAGAGCCCAACATGACTGTCCCAGTACTGTTAGCTCATGCGTCGGGCAGTCCCAAAACACATGTTGTGATGTTACTTAAATGAAGCTTTGGCAACACGGTTCCTTCATAACTTATGCATAAATCACGTACAGCAAACTAAAAACTCACATCATCACACCAGCACCACTGTCACTGAGCTGCATCTGCAGAGAGGCCTTGCCGGTTCTTTATAGTGTCGTCCATCGTTTTCACTGGACTTCTGTTGGCCTGGAGCTGTGATCTCAGGTTTTGGCTGAAGCCATGTCTTGTTATGAACCAATACGAATGATCACCTGCCTGTAAAGTCACTTGCGCATGTGGATGCAAAGAACGATGCATGCTGTTTTATTGTGTTGTGTAGCATTTACGAAGGAGTGATGTTTTTTTTTAACCTCATTCACACAGAGTTTTGACACTTTCTTTACCGCTCCTCCTGCTACCACCAGGTCTAGCGAACACATCAGATTTCAGCGTGAACCCAGCCAATGCAACATTTTTATTTTGCGCCGTCTCTTCCCTCCCCTCTTCTCCTTTCTCACTCTTGCCTCCCTGTCTCTTGCCACTCTCCAGCACTCAGTGGATGTGGTTCATATTCCCGGGCGGCGGCCCTTTGGTCAGAACCTGGTCAGTATCTACGTGGATGGCTGCCTGCGCAAAACCGCCCAACTGCGCTTTCCCTCGCTCAACGAGGTGAGACCTCCCGACATCCCCAAGGGGTTAGGAAGGGGGGGAGAATAAAAGACAGGGGAGATAAAGGGGTGTGAAACTGAGCCAGAGAAGGTCTGGAGCCTATTCAGTTCTGCCTACCGGGTGTTAACTCAAAAACATGAAGGCTGAACATTTCTCATCTGTCAACATTGGTGAGGAAAGTAGGAGGGAGGTGAATATAAACATGGAGAAATAAAAACAGAGTGGGAGAACTGGGGAAAGATAGAATGCTCAGTGTACTGTCCTGATAGGTTGAATTATGGGTACCGTTCAAGTCTCTGCTTATACATTTAGGGAACAACATATGGTTTGTAGCAGACATACCGCATATTGATGTAAGGAATGTGCTGCGCTTTTATTAAGGCCATCTTCAATTCTTGGAGGACCCCAAGGTCTTCAACTTGTTTAACGTAATTCATGTAATTTTCTTATCTGGAAAATTTTAATGCAGCTTTGAAGGAGGCTCTTGTTTATGCAAAGAATTGTGGGAGTGTGGAACAGGCCAACCAGTCACATTGTATAAGTTGATACCACCTTTCACGGAATGGCTGCATACATTCCTTGGGTTAAAATTCAATAAATGGGCTGAAAGGCCTCCTCTCTTTCTCAAACTTCATGTTCTTAAGATCATAATTTGACAAATGCACCAAGCAATGAAAACGTGAAGGGCCTGGGCAGAAATATTAATTACTGCAAGGAAGTGACTGCTGCAGGAGCTGGGATTCCCTGTGTTAATGGCGCGTCCCCTGTGTTTCTCCTATAGCCCTTCACCTCCTGCTGCATCGGCTCAGCAGGACACCGGACCACCACGACCACCTCGCCCACCACACCCCTGCCCCCCCACTCCCCGGCCGAGCCCGCCTTCCCCCCCAACATCCCCCCCCTCACCCGCTCCCAATCCTTCCCGGCCTCTTTCGCCACCATGCAGTGGGGCGGCCCTGCCCCCCCCGCCTCCCGGGACGCCCAGGTGCACATCATCCCTGCCGGGCTGCAGGACACAGAGTGGGGCTCTCCCACCTCGCTGGAAGGACTTCTGGGGACCGCCTTCATCTGCCATGAGGCCCTGCAGGCCGCACAGGCCCGCGCCCTGTATGCAGCAGGTTAGACCTGGCTGGGTGGGGGGGGGGCACTGATGAAGTACAGGGAGAGAAACACGGAGCACCCTTAGAGGAAGGGGGAGGCAGAGCAGGAGAGCGGATGATGAAGGTTACAGAAGAGAAATGCTAAAAAAGACAGCAAGTAAGGGGAAGGTTTTGGGAAATCGTTCGTTTTGGATTGGCTTTAAGGACAGAGAGGGAGAGATGATATCCCCGTGTCAGACCTGGATCCCTGTGAAAACCGATACAGGTAAGAAAACAATCATCCTGCTGAAGGACAGGAACCGTTCGTCTTGTCCTCACTGTGCTCCTCTCCCCTCTGCCGGCAGGGCCCAACAGTGTGTCCCTCTTCAAACCGGATGGGGAGCTCTCCGACCTCAATAGCAAGCTGCTGCTATACTACACACCAAAGGTAGGAGGTGCTACTGGTGTGATTTTTCTACTACCTTGGGAAAATAGTGGGAGTGAGGGTCCACTCACCCACACACGGTATAAGTTCCAGCTGCCGAAGTGAAACTTAAAAACTACAAACCGTACTCTTGGTGCATGGCAGCTTGAGCCGTTCCAGGTTTTACAAGCCAGATCATTATGGATTTAAGCCAACACCTGCTTCAGCATGTTCTGTTTAATGTCTATCTTCTGTACCGTGTGAACGGAATAGGTGTTCAGAATGTTTCATGACAAATTCATATAAACATATATTTTGTGTGCTTTGGTAAGAACTAAAAGACCATGAAATGGGTCAAAGTCCTGTACAGGGGGAGTCAGAGTTGTTCCTCTGTTGCACTGGCAACTTTCCTGTGCTGAGAGAGAGAGGACTGCAACAGGACAAAACTCAGAATGTGATATTTCTTTATTACCACTTCATACCAAGGGTTTGTTATTTTCCATCACCTATTTAACTCGGCAGGGGCCCCAGTCTCACTCCAGGACAACTGCCACATGTTTCTGTGCTGAAGAGAGTCATGGAGTCACTTTCACAATGTCAAATTACGTAACTGAAGCCTAGGCCTCTCCAGGCAGCATACTGGCCAAGCTGAAAGGGTCCGATGTGGTCTTGAATGGTCATTGAGGGGGGATTCTGATAGTCGTCCGGTCATAATCCCACAGATGGTGGCGTTGCACCATGTGCTCCTCAGCCAAGCTCAGACACCTGATGTCTGTATCTGTGGTTCCTCCGAGCAGCTCTCTCATTGCAGCTCCTGCTGTCTTATTTTCTCTTTTGTAAATTATTATTTGTACCTGTATTATTTTGTTAAGCGTCCTGCTTAGTGTTGTTCCCTGCAAACTGTGATTCATTTGTCATCCTAGTTCTAAGACATTATTTCTTGTGATTTATGATATGCTTTGACAATGCAGGGGTGGTGCCAGTAAAGCTCATTCAGTTGAAGGCATCGTTGCCCGTTTCCTGTTCTTTCTTCATGTTGTGAAGAAATGTTATCTCTCCCTCATTCCCTCCAACCTCTTTCTCTGTGCCCCAGGCCTTTAAAAACCAGATTTGCCTGGACTTGTCTCCTGCCCACCAATATGATGGACGGCTCACTGGACACAGGGTGGTCAACTGGGATGTGAAGGTCAGAGCTGACCGTCTGTCACAGCCATCATCTCCCTCTGCGTGTGATGGCCTGTCTGTCTGTGATTAAGTCTGTCGGTGTGTCTCCCTGTGTGTCTCTGGGCTTTGCCGCATGTCTGTTTTTCAGACGGTGCAGCTCACAGTGTGTCTGTGTCTGCGTCAGTGCAGTAACCCGTGTCCCATGGCCTTTGTCTCCCCCCAGGATGTGGTAAACTCAGTGGGGGGGATGGGGGTGCTCCTTCCCCTGCTGGAACAGGTGTGCGCGCTGGGGGAGGCCGGGAGAGAAGAGCAGGAGACCTCTGACCTGCTAGGACCAGAGCTCACCTCCTCCCGTGGGCCTGCTGGCATGCTGCTGCCCCTGGGCAAGTCCTCAGGTCAGTAGGGGTCAGGGTGGCAAGGCTGGGGGGAACATGGGGCTGGTTCTGGGTTTGGCCAACCTGTGTTCCGTCTGCGTGGTCTCGTCTGGGTTGTGTGTGCATGAATAGCACCTATAGGGACTTCACATCATGTGTTGGCCCTGTGCTCTGTCCTTGTTCCCCAGAGGGTCGCCTGGAGAGGAACAACGTGGCCGCTTTCTTGCTCATGGTGAAGAATTTTGTTTGCCATCACCCCGTCAACCAGGACAGCCTGTTGCAGTGCCACGGCCCTGCCATCATCGCTGCCATGCTCACCAAGGTCAGCGTAAGCACTGTGTGTGGACACTGCAGGCAGCAGGACCCTTTCTTTGTGTCTCGTCATTGGCTCTTTCCTCTTAAAGTATTCCTTTCTTTCTTTTCCTCCTCAGGTCAATCTCTTTCTCTTCCCTTTCACAGTCCTTCCTCTTTCTTTCCTCTGCTTTGGTGGTAGACAGACAGATAGCAGATGTAATGGAACTCATCAGCCTTCCACAGACTGGATTGTTCTATACTGTGCCCATAGTCCAACTGCTGCATGCAGAAATAATAATAATAATAACAACAACTTATATAGCTCTTTTCTGGACTCTCCACTCAAAGCGCTTTACAGATAATGGGGACTCCCCACCACCACCAGTGTGCAGCCCCACCTAGATGATATGACACCAGCCATAGTGCACCAGTACACTCATCACACACCAGCTATCAGTGGGGAGGAGAACAGAGTGATGAAGCCAGTTCATAGATGGGGATTATTAGGAGGCAATGATTGGTAAGGGCCAACGGGAAATTTGGCCAGGATGCCGGGGTTACACCCCTACTCTTTTCAAGAAACACCTTGGGTTTTTTAGTGACCACAGAGAGTCAGGTTTTATGTCTCATCAGAAGGACGGCACCTTTTTACAGTGTAGTGTCCCCATCACTATACTAGGGCCTTAGGACCCACATAGACCAGTGGGTGAGCTGAGTGTCCCCTGCTGGCCCCACTAACACCTCTTCCAGAAGCAACCTTAGTTTTTCCCAGGAGGTCTCCCATCCAGGTACTGACCAGGCTCATACCTACTGAGCTTCAGTGGGCTGCCAGTTGTGAGTTGCAGGGTGATATGTCATAGCCAGCCAACATATGAAATGACATAGCAGCTAAATGCCCCCTTCCACCCCCAGGTGCCCAGCTCCCTGATGGATATGAGTGTGTTGATGGCCTCCCAGATCCTGCTAAAGCAGGTATCCAGCGAGGGGAACAGCGCCCTCCTGACCAGCCTGTACCAACATCTGCTGTTCGACTTCCGAATCTGGAGCAGCAGCCACTTCGCTGTGCGAATAGGTACTGTCCATGCAGGTCCATGGGCCTTGCCGAATGAATTCTGCCATGTGGCCCATGATCCGATTGATCCAAGGGTCTCCGAGGTTCGTGGAAGAAATCCAGTTTCTCAGCTTTAACAACGTGGCTGGGTTACTGGTTCCATCTTCCCATAATTCTTTGCGTAAATTAGCATCTCCTGTTGTGGGTTTTAAGTGCACTTCCTGTAGTTTCCTACTTCACTGTAATTGTCATAACACTATCAGATCTAATTAATCGCCACTTAAGATCCTGTCACTGCCGATAGATTATTGCTGATTTTACAGGGTAACTGCCTTTTAACAGTCACTGCTAATACCTTATTGTTCAAGATGTTGTCAGTGCTGCTCCACACACAGTGCAAACAGTCTCTTCACGTACAGCTAACACACACAGTCCTTCCAGCTTATGAGGATAAACTGTCCCTGGGAACTTCATATACGATTTGCCTGGTTGGCACACACACAAATCAGCTCTCAGTAATTTACAAGAAGGCAAGCAATGGTGCGATGTGATTTATTTGAAGGTGGAATGTGAAGTTCTCTTTGGTTTCCCTCCCTCCTTCCTCTCCTTGCAGGACACGTCCAGTACCTGTCTTCCGTGATCAGCGAAGGCAGGCAGCGTTTCCGCAGGAAGTACGGAGTGCAGTACACCCTGGACTCCATCAGGACGCACTACGGGTAGGCCTTTGGAGGGGAGCTAGAGGGGGGCAGACGGAAGGTGAGGAAGGAGAAAAAGATGAGAAGAGGAGAACAAAGTGAAAGGAGAAGGAGACAATGGGCAAAGAAGGAGAGAGGCCATGTGAAGAGAAGGTGAAGGAGAGAGTGAGATGAGTGAGCAGATGATAAATTAGAGAGTGACAGGAACTGATATTGCCAGCAGCCATATCACTCGCAACTCACAGCCCCCTGAAGGTCAGCAGCTGTAAGCCTGGTCAGTACCTGGATGGGAGACCTGGGAAAAACTAAGGTTGCTGTTGGAAGAGGTGTTAGTGGGGCCAGCAGGGGGCGCTCACCCTGCAGTCCATGTGGGTCCTAATGCCCCAGTACAGTGACGGGGACATTACACTGTAAAAAGTGTTTTTACAAAAGTGTTTTACATCGCCGTCCTTCGGATGAGATGTAAAACCTAGGTCCTGACTCTCTGTGGTCAATAAAAATCCCAATGCGTTTCTCGAAAAGAGTCACCCCGGCCTCCTGGCTAAATTTCCCATTGTCCCTTACCAATCATGGCCTCCTAATAATCCCCATCTATGAATTTGCTTCATTACTCTGCTCTCCTCCCCACCGATAGCTGTGTGGTGAGCGTTCTGGCGCACTAAGGCTGCCGTCACATCACCCAGGTGGAGCTGCACATTGGTGGTGGTGGAGGGGAGTCCTCATTACCTGTAAAGCGCTTTGAGTGGAATGTCCAGAAAAGCGCTTTATAAGTGTAAGCAATTATTATAATTATAAATTAACTGTAAAACCAGGTGAAGAGACAGAGCGGGTGAATTAGAAAAATTGGATGCACCATTAATCTGAGACTGTGTCAACAGCACCCCCTTGTGGTTAGGTTAGCCATCAGTAAAAGCACGTTTTCAGAGTGTTGTAGTTCAGGACAAGATTGTGTGCATTTGGTTTCATCTCAGTATCTCACAGGAGACGCAGTACCATGGTAGCCAGCACGGCCGCCTCCCAAATTCAGGGTCCTGGGTTTGATTGTGACTTTGAGTGTCTTTCTGTGGGAAGTTTGCATGTTCTTCCCATGATGTTCATCAGGCCCTCTGGCATCCTCCCACCTCACAATGACAGGGCGGCTAAACGTTATTGGTCTAAATTCTAAATTTTTCTCTCTTTGCTCTGCGGTGGCTTGGCATCCCATCCAGGTGGGGAGCAGTATTGTCTTCTCCCTGCTTGCCACTATCCTTAACTGGGGGCAATAACAAATAGTTGGAGAGATTCAAATCTTATTTATTTAAATCAATCCTTGGCTCAGCTCTGTTACTTTTTTTATCTAAGCCCTTTTACAGCTGATGATTGGAACAGTTGCACTTGTTTAAAAGGTGCTGTTCTCTTTTCAGAAGCTCACTGGTAGGTACTGGTCCAGTTAATTAGATAATAGCAAGGCCAGTTACGGATTTGAGAGCTACATCCATAAGTCACTGATCCTTCTAGACCACTGCTGGGCTGAGGATCGTGGGGCTGAGCAGGAACATGTCTGTGACGTGTGTGTGTGTGTTGTAGGGCGGAGAAGGAAGGAGGGCCTCTCTCTGACGAGGTGCGGACGGTCCAGACCTCGCTGTTCGCCCTGGCGCAGGACTTCCTCCAGAAGGGGCCCACCACGGAGGAGCTGCACAGCGTTCTGGCCTACATGGCCGCTGTGGCCGAGGAGCACCAGGTACCAGGCCAGGGGAGGGCAAGAGGGCTCCAGCGATGAGCCAGCCATCAAAACGCAAGTGAATCACAGGTTGTGGCTTGCTAGTTCATATACCGGCTCGTCCCAGGTTACATAGCACTCAGTTTACACAAGTTCAACTTTACAGTAGGGTGACCATATTTTGGTTTTCATAAAAAAGGACGGCGGGGGATGGAGATAATCGACACTCGACAAATGCCTCCAAAGTAACCTATCTTTGATTTTTCTAATAAAAAAATCAATTTAAATTTAAACTCTCTAGTTTTATTACACTTCTTAGTAAACTGATAAACAGTTGCAGTGTTGCTATTTCTCTTCCATAATGGCAAACAAGGAAAAAACTAAAATATAGCCCTATTTTTTAAGTTTTATATTTTTATTTTAACACAACAAAAGTCTGAACATCTGAGGAAAAAGATTAAGACATCATAACTTAGGAGACGTTCGCATTGGTTGCAAAAATGATCAATTTTAACGAAACATTTTGAAATATAATGAAACAAGTTAAACATTGTTATTTCCCATGGCCATAAAAACAGCCACACAGACAAGAACTGTTTTTACGCTGCATGTAAGTTCAAAACATCTACCGGTAATGCATGGAACGAAGGAAAATATGTAAGCCTATTTTTTTTTACACAGTCTAAGTAACGAGCAAAAGAAAATCCCGGACAACTTTTGGAATTTTATAAATCCCGGTCGGACCGATATTTTAGTCTGGGAAAAAGATTAATTAAAAAGATATAATTCTGAAAATGTTCGTCTTGCTGGTTCAGACCTAATAGTTAACTTCAGGCAATAAAAACTTGCCATCCAAGTCATGTACTCCTTTTAAAGCATGTTCTATTAAAAAATGGTCATATCCATTAATAAAACGTTCAGATTTACAGAGGTAAGTGGAGCCTACACACACCTGCGTAGTGCTTCCTTCAATAGCTCTAGCTTTTTTAAACCATGATTTTAATTTTTTTGGTTTGATTTTTAGTCTTTAATCCACATTTGTTACATGTTATTGCTGACTACAGCATATTTGATGTTGTACAAAGTACTACGTGTTCATGTGCTGAGGGATGCACTGCCATCACAGTAGAAAACTGTAAATGTGCATGAGGCTCAAGGGTGAAATCTGACTCGTGTAACTTTCTGGGCCCAAACTCTTACTTGAGTTTAAGACGAGAGAATCTGGCGAGAAATGAAGCTCTTCCTGTGTGTCCTTCCCCAGTTCAGGCTGTGTTTTATTGGAGTTTATCGGGTGGAGCAGCTTCTGGCGGGGTGAAATGATGGGCGTCTTGTGTCCCTGCCCTGCCTGCAGGTGATCAGCGTGTTGGACATGCTGTACAGCCTCCTGCGCTCCTCCCCGCCCCGGGACCAGCTGCTGGCTGTGCTGCTGGATTCGGGGGTGGAACCACTCTACTGTCTGCTGCTCAACGGCGCCTTCGGAGACGGCGTGAGGGAGAGAGTCTTCCGGGTGAGAGGCCTCAACGCACCTGTGCC
Organism: Lepisosteus oculatus; assembly: GCF_040954835.1. Classification (NCBI taxonomy): domain Eukaryota; kingdom Metazoa; phylum Chordata; class Actinopteri; order Semionotiformes; family Lepisosteidae; genus Lepisosteus; species Lepisosteus oculatus. Next base: position 22,454,598 of record NC_090705.1, read on the forward strand.
CACCCACTACACTTCCTGTCGGGGGTGCCAGTCGCAGTGTTTAAGTCTCCTTGTGCAGATTCAGCCAACACACCCCGACGGTTTCCCTTCTAAGTTATATTAAATAACTTACGCAGCTCGCGAGTCCTACACCAGGCTACCTAAAATAGTTGGAGTTGAAGTTTTATTGCTCTGCACTCAGTTCAGCTTTTTCCCCTTTTTCTCCTGTACAATGTGGTAATGTTCCTTTCCCTCCAGACACAATCTGCCCTTAGCTGCAGCCCATGCTCATCAGCATAGAGCAGGAATTCTTTATCATATCGCCTGATGGCAGGGTCTGCTGGCTGCTCAAACGCTGTGGCTAGCTCACTTATTAAGACATAAGACATTCAACAGTGTCCTCTTTTTAAAGCTATGATTGTCATCCACTGATCCCCCCCCGGTATCTGCTCTCCTCGCATATCCTCTTTTCCTCTCAACCCCTCTTTCTTCCCTTCTCTCAGATCCTGTATAAGATGCTGAAGTATGAGCGTGTGTCTGAGCGCGGCAAACACCGCTTGAAGCTGAGGGACTGTGGGTACTTGGGTCTGGTCTGCAGCCTGGGTGACATCCCCGTCACCTTGACAACCATCCGTTGCCTCTATGAGCAAGTTCTCGCTACAGGTAACCACACTTAGTGACAGGGGGACAGGCTGAAAACCGGGTGACAAACGTGGAGACGGGGAGATAGATAGGATGGACAGAAAGGAGGCACAAGGAGAAAGGAAGAAAAGAGGTAGAAAGTGAGAGCTAAACAAAAGGAGAGAGGAAAGGCAAAAGACTAACTGTGGGACTGGGAGGTGAACAGTAGAGAGAAAAGAGAGTTTTGGAGGGAGAAGGTGGTGATGGAGATGAGGGTGGGTGGTCACAGAGGGTTTATAAGAAATGGGGGGAAATATTGGGGATGAGGGGCTCGATTGAAAGCAGTAATAAAAAAAAATAGTAATGTCTCTCCACTGGAGCCCTTAACTGTGTCAAGATTGAGAGAAAAGCCTTCAGTCTTTGGTGGCCTTGTTACACCTCAACACCTTTTTTGTCTCTTTCTCCTTCCGTCAGACTCCACTCCTAACTTCAGGGACCTGTTGGCCGTGGCGTATCTCTCTCACCGGGCTGACCTGGCTGTGCGCCTTGACGTCTGCCGCAAGGTAAGGCCAACTTAAAAAGAGTATGAGTGACTGCCTCGTTCTCAACATCGCCACCTCCGGGGTACTCACTGAATCACCCACACTGCCTCTCCATCTACGCCAAAGAGCACATGCCTTAACATTTCACACTCCATATTCATGTCATGGTAGACGGGAATGAATTATTTCTGTTAGCATTTTTCTTTTCAAAGACAAAAATATATTAAGTTTTGTTTCACTAAGTAGAATCCCTTTAAACTACTTGCCTCTGTTAGTAAACAATTGTACCACATAGCCACTGAGTGAAAAAAACTAACATGCTTGAACATTACAAGATGTCTCTCAGTTTCATTCCAATGGCTCTACAATGTGATGTACTGGCACATGTAAAGTTAGACATCTACATTTGCAGAAATTCTTTGAGGATAAACTTAAATTATTAATTTTAAACAAAAATTTATTCATTTCTCATACTGAAAGTCCTGGGAATCCCAATCACGCGGGATCAAGCCAAGAATTGGTTACAGTGTAGAAAAAAGACTTTTGAGAGAGTGTGACATGTCTGTCTGGGAGTGATTAGTGGTGTGCGTTTAGGCTCACTGCCCTTGCTTACAGCCTGATGACCTTCCTCTCTGCCTCCAGCTGTTTCACCTCATCTACTCCAGCGAGGACAACGTCAAGCAGCTGGCACGCCAGCCCGGCTGGCAGGACGTGCTCACCAAGCTCTACGTCAAGGAGTCCTACGAGTCCCGCGCTGCCAGCCAGTCCGGGCTGAGCCCGGCCTCGTCGCTGGAGACGGCCCAGCCCAGCCTGCTGAGGCAGGACAGCATGGTGCTGGAAGAGCCGGCACATGAGGTCTTCCTGCCATACGAGCTGAGGGTGGAAGAGGAGGAGGAAGAGGACCCGCCGGATGTGTCTGTCTCAGAGGGGTTCTCTGACCTCTCGCTGTCTCCCGTTGGTGGCAGCCAGCTCAAGAACTTTGGAAACTCGCTCAACTTCAAGTCTTTTGACTCGGCAGAGTTGGCCAGCCAGTCGTCCTCCATTTCCAATACTGTGGACATACCAGGCCACCGGGCAGATGAGGAACAGGGCCTTTACCACCCCCTTTCCCCCTTTAGTGGCTCACCCTTTGACCTAGGGCTGGAGCTAGGAGGGGGTGCAGGTGGGGGAGGCACTGGATCACAAACCCCAGTAAGCCAAGCTGACACCCCCTCCCCTCTCGATAACTGCAAGCCCTTCCCTGGTCTTCGCGCCCGAAAGAGCTCCAGCCTTTCCAACATTCTGGATGATGGCAGCTATGGCACAGAGGTCCCACCTGGGGACAATACCTCTAACACCTCTAACCCACAGGTACTGTTTATATGACACCTCAAATACCTTTAACCCACAGGAACTGACTGTACAACACCTTTAACACCTGTAACCCATGGTTACTAACTTTGCAACACCTCTAACATCTGTAACCCAAAGGTACTGACTGTACGACACCTCTGACACCTGTAGCCCACCGGTACAGACTGTACGACACCTCTAACACCTGTAACCCACCGGAACTGACAGTACAACACCTCTAACACCTGTAACCCACGAGTACTACCTGTACAACCTCTAGCACCACTAACCTACTGTTATTAACTGATTAAGTGCTTCTGCTGCTCCTCACTGACCTAGTAAAATACATTGGCTGTCTGATACTTTAGTTTGGCTTAATTCTTTTCATGCCATTTCAGTTATTCTGCTGATTCACAGGTACATTGACTTTCTGTAGAACAACCCGATGTGTCAGAATAGCACTAATCAATCCCCATACTTGTCCAACTTCTCCTCTCCCCTCCAGCAAACCCCAGAGGAGGAACTGTGCAACCTACTGACGAATATCGTGTTCTCCGTGATGTGGAGTGGGGCAGAGGGCAGCGAGGACGCTGTGTGGCGCGAGAGGGGGCAGGTCTTCTCCGTGCTGACCAAGCTTGGTTCCTCCTGTCAGCTGGTGCGCCCACCAGATGACATCAAGCGCAGGTGCAGGGAGTTTGCCCTCCAAGTCAGGATTTTGACTTGAATTAATTTCCTCACCATGTCCGTGTGTGTTTTTGTCTGCCCCTCTACCTTTCTTGTATCAGTGAGGCTGAAAAAGGCGTCTCTCGGTTTTTCTCTCCATCTGTGCTTTCCAACTGACTCCCTCCCTCTGTCTCAGTTTGTTGGAGATGATGCTGGAGTCATCCCTCACTGACCTGAGGGACAGCGTGGGCACCTCGCCAACTGGACACTGCCTTTCCATCGTGCGCCTCCTGCGTCTGCTGCAGGACTTCCTGTTTGCAGAGGGCACGGACAACCAGGCGCTGTGGAGCGAGAAGGTAAGGCCCGACGAAAAGAGGCAGAGGGGGAACGCCGATGATTGAGGAATGGACAACGAGCTCCCATTGTGCAACTGTTGAAGGGTTCCAGATCGCAACATCTGAGGTTGTCTGGGACTGAAGCAGTAGACATATGTAAAGGTTGAAATATCTCTTCTTATTTCTCTCCCTCCTCTGGATCAGAGAGTAGGCACTAGAGGTGTTGAGAATAAGGGGGTACAGTCCCTGGGAAACTGGTACTGAGGAGGAGAGTCTTGTGGGATTGGAGGGTGGCAGTCAAGGAGGATAGACTCCTCTATGATGTTTATCAGGCTGGAGCTTATCCTGTTTTCTGTAGTGTAAAGTGTACTGAGAGCTGCACTCTTTCCCCAGAGTAACAGTCCATCCCAGGGTAGCAGCATTGTTGAAGGGTACCTCAGGTGACTCTTCAGCACATTGGTACTGGACAATTGTTGGTACAACTAAGTAAACAAGAGCAATCAGGGTTAAAGCTCATTGATGCAACAACAGCACCAGAAGGGAGGAATTAAACCCACACCCTATAGTTAGGAGTCCAGAGACTTCACCTCCACTCAGCACGCCCTCTTAATCCTGCAGGTTTAAGATCCTCTGGTGATGCCTGCATCTCTGGAGTGGGTGGGTGTAAATAAAAGCCTGTGTTTCAGTAATTGTAACTCCCGTCCCAGGACAAATTATGGAGGAGATGAGCAGTCATCTGGATTGTTGACCATACAGTACGTGCTACCTCTTTGGGAAGGTGGAGCGCATCTTAACTGTTTAACTGTTTCTTAGTAGTAGTTGTTGCAGGCCCTGTGCCTGACCCTGTGTGTTTCCCTCCTGCGGCAGATCTTTGAAGGAGTGGTGAACCTCATGGACCGACTGCAGGCCTGGTACGGCTCCCCGGGGCCGCCAGAGCTGCGGGAGATGGCTCAGATTGGCCTCCGCATCATCACCGGGTACATCCAGCAGCAGCACTCCCAGGTCTGGGCCCTGACGCGAGCGTGCGTGTGGGAGATCCTCCTTTCACAGTTTTTAGTATATTTAATTTAAGAATTAATAAGACATTGAGTCTCTGAGACATTCATTTTAATACCGCTACCTTCTGTCTGTACCCTTTTACTGGCTTTCTCCACATCAACAACAAGACTTAGTTTTCTCCAAAGATTTGTATCTTCTTGACGTTGTGTACCAGTACTTATTATTTATTTTCCTCATCTCTAACCAAGTGGAGTTGATTCATTTTAGAGGCATTTCCATGCCTAAGTTAGAGTTGTGGCTGATATAATTGTAGTGATGTTCATCCCACACTGTACTACAGATGTCAATCCGGCCCATCTCTCCCTGTGCAGGTGTTTGCTATGGCCTGCGTGAAATTGCACAGCCTGCTGCAGACAGTGCTCTGCCTGGTCTGGGAGGAAGTGTGCTTCCTGCTGGGACGCCTCGGGGCCCCCCTGGTGCAGGCCCTGGAGGAGGGCGGGCGAGCAGAGGCGTTCTCGCAGCTCGTGCCCATCATGCGCACACTGCTGGACCAGCACGCTGACCCATCCGCCCTGCATGCCCTACTACCCTCCCTGCCCCCCACCAACGGCAGCGCCACCTTCACTCAGGACCTGCAGCAATACATCTGCACCCAGGAATGGAAGGACTTCAGCACGCACCATGTCAGTGTCTCTTTTTGCAATGCAAAGTGTCTGTTCTTATAATCTAGGAAAGCAACTCCCACATAACTTGGAGTTACTAGTAGTTTTCAGCTTGGTTTACAGCTGTAACCCTGTACGGTAAAATGGCTGTCTGTGAGAGCCATTCATCATTGTGAGGATTAAGGGACCTTATACCGATACGTGTGGTACTCCAGTGTTACAGTACAAGACCTTGATCTCCTCTGCTGATGTATTTGAGGATCAATCTTCCATGTGGTTAAGTTGGTATGAATATTTTGATCGCTCAAAGAAAGTTAGGAGATTTGTTTCACAACCCATACTCTTCGATGATATTGTACAGTGCACTCTACCCCTCCACATCTAGGGAAACACTTTTATAACAAGAAGTACTTGGGGGTTTGGAACAAAAAACCCAGATATGTTGTTGAAGGCAATACCCTGCCTTCTTTTGAGAAACGGCAGAATGATATCCGTGTACCATATAGGTACTAGGAACCAAACAGCAACCTCTGAATGAACGAGTCTTTAGCCTTTCTTATGTGCTCATGGTCTCCACTCTTTAGCACCATACAGAGACTTTATATAGAATCAATCTCATGTCATGAATAAAAGTTGTAATGAGCAATGTATTACTATAATGTGAAATAATACTAATCATAAGAGACATACCATGTAATTAGATACAGTATGTATGGTGGCATACAGAGCTTAATTTCAGTTTAATTAAATGTGAAGTGTTCCTGTGTAGCATTCAGTGCTTCTATGCTCTTGAATTAGAAATTGGCCAGCAGTCTAAACTAAAACTGTAGTATTTAATAGAGAGTTTAATACAAAGTTTTCCCATGTTAGCAAAGCTAGATTATCCAATATGTATTTAAAGTGTACGTAAAGTTGATGTCTTGGGAACAGAGCCTTGTTTTGCTGTCTATTCATCGATAAGGCCTGGGAATTATTTGACCTCGAATTGGTACCTGAGTGCGTGGGTGTGTGTCTCTCTCTCCAGGTGCAGCCCACCATGCAGCAGTATGAGCTAGACACCTTTGGGAAGAGTCACGACCTCATGTCTAATTTCTGGAACTCCTGCTATGATGCTCTAATGAGCACGGCCCAGCGCCGGGACAAAGACCGTGCGCACAGCAAGGCCAGATTCCAGGTACTCAATCCAGTTGCTCTGTCTCTTTCTAATGATCTTTACTCATGGCTGTCACAGTCTTTTAACTCCACTGTCTTACGCTCTCTCCCTGTCTCTGCATCCCACTGTGTTGCTGGAGTCTGTGTTCTTGCTTTCTCGGTGTTGCTGTAACACGCTCTCTCTGTGTCTGGCAGGAGGTGATAGTGGAGCCCTGCCTGCGCCGCGTGCGCAGTGAGAACACCCGATATTACAGCGCGTTGAAACAGGCGGCCAGCCAGCAGGCTGCCGTGCTGCGTCAGTGGAAGGCCCTGCGCAGACAGCTGACCAGCGAGAGGGGCGCCTGGGCACTGCGGTGAGGATGCCTGTCAGTCTGTCCACCCCAGCCCCTGTATCTGTAACTGTATTTCAGCTTGTATAACTCCAGTGCCAGTGTTTCTGTCCAGCTCACTTCTGCTCTAATCATCCATTGTTTTTATATTATCCATTTTCTAACGGTTTCATCCAGTTTTGGGTGGCAGGAGAATGGGATGCTAGCCCAGCAAGCAACATGCATGGAACACCAATCCATTGCAGGGCAGATACAAACACACTCTAATACCTCGGCAAGTTCTATCAGAAGTGAATTAACCTATCTGTATGTCTTTGGACTGTGGGCTAAATCCGGAGCACCCAGAGGAAATCCACACAAACATGTTGAGAACATACAAACTCCAAGCAGATACCAGCCCAGGAATTGAACCCAGGCTCCCATCACTGCTCCACTGTGCCGCGGTCCTTTGATATGAACTGTTTTGTAATATGACTACATGTTCACCAGGCGTTCTGCTTCTCTGATCTCGGATTGTCTCTCCATCTACTTGTTCGGTCTTTCTCTGTGTTTCTGTTCATTTTGCTAACTGGCTCAATATCCCGTCACATCTCTTTTCTGCCTGGGTGTTTCAATCTGTCTCTCCTCCCTCCCCGTCTCCATCATTCAGGATCCAGCCGGAGGTGCACTGGAAGCTGTCCAGCGCGGAGACGTACTCCAAGATGCGTCTGAAGCTGGTTCCCACCTACAACTTTGACTCGCACAGAGAGGCCAGCGCTCTGAGAGACAACATGGGTATGTGAGGCTGCCCGCGCTTAGGAAACGTGGAACCATCCTCACGCGAGAGCACCCTGCTGCTGTAAGTGTAGCATCGGAGACGCAGTGTTCCTCGGGAGTGTGTTGATCCTCGGATTGGCTGTGTCTGCAGGCACAGATAACCGCAGCCTCGCGGAGCCGCTGCCACTTGCCGTAGCGAAGGAGGCGAAAGTCAGCGACATGGAGGACGACCAGCTGGGCGACGAGGACCTGGTCTACCTGGACAATCAGTGAGTCACTGGGCAAAGCAGCACAGTCATGTTTTTGTTGTGGATCTGCAGAATTGTTTCTATAGCTAAATTGTACTTCATTGTACCTGCAAAATAGTTAGATCCCTATTCCAGCTCTGTCGCAACAGATAGTGCCCTCCAAAAGTATCAGGACAATGAGGTTCAACCAAGGATTTTCAGTATAAACTCAAAAATAATTTCTCTTGAAGAATGTAATTTCTTAATGATCGACTTCTCTGTGCTTTTAAATATTTTCACAACTTTATCCCTGAGTTGTTTTTAAAGCTCCTTTTGTCTTCACGGTTAAATCTTTGCTTGCCATTCACTCCCTGACTAAGGGCCCTCTATTCAATTTATGGGAGGTCATGTGATTCTGAAGTCGTGTGAACGGCTATTCATTCACAGAGACTGTGGCCACTCAGTAAGTGAACTTGTCAGAATAGTCCCATGCACTTGCACAAATGTCAGTTTGTCATAGCAAAGATGGAGAATACTTGTGCCATCGATATATTTTTTGATTTTTCTTTGCAGTTTTTGCTGATGTTTACATTTTCCCAGGCCCACAAAAGTGTTCAGTTTTAGTCGCTTTAAAAAAAAATGTTTGTTATTTTGTAATTCAACAAAATGGGATGTCATTAGAAGGGGGTGAATATCTTTGCAAGGCACTTCATAGATACTTCTAACAGTCGTATCAACACCTCCTCTCCACTTCTTTTGTGGCCCGGTACGGCTCTTCCACACTCCTCCCCCCTGCCCGTCTCCCTCAGGACGGAGGTGGACGAAGAGAACCAGAAGGAGAAGTTGGTCCTGTCAGAAGAGTGCGAGCTCATCACCATCGTGGCCGTGATCCAGGGTCGTCTGGAGGTCACCACGCACCACCTGTACTTCTACGACGGCACCAGTGAAAAGGAGGAGACAGAGGAGGGTGAGGGCGGAAGCTCCAGGGGCTGTGGGGAGATCGTGAATGAAGGCAGTACAGCTGATTAAGCCCCTGAAGCAGAGTGCCAGGCCTGAGCCACAGCTTCTGATAAAGACCCACAACCCTGCTGACTCTGGCATCAGGGACCCGTTTTCCCCTTTCCTGTGTGTGAATTCACCTGGTGTGAATTGACAAACTTTCAATTTGAGGAAAAGAAGGGAGGCTTCGCAGGGAAATGTATCATTTGTTCTTACAAACTCCTGGTGATCCACTAAAGACCTTGGTTTCTGATCTAGACAAGCTCCTAGGTTCCAATGTTGAGGCTCTCAAGGGCTCCTGGCTCCTAATGCCTTGCCAAAACACAGTCCTGTAGAGCATTTTTACACTTTTTCCTTTCCCTTCCCTTTCAGGTATTGGGTATGATTTCAAGCGTCCACTATCCCAGCTGAGGGAGGTCCATCTGCGACGTTACAACCTGCGGCGGTCCGCCCTGGAGCTGTTCTTTAATGACCAGGCACACTACTTCATCAACTTCAAGAAGAAGGTGCCTTTCTTGAACAGCACAGTGCCCTCTGTCTCTCCCGTGCCACGCTGACCCCTCTGTCTTCCGTGGGACACACTGAACGGCGCTCTTTTATAGTGTACTGCTGTGGTAGTTCATATGCTTGGATTTAGAGTTGTCCTAGTTGTCCCCAGGCAGGAATTAACCAGACAAATTGAGCTTACACTTTCATTTTACAGTATATTCAACTATGGTGTAATTAAGAGAAATGCTGCCTATATTGTGGCTTCTCTGTATTGTAGATTCTCTGCATTCCCCCTACAGTCCATGCCATACTGACTTAATGGCATCAGGTTCATGGGCATCTCTACATTGTGATAGGCCGAGGACCTTTTGCGCTGCAATTTGGCTCTACCTGTGTGGCAATTACTCTGGGTTCTTTGCATTACTCCCACAGTCCATCCCATGCTGACCATGCTGGCTAATTGGCATCTCTGCTTTGCCCTGTGAATGTACGTGTGTGCCCCTCCGGGGTGTGGTCCTACCATGCACCATTTGACTGAGTTAGACTGACCGTTACTGTCTAAGGATGAAGCAGTCACTGAAAACAGAAGGATCTGTTTCAGTAGTCTTTATTTGGACCAGACACCCTGTGGATTAGTTCAGGTGTGGAGTTGCATCAGCTGGTGTCGCCTGCAAAGGAACAAGTAAAGGTTAATTCCATGCTGAAAAATGGAAAGGAGAGACACAATACTGATCCTTCTTCAGTTATGCTCAACACCGAAATGTTGTGATTCTTCTTTGCACTGTCTACTGTGGAATTACCCTGTAGCATTTGGATTAAGCTCTTAGAGAGAGTACTCATATTTGGTTATCTATCAGAATTAGTGTCTGTGGATCTGTCCCCCTACGCAGGTCCGTAACAAAGTGTATTCTCGGATCCTGGGACTGCGGCCCCCCAACCTCTTCTACTTTGGATCCCGGTCTCCCCAGGATCTGCTGAAGGCCTCGGGGCTAACACAGGTGAGGAAGAGTGAATCGGGGTACACAGGTAAAGAAAGTAAACTATTGCAGATTAGATCTATACCTTTACAGCTCTCGTAACTGAGGTCACAGCCTTGCAGAGAGTGTTTCTCACTGCTGATCAGTACGCTGTTGATAAATCAGTGTAGCAGAATATTATAAGATGTTTCGCAACACTTGTCCAATGCCTTGTGGCCATAATATATCTGAACGTGATAATAGTACTTATACACTTACTGTATATAGCGTTTTTCTGGACACTCCACTCAAAGCGCTTTACAGGTAACGGGGACTTCCCTCCACCACCACCAGTGTGCAGCCCCACCTGGATGATGTGACGGCAGCCTAGGATGCCGGAGTTACACCCCTACTCTTTTTGCGAAAAAACCTGGAATTTTTAATGACCACAGAGGCTCAGGACATCAGTTTTACGTCTCATCCAAAGGATGGCGCCTTTTTAACCTGTAGTGTCCACGTCACTATACTGGGGCATTAGGACCCACACAGACTGCAGGGTGAGCGCCCCCTACTGGTCTCTCTAATATTTCTTCCAGCACCAACCTTAGGTTTTTCCCAGGAGGTCTCCCATCCAGGTACTGACCAGGCTCACACCTGCTGAGCTTCAGTGGGCTGCCAGTTGTGAGTTGCAAGGTGATATGGCTGCCGGTAACTAGAGAGGCCAGAGATTGAGACACAGATAATCATGGTGCGATAGAGACCGAGGGAAAGAGAAAAGAGGTAAAGATCACCAGAGAAAAGGACTGAGGAGACGGAACAAGAGACAGAGATTAATGGAGAGGGAGATAGTTCCCTGCTGGTGATGCAGGTATGATAAGTGTGTTGATGATGCCACAGTGCTGTTCTGTTGTTCCAGAAATGGGTGTTCAGGGAGATCTCCAACTTTGAGTACCTTATGCAGCTCAATACCATTGCAGGCCGCACCTACAATGACCTCTCGCAGTACCCTGTGGTAAGGTTCTTTCTGTCCATCTGTCTTAAAAGAGAACTACAGTCCCAATTTCTCAGATATTTATTACATCTCGGTAACAAAATAAATTGAAGGTATCACAAAGTTTAGGTTTAACATGTTATCGTGTACATTTTACTTCCATTGTGATTTGAAACGCGCTCATCGATGCTGATTCTTTCTAACCTCAGAATATAAAAATAGCATTACAGTCCCCCTTTAATGTCTATGTTGACTGTGCCCCAGTGTCTGTAGGCCGAGTGGTGTGTAGCCTTGCCAGTTCTGTATTGTCGTGCCCTGGATAGACTACTGTGATGCCTTTATCCCGTCCTCCATGATCCAGGAATACACCAGCTCCAGTTGGAGTGGGGAGGTGTGACAGCCTGTATTGGCTGCAAAGGAAGAAGTAAAGATTAATTTCAGTGTCTGCGCTGTCAACACAATTCTTCCATTCTTCAGCCTTTGCTCTTTTTCTAAAGATCTGCATAGGACTGATATAATTTTTAATAAATAAGATTTGCTCACAACTTCCAAGAACATTCACGACTCTAGACCCAGATATTTTGGATCAATCGTTGTTGTGTGTCCTAAGCCACACCGAGACGAGTAGATGGAGAACTCCTGACTTCCCCTCTACCTGCATAAAACCAGGACCAAGGGCATCAGTTGCTAGGTTTCTTATCACAGGCTCAAATTAATCTTTTAATTCAGAGCTTTTGAGCGATTTTATTGTAAAGTGCCCTGGAATTCCTTGCTTGAGGCATGATATAGAAAATCAAGTTGAGGTGCACCATACAGTATTTGTGTATTAGTCAGGCTGTCCGTCAGTCTCTCAGTGTGGGTTTCCTCGTAGTTCCCCTGGGTGCTGTGCGACTACACCTCCGAAACTCTGGACCTCGATGACCCGGCTGTGTTCAGGGACCTGTCCAAACCCATCGGCGTCGTCAACCCCCGGCACGCACAGGAAGTCCGAGAGAAGTGAGAGCCTTTTGTTCCCTCTGTCCTTCTGTGAACTGCTCGCCACCTCTCTCAGAACAGTTAACCTCTTTGCTAAATGTCTCTGCGTCTCTACTGGTTTGCCTTTGTGTTTCACCGGGTTTGAAAGACCAGCTTGGTGTGTGTTCCTGTGCGTCTGGGGGGATGTGTCTGCACTGCGCATTACTTTTAAGATCTTGTTCAGTGACCCCTTACATGATCACATTGGGGGAACTCTGGTTTCTTCAAAATACCTTGGCAGTGATTTAATGCGTATCTATGCTAACTTGTCTCTGCAGGTATGAGAGCTTTGAGGACTCTACAGGCACTATTGATAAGTTCCACTATGGTACACACTACTCCAATGCTGCCGGCGTCATGCACTATATGATCAGGACTGAGCCCTTCACCACACTTCACATCCAGCTACAGAGTGGCAGGTGAGATAACACTTCTCTGACATGTTTGCATGCTCTTACAGAGACTCTCTTGTACAAATGTGCAACCTGCCGAGAGAAAACAGGGCAAAAGCAGGCATTAATGCCATGTCTTGTCAGCCTGTGTGTTGAACTTGCACTGCATCTGAGATGCGCGGGCGTGACCTGGTTGACTTCTGTACCGTCCGCAGGTTTGACTGTGCGGACCGACAGTTCCACTCCGTCGCAGCTGCCTGGCAGGCGCGCATGGAGAGCCCAGCAGACGTGAAGGAGTTAATCCCCGAGTTTTTCTACTTCCCCGAGTTCTTGGAGAACATGAACAGTAAGAGTGGAAAAAGAAGGAGAACAGACAAAACGTTGAAGTTTAAAGAGGAAAGGCTAGAAATGTGGGATAGAAAGCAGGTGTCAGTGCCTTTCCCAGGAAGGAAAATAGTTGCTGTAGCTGCTACCTTTCCTAGTGAGGTGAAGTGGTAATATTGAACAGCTCAATAGGTGCAATATTTACATGTCCCACTTCACCAAGCATCTGTATTGTCTACAATGTCAAAGCAGCTCAGGCTCAGGGCCTCTTGAGGGGCTCAGAAGATAACGTTGGTTGACTGAGTGCAGGCTGAGCTCTACAGACGTGGGCTCAAGCCCTAGTCAATGTCTCTACCAGACTGGGACCTTGATTGCCTAAGCAGTGGCACTCAGCTTAATTTAGATGTGTTGGCTAGAGTCTCTCCACAGCACAGCGACCCCTGTTGCCTGCACGTCTGTTCTTTGGGCTGTGCTTCTGTGTTTCTCTCAGAAATCTTTGTTGATACGTTGAGCTTGCATATGAAAATCAGCCTTTAATCAGTTTCCCCTTGATGCCCAGTTTGTCATTCTGCTCTCCCCCTTTTATCTCTTCTCCCTCTCTTTCCCTGTCTTTCCCTTTTCAGTTCCAAATGAAATTCACCTGTTTTACACCTTTTTTGCCAAAGTGTTTACAACAGGGAAGTGTATGGAACAGTAACGCTAATTAATTTGAAAGAAAGTTAACAAACATGCTCGAATTTCTCTCCTTCAGGGTTTGACCTAGGCTGTTTGCAGATGTCCCAGGACAAAGTTAGCGATGTGGTGCTGCCCCGCTGGGCTGAGTCCCGGGAGGACTTCATCAGGAAACACAGGAAGGCTTTGGTAATTGTGTGGATCCCTGATGCATTTGTAAGACATGCAGACAAACTGAGAAAGCTAGTTAAAATGGGAGATGGCTATTGAGAAATGCCCCCCTTTCAGTGTTAGTATTTAAAGTTACCAATAGAAGATAACCAAAGCCATCTTGCTCTTGTTGTTTTTCTTTACTGTTCCACAACGCTGGCCGATTGTGTCGTTAAAAAAGGTAGACACAAAAAGGATTTAACACTCCTAACACTTGAACACTTCAGCAACGGGAGGATAATTCAGTATTAACGAGAAGGCTGTAAACTGTCAAAAGATGTAATGTGCACCTTCTGGGACAGAAATGTGCAGGCCTGTGAATGACACTGACCACCCACTTGTCGATAGACTAGAGACGTACATTGAAATTTTTATTTGCACCGACATACACAGTACAACACCACAGAATGTAGACAGTAGATAACAAACATAAAAAATAATAACAACGGGAGCAATACATATATTGTGGAGAACAATAAATGTGTAGTAGTAGGAAAAAAACATGGCAGACCATGCAAAAAGTGCATAGTGCGGATGTACATTGAGTCTGAGGCATTGCAGTTGGCTGTTGGTGATGTATTCTGCAGTAGGGTAGAAGCTGTTCTTAAGCCTAGTGGTCTGTGCTTTCATGGTGCGGATTTACAAGCATCGCTGCTGACATGGTGGCTGTTGTGACACTAGCCCTGACCCGCTGTGTCTGCAGGAGTCGGAGCACGTGTCCGCGCACCTGCACGAGTGGATCGACCTCATCTTCGGGTACAAGCAGAGGGGGCCTGAGGCTGTGGAGGCCCTCAACGTCTTCTACTACTGCACCTATGAAGGTATGGGCCACACGCTCTCCCTGCCTCCTCTCGCTTCACGTTCTCCTTTGCCTCCATCCACAAAGAAATCCCCCCCCCCCCTTCCCCCTCCTCAGTTCATCTCGCTGTTTTGGAAAAGGGTAAATCTCCTCGTCTCACAAGTTCCAATCAAGATTAAAACTCGGACAGGGTCTGTATAGCTGGAGATTTGTGAGACACCTCGACGCTCCCATGTGCGGTTTCTCTGTGCTGGAGGAAGGCGGGTTTCTGAATTGAGTCTTCAGCTGTCAGTGCTGCCTGTGTGTCTGCAGGGGCCGTGGACCTCGACGCCATCGCGAACGAGACGGAGCGGAAGGCGCTGGAAGGGATCATCAGCAACTTCGGACAGACCCCCTGCCAACTGCTCAAGGTGAAGGTTCAGCTGGGGTCGACCACAGCATTATATAGCCTTCAGTGCCAACCACTGTAGAGCAGTGTGGGTTTTTTTTTTTTAATTCGGCAGCAGAGGAATGAATGGACAAAATTTAATTGGAATATTTGTGATATTATATGATCACCATGGGCTTCTTGGAAAAATAGTTTTTCTGTATGAGAGATCCTGCATGCAAACTCAGATGTATCTTGCTGTTTCTGATAACTTTGCCAATTAGCTATGTTTTCTCTTGTCCTGCAGCTTCAACTAGATGTGAAGTAGTAGTAGCAGTGGCCCTCAGAGTGGATATTTTAGCAGACAGGAAGAATGTGATTTGGTAATAATCTGTATAGAGTGACTGGTGATTGTCTGGCTTAACCAGGGACATGATAACATCCAAAAAACTCAGGAAGAGAGCAGAGGTTTACTGTTGTGAGGACCATGTCTGTCTCCAGAGGCCTATAATATAAGTATAGTTATTGGTACAAAAGAACAAGTTAAAGGTTTATTCCATGCTGGAAAGAAAAGAAAGGAAACAACTTTTCAGCTAGGGAGCCTTCTTTGGGTGTAAGTTATTGGTACAGTTCAGTTGCTTTGGAAAAAGAGGAATTTGTGCCCTACCCCATTACCCCATTATCCAGAAAGGTGTTTTAATCCAAATGCAGGTGGTTTTCAGAGTCCTGTTCTCTGTCAATGGTGAAAGGGCCATGAGGTGTAGCTTCGTCCTGAGAATAGAACTGTCCTCTGTGTTGAGCATGAGTGTGACTCCGCCCACCTCTCTGCAGGAGCCCCACCCCCCCCGCATGTCCGCGCAGAGCGCCTCCCGGCGACAGGCCCGATTGGATACCCTGCCTCCCAACCTGTTCGAGCACCTGGGAAAACTCAAAGCCTTCGTGGAGGTCAGCAGCCCCAGTGTGAACCTCTTGGCTACAGATGATTTTTAGCAGGATGTAGGAGCCACAGCTGGCTCAGTCCCACACACAGAAACATGGCAGAAGGGTTTCAGTCAGTCTTCCCTGGGAAACTTTAGCCATATTTCTAAATAATTCATGTCTCATAATTACGGATGTTCCCTCAACTCAATGTTGTTTATATCCCTTTAAAATCTTAATTTACAGATTTTAACTTGGTCTCCAAATACCATTTGTTTATTGTGCCTGTAGGGATTGAACATTTCTTCTTTTAGACAACAAACATCTGCTGTTCCCTGTGTTTGGAATTCATTTGCGTGCAATTCAGAGTTCAAGGAATATTCTATATTTTCAAAAAGTTGTGTACTTTGCAAATTACCATTTAGTAATTAAGTTAATTTAGGAATTATTTAGTTATAAAATTTGAAGTACAAAACGGTATGAAATGGTATTACAAACGCAAGAGCATTATGTCTGAAAGTAAGTAAGTGTGTCTTCTCTGTGCAGGTGGTTAGTGATGGTGTGCCATTAGTGCAGGCAGTGGTGCCTCGGAACCACACTCGTTCCTTCATCACACAGGGCTGCGACCTGTTGGTAAGACACTGACACTGAAACACTATCGCCGAAATAGATACACTGGCACCTGGACACTGAGAGTAATACACTGGAATGTGCACATTGACACTGATACACTGGCACAGTATCACTTACACTGGTACACTGACAGTAATACACTGACGTGCACATTGACACTGATACACAGGCACAGCATCACTGACACTGGTACACTGACAGTAATACACTGGCATGTGCACATTGACACTGATACACTGGCACAGTATCACTTACACTGGTACACTGACAGTAATACACTGACGTGTACATTGACACTGATACACAGGCACAGCAACACTGACACTGGTACACTGACAGTAATACACTGACATGCACATTGACACTGATACACAGGCACAGCATCACTGACACTGGTACACTGACAATAATACACTGGCATGTGCACATTGACACTGATACACTGGCACAGCAACACTGACACTGGTACACTGACAGTAATACACTGACATGCACATTGACACTGATACACTGGCACAGCAACACTGACACTGATACACTGACAGTAATACACTGACATGCACATTGACACTGATACACTTGCACAGCATCACTTACACTGGTACACTGACAGTAATACACTGACGTGCGCATTCACACTGATACACAGGCACAGCATCACTGTCACTGGTACACTGACAGTAATACACTGGAATGTGGACTGAAACAGCTCCCAGCTCTGACCCTGCAAACTTTGACTTTGACCCTTGACTCACTGACACCAACACTTAGACTGCTAAATGCCGAGACTGACCCACACACATGCTGACACAGTGCACACATACAATTACTCTCTCGTGTCCTGTCACATCGTCACTGACAAACTGAAACTCCCACACTAACACTGTCCACAGCTGTCCACTTTAATCATCACACCCCACCCCACTCATCGAGCCCCACTAATGCTCTCTGTCTTCCTAGGTGACGGTCAGTGCCAGCGGGCTGTTGGGCATTCACAGCTGGCTTCCCTATGACAAGAACATCGCCAACTACTTCACCTTCACCAAAGACCCCACAGTCTCAAACCCCAAGTAAGATGTTGCCCATTTGTCTCACAGTTCACCACATGAGGGGACTCACTAATAATAGTAATTCCTTACACTTACTGTATGTAGCGTTTTTCTGGACACTCAACTCAAAGCGCTTTACAGGTAAGGGGGACTCCTCTCCACCACCACCAGTGTGCAGCCCCACCTGGATGATGTGACAGCGGCCATAGTGTGTTGGTACACTCTCCACACACCAGCTCTCAGTGGGGAGGAGAACAGAGAGATGAAGCCAGTTCATAGATGGGCATTATTAGGAAGCAATGATTGGTAAGGGCAAAACATTGCTAATTGGTAAGGGCAAATTTGGGCAGGACACCAGGATAACACCACTACACTTTTCAAGAAACGCCCTGGGATTTTTAATGACCACAGAAAGTCAGGACCTCAGTTTTACGTCTCATCCAAAAGATGGCGCCTTTTTACAGTATAGCATCCCTATCACTTTACTGGGGCATTAAGATCCACACAGACTGGCCCCAGTAACACCTCTTCCAGCCGCAACCTTAGTTTTCATCTAGTTGATCACCTTGAAGAGCCTCAGGGGTGAGTTGCAGGGCGATGTAGCTGCAGGCACTGCCCTCCTAGGTCCACCAGATCTGTCAGGTCCATTGCGAGCGTGTGTGTGTTTCTGCTCCTACACAGCGTTACTGTTCCCCTCTCTCTGCAGGACTCAGAGGATCCTAGCGGGGCCGTTCTCCCCCGGGGTACAGCTGGGGTCCCGGGTGCTGGTGGTGTCGAACGATGCCCGGCTCCTGTTCAGTGGGGGTCACTGGGACTGCAGCCTGAGGGTCACTGCGCTGACCAAGGGCAAACTGGTCGGCCGGATTTGCAGGCACATCGGTAGGACTGTACTGCACATACCAGTACCCCCATACAGATGTGGTGGGGGAATAATCTCACTTTCAGTAAACCCCATACAGTTGCTCTTTTTATATGAAAGCCAACCAGGGATGCAAACAGCAGGCTTCTGTCTGAATTTAATTTTGTTTGTAATATAATATACAAGATTCTGTCTGAGTTTTAATACAGGCCTTTTTATACAGAAGAGTCAGGGAGCCTGCAGGGTGAATCCTCTTGATCCAACAGAAACTGCATTGTAGGACCACTCTTTGCCTTAGGGTGTTTTTTCAACAGTTTCACAGAGGGCATGTCCTTTCTAGTGTTATGCGCGGTGACACAGAAAGCATAAGTGCTCTAATAAGTATAGTAATTTCAGCACTATTGGTAACTGGACTGTTTGAGTACAAGTAGCTAAAATGAGAAACTAGAATGAGTCTGCTGTCTTCTCTCTTTATGTCCACAGTCTGCTGGGAAAAAAAAACTTTCAAATCAGACCAGTCCTGTCCTGCTCCCTTGCCTCTATTTTCATTCAGTGTGCTTCTTAATATGGGGAAGATATTGTAGACTGCCCCGTCATCATTGAAAGACCAAGACATGACAAGGAACTCCCTGGCTCTAACCCTGATCTCTGACTTTCAGATGTGGTGACTTGTCTGGCCCTGGACCTGTGTGGTATCTACCTCATCTCCGGCTCTCGGGACACTTCCTGCATTGTGTGGCAGGTCCTGCAGCAGGTATCGGCACACTTTTCCTGTTCGCTTACAGACCATCATGTCTTGTAGAAAACCTTTACCCTCACCTGCCTTATTTCCCCTCCTTACCATCAGGGTGGGTTCTCCAGTGGCCTGGCACCACGACCAGTTCAGGTCCTCAGCGGTCATGACCAGGAAGTCACCTGTGTGGCCATCAGCACCGAACTTGACATGGCTGTCTCGGGGTCAAAGGTGAGAGGTCAAAGGCATAATTCTCACTGAAAGAGTGGAGCTGGCAATGCAGAGAGTGTGTGGCAATCCTGCATGCTGACTCTCCAGTGTGCATAATAATAATTCCTTACACCTATATAGTGCTTTTCTGGACACTCCACTCAAAGCACTTCACAGGTAATGGGACTCCCCTCCACCACCACCAGTGTGCAGCATCCACTTGGATGATGCGATGGCAGTCATAGTGCACCAGGATTCTCCCCACACACCAGCTCTCGGAGGGGAGGAGAAAAAAATTCTGAAGCCAGTTCATAGATGGGGATTATTAGGACGCCATGATTGGTAAAGGCCAGGGGGAAATTAACCCAGGATGCCAGGGTTACAACCCTACTTTTGTAGAGAAACACCCTGTTATTTTTAATAGCCACAAAGAGTCAGAACCTTGATTTTATGTCTCATCCGAAGAGTGGCACCTATCTACAGTATAGTGTCCCCGTCACTATACTTTGGCATTAGGACCCACACAGACCACAGAGTAAGCGCATCCTGCTTACCCCACTAACACCTCTTCCAGCAGCAACCTTAGTTTTTCCCAGGAGGTCTCCCATCCAAGTACTGACCAGGCTCACACCTGCTAAGCTTCAGTGGATTGCCAGTTCTGAGCTACAGGGTGATACAGCTATTTAGATTTACAGTATAGTGTATAGTGTGTTTGTGCGAGTACAGGCAGTGCTGATAAGCAGAGAGGGGAGAAGGACAGCTTAAAGGGGCTCCAAGTTCAAAGGGGATCCAAACTTTAACATCACTCAAATTCAGAGAGTGTATTAGAGTTCCTTCAGGATCCAAAATTAGAAATGAAATTCCAGTTACTGGTCAAGAAGCACAGACATGTGCCCTTCCATCAGACAGTCCTCAGCTTGAGTTTCACTTCCACATATTTCTATATGTTTTCCCAGATCAGTCGAAGCTTTAGGTTTTTGTTTCAGCTGTCGGCATCAGAGAACTTCCATGATAAAGAATGCTGAAATAATGGACTGCAGAAACCCGTATCTCTGCTAAAAATATGGGCTCCAGGGAAGTATGAGTTTTGGAAAGTTGAGCAGTTTGGAGGGTCAGATAATAATTGCTCCTCCTGTGTGTCAGGACGGCACTGTGATCGTGCACACCGTGCGGCGCGGTCAGCTGCTACGCACCCTGCGCCCGCCCTGTGAGAGCTGCTCGGCAGCCAGTGTGACAGAGCTGGCGGTGAGCATGGAAGGCCATATCGTCACCCAGACGGTCATCGAGGGACGGTCGCCGCACAAGGTAAAGGTGGTATGCTTTCATACGACGTTGCGGCAGTTTATTCCCTTTAAAAACACTAAACCTGCAGCGAGTCTGCGCTTAGCTCTAGTTCACCAAAACCCCCAAAAGATTAATGCTCAGAGCACAGGAGCAAAGCATGATCCTTCTGTCACAAAGCCCAAAAGTTCGTTTCAAATTCTGAACTGAGGCTCTTATTAACATAAAACATTGTGAAGAATTAGGAAAAAAAAAACGTGTGTACATGTGGTGTAGGGGCAAGCGGAGAGAGTTTCAGCAGATAGGAGGAAGCATTAAAAGGGGCTTTGTCAAGACAGAGATCTGAGGGAGGGCTTCATAGAATATGAATAGCATTGGAGAAAAGTTTGGGGTAGTAGAGTCACTGGGGGGGGAGTTCTTACGATGGGAGGAGTTGGCAAAGGAATTGGTTTTGAATGGGTGAAGTCAGTAAGGGGTGAGTGTGAATGAGGAAGTACAAACACTTAATTTCCTGTAATTAAGTACATATTTATACTTCTTTTGCTGTGTGTTACCATTTATAATCTACAGTAGCCTACAAATGTATTCATACCCTTAATGGAATGATTCTAATAGTTGCTTTTAGCAGAAACATTCAAATGTTAGTATTTGCTGCCTAAATGAAGACAGTATTAAAAAATAAGAGAACTTACTGGATAAAACAAAAATGTCCCAAAAAATGTGCCTCAGTCACTAATGTTCTGATTTATTCACACCTTGCAGATATGTTAAATACAGTGTACATTTAATCCTTTATATGTTGTGTATGAGTTCTTAAGATTTTTTTAGTCATCTGGTAGTTTCACAGAAAGTAAAGTAAAAGCTTCTGGAAAGTCCCTTTGATTTCCACTCAGTATTAAAGGAGACTGAAAAGAGAATCAAAGACCCCAGAACCATTTAAACATGGGAGAAGTCAGAGAATTGTCCGAAGATTTAACATAAAAGATTATTGACCCCAACAACTCCAGTGGTGGCTGTGAAAAACCACATGACATCTCAGTTTTGACTTTGTTGTCTAACATAACTAATGTGATAGTCGCTACCGATCCAGGAAGAGGATGTAAGAACATGAGGTCTGAAAAGTGGTTGGGAGAATAATTTATATCATCAGGCTATAAAAACAAATGGAACCTTTAAAAAACAAGAGTTTCATCAGGACACAGTGCCTTCAAGATAACATTTGAGGTAACCTTATGTATCTGGGGTCTGCAGCAGAGTTCCATAGCAACAGACAAAGACACAAGTTTGGTTAACAGGTTCTAACAGACTTCCTGAGTCTAATAGGACTACATGGTGGCACTAATTTAGTTTTTAAAAATGGCCTTACCAGCAGTGTGATTAACAAAGTATTTGGAAGCTCATATTTCCTTCTTCTATGAGGTATGGAGGTTTTTCATTCTTTGGTCCTGTTAGAATTGAAGATCAGTTGGTTATTTTATCTGGATATTTTATCTGAAAACCCAGTTCTCCTGCAATGTGAACTTTCTGACTATGAAAGCAGATTAAGTGCTTGAAATACACCTCAACATTTAACTGTCGGATTAATAGTTACAGTTACAAAAAGAACATGTATGGTATCAGCTAAAGAAAACAGACCAGAGGAACATGTCCCATAACCCGAAGGAGCTTATAGCTGATCTGGTGAGAAGTTGGTCAAAAATCCCTAGAGAGAAGTGCCTGATCGTTTTACTGAGCTACAGGAAGCACCTTCTCTAATCCAAAGTAGGAATAATAAAATAGTGATTGACATGATGGGAATGATCATGAACATTATGTATTTAGAATTTGTTTTCGATAAATATGGACAGATTTGTTTTTGAAGCACCTAGATGTGTATTCTTACACAATATCATTTGTTAACCCAAGAAATACTGAGAGCACACTTAGATTTTTTATTTGCTCAAACCAGCTTTGAGTTTCATTGTATCAAGGGTATGAATAAGTTGGAAAACCTGAACCTGAACAAATAAGGATGTAATGACTTGTCTTCATCACCTTTTCCTTCTTTCTCACACATTCTTTTACATACTCTCCCCACCTCCTACATGCCTTCTCTTTCTCTCCTGAACCCCTTCCAGGATAAGTACACACTCCACCTATACTCAATAAACGGGAAGCAGCTGGCATCAGTGACACTAGAGGAGCAGGTGACGGCCCTGTACTTGGTGCCTGACTTTGCCATCCTGGGCACTGCAGAAGGCAATCTACACATTCGGGAGCTGTACAGGTGGGCATCCAGCACTGGCTTCCTGGCACGTGTTCACACTGAACCACCTACGACCAAGCAGAGGGTGTACTTTGAGACAGTGAGCATAACTCTGGGACTAGAGGCCTACATGGGAAGTCTGGTCTGTTGGGACGCTGTAACTTTACTGATCTTGTGTTATGGAGAAGATGAAGAAATGCTGCTTCTGTTCATAGGCAACATAAAGAGCTTCAGGGCTTTAGCAGAGAATTATTTGCAGTGACAAAGCGCAAACATCATGACCTCTTGACGCAGGCTTGATGTGAAACACGCCACAGCATGTCTGACCTCTGGAACCTTGTGCTCTATATTGTGTGCGGACAGCCTGCAGCTCGCCGTCTCTCCCCTGGCACTGAAGCTACCAGTCCGAAGCATCTCGGTGACCAAGGAATGCAGCCACATCCTGGCGGGCCTGGAAGATGGCAAACTCATTGTAGTGGGCGCAGGACAGCCCGCTGAGGTGAGGAGGAAAATGGAGGATTAGGAATACTCAGAATGAGGCTGGTTTAGAAAACCTCTCAAGAGAAGTAGCTTAGAAAAATTAAGATGGTGCATGACTAGTGTTGGCATTCATCGATCATGTCAATCAAGCTCTTGAATGGTATTTGAATTTGAATGGTACATTTCTGTTGCCACAGGTTGTTTTCATACATGAACTCTTTGAAATAACGCATCTCTGCATTCTCTCTTTCTCTGTCTCCCTGTCCTTTGAAATCTCATGGTATCCTTGCTCTCGCTCTCTGGCCTCTCTGTCTCCTTCCCCCCTGCCTCTATCCTCTCTCTCCCTCATGCCTACAGGTGCGGTCAGGGCAGTTCTCTCGCCGGCTGTGGGGCTCCACTCGCCGAATCTCCCAGGTGTCGTCGGGGGAGACCGAGTACAACCCCCAGGAGGCTGCTGGGAAGTAGATAACGGGGTGACACCTGGGACTAGCCGGCAAGGGTGAAGACGGGAGGAGACAATGAATGGCGACACAAGAAGGAAGATGGTCAAGTCAGTCTTGGGTTGGGAACAGAAACGCAGCACCCAAACATGAAACCGCGGGAACAGCCTTGCCCCCCGGCCCACTGCAAGGCTGGCTTTGCAGCGGCCCCCATCCACACGAACTGTAACCCTCTTGTCACAGGGGTGAGGGGGCAGTGGGATGGTTTTCCGAAGCTGCGTTCATTTCCACATGAGGAAGAGGAAAACAAACGTCTTATTTATTTTGAAGTTGTTTGATTTGCCTTTTTTCCCAAAACAAAAATTCCAAAGATACTCATGGCACTCAGAAGATGGCTCATTGTTGAGACTGTCTCTGAAACAGGATCTGCCATGTGGGTGTGTGCTCCCTGCCTCTGCTGGGTTAGGCTGAGGCTCCGCTGCATTGCAGAGTACAGAGTCTACCAAGTCTACACAAAGGCCCACTGACTCGGTGGACAGCAGTATATAGCGGAGCTGGTTAGGAGCAAGATGAACTTGACAGGTCCCGGTAGTGTTCACTTCACCTGCTTTTAGATGGATTGACGGTTTGAGGGTTTTAGCCCAGGAATGCTGCACTGCTCTTTGTCTTGTGCCGAACGCCTAAACTGCATCAGGCTTGAAAAACCACAGAAGAGGGGCAGCTCCAGAAAGGACTCTGTGTGTCCGCACTGCCCCCTGGTGGTGTCTACACAACATGCGCTGCCCCTCAATGATGAGTGAACCACTTGTTTTTCAGTGCAGGCTGTCCTTCTTTTCTATTGATATACGTGTTGGGTTGCTCTTTCTCTGGAGTCGCAGAGCACCAAAATTGTGCACTTTATATCACTTACTATACAGAACAAATCAGTTGTTAAGAGCATGGCTGTTCAAACTGTGGTCATGTGATCAGTATCACTGCTCCAGCCAGCTCCTTCATTGCACAACAGGTTATAACCTCAATGTAATAACTAGAATGTTGCTTGTATTAAAATACTCAGAGTGGATGATGGAGTCAGATCTGGAGCATCCCTGCTCTCGAGGTACATAGGGTAAGGGGACATTCTCTGTGTGGGGTATTGCAGCCTTAAAGTCTTCTCCACTTACTTTTACATTAGGTTGCGAGATGTTTTGTTTGCTTTTGCTTATAAAAGCTGTTTTTTTTGCACTGATAAACAGTTCCAATGCAAAGGATTTTAGGTTAGTAACATTTGCAATACACTGAGACAATTGCTAGTGCTACTTGCTTTCAATGCAAGCAATAATCCCCTTTGCTGTGACATCAAAGGAGCAAATTGAGTTGGAGGTGGTTTGACTGCCATTCCTCCAGGACACCAGAAGGAGGCTTTCTGTCTGCATGTGTAGGAAGTGTGTTTCATTGCTCAGTCAGTTCCCAGTCCCAGCTAGGGGCTTCCTGGGATTCTGGTCAAGAAAGAGATGTTATTTAAGCGTGGCTGTGTCTCTTTCTGACAGTGCAAAGCACAGTTTGCATCACAGCCTAAATCTGAAAAGTTATCTGGGGTTAAAAATCATAGTTACACATTCCGAACTGGTTGTGGTGCTTTGTAATTTTAGTCTGCAAGCTGACAGATCTATGTCTTGACTGAGGGAGAGAGAGCTTGTACTGTCAAGTACAGCCAAGGGCAGCAACACAGTAGAGAGGGATGCAGGATTTCCATTCTTTTAGAGTTTAGAGGGAATTTAGAGTTGCCTGTACACTCCTTGCAGTGAATCACTGCTGCACTGAAATAATTAAAACAATGGACATGAGATGCAAATGAAAAGACACTGTATTGCACTGTTATAACACTGTAGGCCTGCTGACCAGCTGAGGGACTGTCACAGAGAAATGGAGGCAAGGAGACATGGAACAAGAGCCTGTCATACTGCCTGGCATGATCCAGGCTCATACAAACAGAAACTTGTTCCTAAACAGTAGCAGCTGGGAAATGCACAGAGATGTCATTTTCAAAGTCTCAGTAGTAAATTTGTTCATTGGCCACAAATCATCACATAGTGCCAGTTTCGGAGTCTGAAGAATAAACTATTCATATCTGTTCTGTTGAACTCTGCAGTTGTGACCCCTGTGTAATAGACCCTTCTTAACTTACTGACCTGTGACTCTCTCCTGTCTTAACTACTGACCTATGACCCTCTATTGTCTTAACTAAGCAATCTCGTGGTACGCTGACAGCGTTGTATGCAAAAGGCATCTGCTGACTTGTAACGTGGCGCTGAATTGTAGTGTACTGCCACATCTGCACACTGTGACATTCCAGTTTAGCACTGCCAGAACCAAGTTATTCTTTTTCGAGTCACATGTTCCCTAAAACGAAGTTCTGCATTGTCAAAGAAAACAAAACGTGCATTTTCAACTTCCTCTTCTTTAAGCCCGTCCCAAAAGCTAGCGCCATGACATTGTTTGACAGCTACGCCTTTATTGTTCATAAAAAAAAATAGTGCCTTTTTTTCCTTTAATATGAAAAAAAGATTTGACGTAATCCGCGGTGATGTGCAATTGCAGAAGTTTTTTCTGCCTTTTGTGATTAGAAGGTGCTGGATCAGGAATCTATTTTAAACAATATAAACTCCTCACAGTGTGGAAATCCCATCAGTTACAGGTGCAAACTAATAAGAAGCGATGTTTGTATCTCAGTAAATTTGCATGGAATTAAGTCTTTTATGTTGGCCGTTCTGAAGTTTAACCCCCTCTCCTGAACAACCATTCTTCTCCACTTCCTCTTTGCACTTGTTAAGCAATAAACGGCTTTCATCTTCTTTTCCTTTTTCTGTTTCGGATCCACCTGAATTGCCTTCAGTTTAATTGTCAACTGGCTTTGAATATTGCATGTACGTGTGTGTGTGAAGGGAGGTGGGGTGGATCAAGGCTCAACTCACAGAAAGGACATAAAAATCACGACTATAATCCCCTAGTCTCCTTATCTCGTTGGAGCAAAGAATCCCAAACTCATTTGTGGTTGACAGATTTCTCTGTGGAAGACTGAACTGCAGGGGGCAGTTTGCTGGGTTAGGGTGATCAGAGGCCTTTGAAAGAGGACTTGCTCCTGGGCCTTGACTTTCTCAGCCTGACGCCTACATTTCCTTGCCTCTCCGCAGTCTTTGTGCTGCCTTTCTCTGCCACACGTCGTATTTGGAATACTTGACAGTCAGAGGCTTCCTTGGGACCTCCTTATTTAGTGCCGGTAATGCAGGTATCACTAAGTGACTTAACAGGTTTAACGCAGTACATTTCCAGAAGGTTCAAATCACAGCTTCGGAAACAACATTCTTCAGCTATACCTTTCTGTGCGCTTCGAACCGTTTGATCTGTTTGATTGTTGGCCTGCTGAAATAAAACCCTCTGTCTTCACACACAAACTGTCGCGCCTCTGCCAGCACTCCACTGCAAAGCGTTTCAGCATAACTGAATGGTTTAGCCGCATCCCTAATGTAAAATATTAAGGCGATTGTGAACACCAACATTTGTCTTGATGTGGACATCTTTTGCACCTTCGTTCTTCTGTTTTCAGTTCCTAAGCAGGTATGGCAGAAAGCTTGGTAGCTGTATTTTTGCTGATCCTCCATTTCTGAAGTTGTTTGATATGAATGTGGTAATTTGGTAGTGAAGTGGGTTATGTTCCCAGTTGCTAATGTAGAGGTGTTGTGTGAAGCTGCCCCTCAGCTTAGGAGACCTCTACTGACCTCTGACTCTCTCCTGTCTTAACTACCGACCTCTGACTCTCTATTGTCTTAACTACTGACCTGTGACTCTCTCCTCCCTTTCTTAGCTTTGTAGCTGGCAGTCTGTGTGTATTTAGTTAGGAAGAGACCGTTTGGAATGAACTGTGCAATAATGTTGGCAGGATTCCTTGGGGGCTCATGAACGTTTTTTTCCCTTGGTTTAGCCGACTGGCGCAATATGCTGGAGCAAGCAGTTCTGTGCATTTCCAGGCCTCTGCTGTCTGTATATATTTGCAAAAAAAACATACATAAGGGATCCAATTACCCAGAGTACAGCCATTTAGAGGATGCCTTAAGCTCAGGTGGAAGAGCCTTATATTAAACAAGTTTGTTTGCTATAAACACTGTTTTGTTTGACTGTTGTTGTGGTGTTTGTAATTGTTCTCTTAAGACACTTAAAATACAGAAATAAATATTTTCTACTATATTCTATGGAAGCAATTTTGTATTTTCTGTTTGGATCTTTGTTTTTTTTAATTGGTGCATTCTTTCCCCAAAAATCTTTCAAAAATCCCTGAAAGAGTCTTTTTCAAATTGTTTGGTGACACTTGACTTTAACGAGGATGAAAAAAAATACCATTATAACTCCTTCATAAATGCTACAAAAGATAATGTAACAACATGCATTATCTTTTTAATCATTGGGGCAAATCCACCTTAACTCCCTCTATAAACAAAGGATTCTAAAGAAAGCTAAGAGCATTACAGAGTGTGTGACTCAGCCCTCCTTTGTGAATTTACACTGCTCCCATCTGGGAGACACCTCTGTGGCCCCAGGAAATAGTAATGGAAATAGACTCAGGAAATTTCTCATCCCCTCTGCAATCTCACTCTCAATGTGAAATAACTCCCTTATCTCCTAAAACGCTGTTGTACTGTATACTTTATTGGTGTTGTCTGTCTTTGTTGTGTTGTTGAGTTGGACTCTGTCGTAAAACACATTTTCCCCAGGGGATAATAAAACTTGAATTGAATTCACAATGATTTGTTTAAATGACGTTACAGGCACCCAGTTATTCATAATGGTTCATAATGAAACTTAAGAGTCCACAAACAGCTAAGAGCAGATCTCCATGTAGAGAAGAGTGCAGTGAGAATTCTGTAAGGCACTGTGAAGAGCCTGAGATCTGACAAAGATTTACATCAGAAGGAACAGATATGTTTATGCCCGGATACATTTATGTAAACTTTTATTCTTCTGTATGTTTTTAATGCCTGTTGTTTCATCATGTTGTGTGGTGTTTCTGAAGGAGTTGTGACTGTTTTTTAGCTTTTCTGTGCCTTCTTTTCATCCATACTTTGACCACATCAAAATCACACGGCCTCACAAGCCTTGTGCACTTTAGGCACATCACACTTGCCCAGCCTTGTGTTATAATGATCTGAAGGATGCACAAGATCAGCTTACCTCGTATGAAGGTGTTGGTGTCTGCTCCATTTTGTTGCTTGGTGTTGTGTCACAATTTTATTAGCTTTGTGTTTAAATGCAATGTGACTCCACATGTCTATGGTAGGGACACAGTGCAAAGTTCTTGCGCCTGCCTGTGTGTGTTTGTGTGTGTGCGTGTCGGCAGCAGCTGGTTGTGATTTGACTGCGGTCTCTCTGCTCCTCTCAGCTCAGCCGCCCCCCTCCCCTCCACCTCTAGCATCCCTGCTGTAGGGGCTGCTGGGACAGAGGGGCAGTGGCCGTCATGCCAGCTGAGTCCTGTTCTGCAGCCCGGCGGCGGCTCTGCGCGTGGCCCTGGAGCCCTACAGCTGTGCCACAGGCAGCGGTGTGTGTGTGTGTGTTGTGCCCAAAGGGGCGGCACGTCTTGCCCACCTCCACACCCTCTCTGTGCAGGACCGACATCTGGATCATAATCTGTGTATTTGCTACAGTTCTCTCACTGCACAGCAGCAAGTCACAACAGTTTCACACTCTCTTCCCCATTCCTGGTCTTTTTTGCATTGTTCGTTTTCTGACCGCCCCCCCACTTTTGTCAAATTCAGATTCAAGGAGCTTTATTGACTTGACCGAAGAATTACAATGTTAACAATTAGCACAGCATTTCCAGCATTACTGTAATAGCCTAGTGAACACTCACTCTTGTGTTCCTTACAATAATTTACCAATAATGACCAATAATGTGACTTTTTACATTTCTGTTGTGCAAATCCATGTTTCTAAAATGGGTAAAGGCTTATTCTTTGCTGAAAGAAAAAGAAGTAGTAATGTTTCGGCTGTGGAGTCTTTTTCAGCCAGCACATTGTCTCTTTTCTTTTCCTTGCTGGAATGGAATAAACCTTGACCTGTTCCATTGCAGTCTGTGCATGCTGACAGAGCTCCCTGCTTGAACACTTTCTAAACCGTGTTCCCCAGCAGTCTCCTAGCTAGTTGGAGCTAAATGTGGGGATTTGATGCTGTTTTCTTTTGGAAAACTGTGTTAACATCACGCTGGCCCAACAGGAGGAGGGAGTTATTGCATCTTTCTCTTCTCTGCCCTCACGCCCCCCCCCCCCCCCCAGTCCCTTAGGGTTTAAAAGGTCACAGTAACGCCAGCGTTGATCCTGGGCGCTTTGATCTCTCCATGGGCGGCACATCCTGTCAGCCAGGCCCACTGCTCATAAAACCCCTCAGGGGAAATGCAGGCCCTCTGCTATTCACGCTGCCCGAGAAGAGGGGCTGGAGAGAGAACCAAGGGGAGGGGGATGTTTGATAAGAGGGCTCCTTTCCCTCTGATCCTGAGGCAGTGACAATGGGGAGGAAAAGAGGTACCTCAGCTCTGGACCTTTAAGGCCCAAGGAGTTTATGGAGTTACTGTAGTTTATCTAGAGGTGGCGTTTCCTGTCGTGAGGATGCCATAACCTTCACACATCCAACCCCCACTCTATGTACACAACAAAAGCTGGGACTAGGCAGGTAACTCTGAATCTCAAAGACCCTGGGAAGACATGAATGAGGGGAGTATGTACTGTTGTATCTTGTGGTGCTGTCCCCTGTTGAGAGAGGCTACATCTCACCCCCCCACCTTATTGAGCTACAGGACTTAAAGAGATCTGTGTCTTTTACTTTACCGCAGGTTAACACAGCCATTTCACAGCCCTGTGTGAACTCCCTCTCAACACCCCCATTTCTGGTTTATTTAGGAGGGTCTGTGATATCTGCCCCTTCACCTACTCTGCACAAGGGACCTGTTTTTCAGGACATCTAACCTTTAGAAAAGGCCTCTAGGTCCAGGCAGTGTGTTTTGACATTTCTCTCTAAAATTTAATCATACCTTTCCAAGCTGTGCCCTCCAAAACAGTTGGCACAGCCGAGTCAAAACTGTTTGCAGTCAAACTCAAATTGGCTGCGTCGAAGTATGGCAAATGATTACACAAAGAGTTTGGTTGTGAACGTGAGCTCATTGGGTTGTAGGTGTCATGCAGTTATTGCCTCAAAGGGCGTTGTAGCCAAAAACTTACTTTTACACTCAGAAATCACTTGAAGTTAATATGTCCCAGTACTCGACTATAAAGGCAGCATGTTGACGTGATGGTAGGCATTGCTGCTATACAGTGCTGGGGCCCCGGGTTCAATTCCCATGGTGCTATCTGTGTGGGATTTGGATGTTCACCCTCTGTGTGTGGTTTTCCTCTGGGTTCACCAGTTTCCTCACACAGTCCAAACACATTCCAGTAGATT
Source organism: Lepisosteus oculatus (assembly GCF_040954835.1). NCBI lineage: Eukaryota > Metazoa > Chordata > Actinopteri > Semionotiformes > Lepisosteidae > Lepisosteus > Lepisosteus oculatus. Next base: position 22,485,717 of record NC_090705.1, read on the forward strand.
CATTGTTTTCTGGGAAAATTGGCAGTGGTGAGAGTGTGTGTGTCTGTATGTGCCCTGTGATGGACTTGTGAGCTATCCAAGGTGGACCCATTGCTTGATGGGATAGCAGGGGCTCTCCTGTGAGCCTGAATTGGATAAAAGTAGAAAACGGTTGGATGGTCAAATATAAGTATTGAATTACTGTAAACACATGTATGTTGTATATACAGTACCATTCATATTTATCTCATTAACTCGATCACAAATTGCTTTGCTTGACTACAAGGCAAAAATAGCTTTTTTGAGTTTGCTGTCCCAGTACCTCTGGAGGTCCCTGTATGTCTTTCCACTTCCTGTCACTTGTGGAGAGGTTTTAAGCTATGAAATTCTTTGTAATGAAATACTGTCAAGGAGTGCTTGGAGTTTAAACATCTGAAGTTCAGCAGAACCAAGTGGTGTCCCGGTAACATGCTGAACATCGGGGATTAAGACGGAGGCTTACAAACTGGAAAGTCAGAAGAATGGTGGGAGGGAGTCATTTTAATACCATAAAATCATTTGAAAAAGCAATCAACTGAGAAACCTACTTCAATACCAGCAGTGAAAGAATACAAGTGGCAGTTAAAGCTGTTGCATTTAGAGATTATATCAGGTATGAAATATTTTCTCAAAGGGTTGTGGGGTTCTGGAGGAAATTTTACAGGCAGTATCCTGGGATCTTGTAATTGGATGTAATTCTCATTCTTATGCAAGATGAGTGGAAGAGTTTGTCCTCTTTTGTAGCCTTCGGTATGTTCTTCTGTAAATAAGAGGATCATCAAAATACACTCCGCTGCAGTGAGGCAAGTCCAGATACAGATGTAGTGGAGTTTTACTGCACATTCTAGCAGTAACTCCAAAACAATGACCGCATTCTTCAGTAGAGGATTGGTCAAGGTCGCATCATCATGGGAAAAATCAGTGGTCTTTTTCACAGTAATGAACCAGATCACACAAATGGCAGCTGTGTGGAAGTTATTTAAAAATAAGAACGGGGGGGGGGGGGTATTTCCTTACACAAAGGGTTGTGGGAGTAGGCAACAAACTACCACACCATGTTCTTGAAGCTGTTTCCCTGGCTTCTTTCGGGAAACAACTTGAAGCCTTGGATGAATCAACTACTAATGACTCAACAGACTAGATGTGCCAAACAGCCACCTCTCATTTATACCTCTCCAGCAGCTGTTTGGGGAAGCAGACAAGGATGTCGAGAAATGTAAAAAGATTCATCCTCCTGGGCTCTAGCATCTAGCAGCACTGTCTGAGACTGGCCCCACGAGAGTGTTCTCACATTCCATTGTCTCCAGAGACCTCAACACTGTGAATGGAGCAGAAGTCATCATGTGCGCTAGTTTCTTTTCTTGTCTGCCACAAGCTGTGATGGGGAGTAGGGCTCACAGCTGTATGCCAGCTGTACAGGATGAGCGAAACTGAGCAGCTTTAAGGCATATTTTTTGAATGCATGATGGGAGGATATGAAGTTTACTGCGAATGAAGCCATTCCGATTTGAAAAGCAGTCACGGGATACCGCGACTGACATCAGAGGAAGCAGAAGGCTGTAGGAGAATGCTAAGGGTCAGACTTGCTGGGAAGGAGGCTGCGAGAACATAAGAACATACGCAATGTTACAAAAAGACAGGAGGCCATTCGACCCATCTTCCCCAGTTGTAAATTAGCAGTTAATTAATTCAAGGACCTTATCAAGCCATTTCCAGCCAACAACATGACTGGAAAACTTGTTTCATACTCCCACAACTCTGAGTAAAAATGTGCCTCCTGTGCTTGCTATTAAATGAACTTCCCCATAGCTTCCATTAGTGTTTTCTGGTTCATGTTTCAGTGTTCATTCTGAAGAAGTCTGGGTTAAGTTTGTCAGAATCTTTCAAATATACTTGCATGTAGGTTTTGCTTGCGCCCTGTGGTTCATGTTTCACTGTGAGAGACCAGAGAGAACCTTCCTTGCTGTCATCTCCCTGTGAGAAGATGACGTCTCCCTTAGGCAGACAGATCAGCAGGCCTCTCACACTGTCTGGAACAGAGGGAGGGAACTTTGCACACTGGAATCACTACAGAGGAGAGGGCACTTAGGGGTGTACACCCACCCCCTCTATCTCCAAACTGCCCACATTGCTTCTGTTGTAGGAAAAAAGTCTCGCAAGAGGTTTTAAACAGTGACTCAAAACCTAAGCAACAATCATTCAGCAAGGGCATGCCTGCTGGAATGTACACTTTCAAGAACAACACATCAATAGGTTTCCATTCCTGTGTGACTGGTAACTGGGCTGTAGAGGTTTTTAATATAGCTTGGAAATGAATCCTCTCGCAACTCAATGTGAAAACGATTTTACTGAACTGCTTGGCAGGTTTGGCGTGCCATTAATGTTTATGTCCAGATACAAAAAGAAAGTCTGGAATATATTATTGATTGCATTACTGGTGTTTTAGAAAGCCAGTTTCTTCTTTGTGTAACTGAATATCAACTTTTCATTCATCCATCCATTTTCTAACCAGAGGCTGGAGCCTTCCCTGGCAACAGATGGGCACAAGGCAGCGTACACCCTTGAAGGCTCATCAGTACAGATACACTCACACCAGGGTCATTTTTCCCAGGAGCCAATTAACCTACCAGTACGTTTTTGGACTGTAGGAGGAAACCTACATGAACAGGGGGAGAACATACAAGCTCCACACAGATAGCACCCCAGGTCCAGACTTGAACCATGGGCCCCAGCTCTGCAAGGCAGCCATGATTAACCCCTGTGCCATCATGCCACCCATCAGCTCTTCAAAATGTCCACAAAAAGTTGGTTGAAACAAAACCTCACAGTGGATGCTGGCTGGAAAGGCCTCCTGTACAGTTCCTGCTTTTGCACGGATCCGTCACTCACCTTGAACTGGCAGCCGAGGCCACACACTTCTGAGGATGAGTTTGGGTGGGAGGTGTGAACGGACAGGTTGCGATGTGTCAGCCAGGGTTAGTGGAGCCATTTTTCACGTCATCAGGTTCTGCACAGCTTCTCACAAAACACCTCCAGTGCTAATGAGCACTAGAAGGCACCGTCGGAACATCTGAGCATTTCTCTGGCCACCTGACAGCTCGGCACTGATTGAGCACCTCTGAGATGACCTTGTACTTTGACTGCACTGTCGTCCGTCACTAGAAATTCATCAGCAGCTGACTCGGAGATTCCCAAAGGCGATCTCTGATCCTCAGATGGATTATCTCAGATAGGGCCTCAGGTCTCTAATTGCACCCTTAATTGAATTAAATATTGGAGTAATTAGATCTTTATAAATAAGAACATAAGAAATGTTACAAACAAGAGGTGGCCATTCAGGATATTAGTAGTGAATTGATCTAAGGATTTCATCCAGACATTTGTTAAAAAAAAGGGTATCAGCCGGAAAAAGTTCTCAAGCTAAGGTTACACATTAACTAGAACCATTTTTAAATGGAAGTACCACCTCTAACTAAGGGATTACTCACTGAAATGTTGTACTTTATTAAAGCCCTACCTTTACAGAGGATACACACAGGATCACAATGCAAGAAGTACAAAACCAATAGACCTTCCCTCTTTATGGTTTTATCTCTTTTTTTTTTTTGCTGCATTTAGATTTTTACAACTCAACCAACGGTCCCAAACCAGGACAGGAAATCAAGGGATATTCCAAGGTCTGTACTCTTTCTTGGATCCTGAGAAGACAGGCTTTTTAGAGGAACATTTTGTTTTTTTACACTGCAGTAAATTGCATCCTCCCAGCACTCTAATTAGTACACAGTGGAAACAGCTGCAACAAACAAGACTGTCTCTCTCATCGCACTGTGAACAGGAAAGGTCAGCAAGTCTGCTACAGTACATTCAGAACAGTGTCAAACTCTCAGTCTTTCGCATCCAGGTTCAGAGACACCGACGGTGGTAGAGAGCCATCTCAGTGCCACTACAGCGCGTTTCCCAGTGTTGAGATTAAGGTGAACATGGAATAGCTCAGTGTAAGTTTTAAAAGGAAAGAATGGTATGCCCCACATTCAGAGTTCCGATGTCAGATTTGGAGGTGTTCTGAGAATATTTTCCTACTCATTCACTGGGAATTACTAACTGCTTTTGCAATCACTGTTCTAGTGAATGTGCAGGCACTCCAGTAATTGCACAAAGCTTTTAGTTCATACACCCACACACACACTCTCCTGCTGCCTGCATGGCTGTGAGCTCAGGCTGTCTGTGCTGTAATTACAGTGTGGGAATGCCTGGGGTGAGAGAGGAATCCAGCTTCATTCCTGGGAGCTCTAAGAAACCACATCACTGGCAGTTATACAGGAAACTAGGGTCCCCTCTCTGCGCCCCCTCCCCACAGGGCAGAGAGAATTCTGAACAGATGGTCAGACAGACACAAGGCAAAGGACAGACAACCAGTGGTACTGACAGACCTGCAACAGACAAAATGATAGATTAAGGCGCACACTGACAGACGGCACCTTGTCCTCAGATGCACGCTGTTCAGATTATTACTACAGGGACTGCTGTATATAGTAGTGAACCTCTTTCCTGGTCCTGGCCAGACAGGGTCTTTCCCAGTTTTCATTGCACTCAAGCTCTTGATAAGGTCATTAGTTTGATTAATTGATTTAGGTCAGCAGGAGTTCTTGAGGATCTGAAATTCCCTGCAAACCCTACAGAGCTGTGATGGGCTGTAGAGACTGGTAGTGAAAACAGGCCTATGGAAGTTGTGCACAGCCCCAGTCCTGAAGGGCCACAGTATCTGCAGGCTCTCATTCCACCTCTACTCTTAATGACATAATTGAGCTGACCATTAGTTTAATTGGACCAGTGTAACACTTTCCAAAGTTCTTCAGCTGTTAATAATTTAAAGAGACCTAGGAGACCTGCTGGACTCTGGTCATCAAAGACTGGACTTTTGCAGCTAAAAATGACAGCGGGTGCAAGGACAGAATCAAGGACTATGGGTCAGGGCAGGAGCTACACAGCTGGAGAGGGCACTCAGGTATCAGGCTTGCTGTGTCTCTTCAGCTTTGCTGTTTGCAGTGTGGCTTCTGCTGTATCCTACTCCAAGGTTTCCTAATTGAAGTCTTAATTAAACTAACAAGTTGCTTGATGAGAATATTTGTTTTTTTTTCTACTCAGACATTTGGGATTTAAATATTTCTTATGAAGTACAACATTTTAAAGGTAGCTTAAATAACAGTTTTAAATTTATCTAAGAGTTAAAAAGTGTGGAAAAAGCTGGCACCAGCAAGATATATCAAGCAGAAATATCTTGAAAATATCTCAAGTTTATCGTTGTATAAGAGTCGAAGCTGAGTTCCTAATTCTGCTACAAGACTTTGTTCAAAATGGCGTCTTGAAATGTTGATTGTTCTTGAAATCAGTTCAGTTACAGTAAAACAGAACCTTTCACATCCTGAGAAAACCAAGGACAAAATTTTGCAAATGTAATAAAAAAAAGTCCACACGAAGGCTACTTCTTAAGTTTGGCATTTTTTAACTGATGAATTGATCCGACCACAAAATTAAAATCAACAAAGGTTTTGCGCACAGGAAACTACCTTACATGAGAGTCATGAACAGAGGTTTGTACTACTTCATTAAACCTCCCCAGCTCAACCCTCCAGTCTGTGCACACAGGCTCTTCAGACAGCTCTCCAGCGCTGTGTTCAGAAGAACTTGCCAGGATTTACAGGTCAGATAGAGAGCTCCTGACCTGCACTTAGCAGGATGTTTTCAAAGCATTTTTCTCCAACGCCAAGTTTGCAGTCAGTTTTCTAAGAGCCAAACCTAAACATTTAAAGGTGGAAGCCAAGAGAAGATAAATGTAAAAAGGAAAGATAAAATCATGTTTTTTTTCTTTTGCAGACTGAAGCAAAGATTTGCTCTGGAACGGAAAAGCATTATTGAAATTTTATTTTGCTGTCACTCTTCAGTCCAGAAACAGAATGAAAGCAGGCAGTAGCTGTGCTGAGAACAGACTGCACACTGAGCATAATGGTATTTACCGCTATCTGAATGATATATCTGTGCACTGCATAGCTCTATCGCTACAGTAGTGGGACAGCTGATATGTACTCTACATAAATGGTATTATGGAACCACACATTACAACCCAGTATTAGAAATGGGTTGTATGCAGGTAGATAGACTATTAAGAGGGCAATGTCTTGCCCTCTGGGGTCAGTTAATGGGGACAGGAAGGGGAGGGACCCAACAGCAGGGAGCAGTAATGACATTCTGGGCTAAATTGCAGGGGAAATGGTGTGTAAAGCCATAGCCTACCAGACCCTGCCATAAACCCCCCCACCCCACCTCTCCAGTCCCCTCAGCAACACCACAGTGACTCACAGTGAAAGATACAGCTCCCAATAGACACATTGTTTCAATGACCCTGCTGGTTATGTCTAATTAATGCCGTCTACATAACACCATTCTGAATACACAAAGCAAGCGAACTGCAGTTTATGTACTCTAACGATGGATTTGGGAACAAACCATGGGACCTTACTTGTTTATTTATTTTGTATTTATTTATTGCACCAGGCAGTGTTTAGACATGTTGCTGGATTTGTAGTTACAATCCATTTTTGCAGATGTGAAGCTAGGTATTCTGAGTGTGTTAACGTCTGGATATCATTCCAGGAGTGAATTCACATCTCGTCCTTTCTTCAGGTGTAAGACACGAGCTTGTCAGGCACCTGCTTTCTGAGGTGGCCACACAAACTTAAAACGCGTTTCAGTGTCATCAGTAAACTTCAGTCAGTCGCTGGAAGTGTCTCTACAGCACAATATTAATATTACACCAGCATGTGTGTCCGGACACACCAATGTTTCAATATACAGTTAGACCTGGGCTATGGCTAGCAGGTATGGGTGGTGTGGTGGCTCTGTGGCTAACGATCTGCGCCTGTTGCTGGAAGGTTGCCAGTTCAAATCCTGCGGTTGGCAGAGAAATCCTACTCTGTTGGGCTCCTGAGCAAGGCCCTTAACCCCAACTGCTCCAATGGTGCTGTATAAATGGCTGACCCTGTGCTCTGACCCCAAGCTTCTCTCCCTGTCTGTGTGTCTCAATGAGAGCAAGCTGGGGTATGCGAAAAGACAAATTCCTAATGCAAGAAATAGTATATGGCCAATAAAGTCATCTTATCTTATGGTCAGTTAGTTTACTTCACTGACCTCTTCTAGACTCTAATTTCATCTCCCCCCCCCTTCCCTACTCTCCCCCTCCTTCGCAAAGAAGGTTCTTCATCTCCCTTTCAGTTTCGCTTGCTCGCTTTCCGTCAGGGACCGATCTCTCTCACAGACGGTGAGAGGCACCATCCAGATGTGGCTGGCAGGGCTTCAGGGTTTCCAGATGTGCAGCTGCAGCGGGCGGGGGGTGAAGCAGCAGTGAAGTAGGGGACACGCAGTCCAGCTGCGGCGCAGTCAGGCCCCCACATGCCTCAGCTGCGCTTCCTGCTGCTCAGCGTTCCCTTCCATGTACCTCCTTTGTTCTTTCTCCGCTTTGTTCCTCTGGCCGTTCTCAGCGCTGCTTCTGCTGCGTCTTTGTGTTCCCGCTCCCAGTTTCTGTTTATTTCCTGTATTTTGGTCTTAAACCCTTACAGATGGGCACGGCTGTGCACAGCTCTTGCACACAATCGGGAGTTCCAGTATATCTTGTGCTTTGACAAAAGCATTGAGAAGCACATACAGTACGAAGGAATTAAGAACAGTTACAAGCGAATTGAGGCCATCTGGTCTATCTGGTAGTTGGCAGTTAATCGATTTAAGGGTCTCTTCCAGCCATTTGTTGAAAGAAACCAGGGTACCGGCTCCACCACCATGGCTGGGTGGCTTGTTCCACACTCCCACCACCCCTCAGGTAAAGACGTGTTTTCTGTTCTCAGTTTGAAATGCACTTCCACACAGTTTCCTCCTTGTGCCTCTAGTTCCTGTTTCACTGCTCACGCTGAAGGAGTCCGCTGGGGTGAGTTTATCAGTGCCTTTGAGGATTTTGAACGCTGGGACCAGATGGCCTTGTAACCTCATGTGCTTGAGACTAAAAAGTTGTGTTCCCTTTAGCCTGTGCAGGACATTCCTTTAAGCCCCAAATGGATGTAGTTGTTCTCTGGCTGGATTCCTGAGGAGCAATATCTGTTTTATTACCTGGTGGACACAATTGCTGTCAGTATCCTAAATGATCTTAATACTGCATTTAATAATTTTACCTTGATTTAAATTCTGCTCTTTTAAATGTTTTACATTTTTTGTTTTGCTTCCCCCCCTCATTGTCTATAAGAAGTAAATGAGAAAGTTTGCAATGGTTTCTGTAGTGTAAAGGCTTGACTATAAAGCATGTGCCCATCACAGAGATTACCAACCAGCAATTGGCGGTGTGGTGGCTCTGTGGCTAAGGATCTGCCACTGTGGCTGGAAGGTTGCCAGTTTGTATCCAGCGGCCGGCAGAGGAATCCATCTCCATTGGGCCCCTGACCAAGGCCCTTAACCCCAACTGCTCCAGGGGTGCTGTATAAATGGCTGACCCTGTGCTCTGACCCCAAGCTTCTCTCCCTGTCTGTGTGTCTCATGGAGAGCAAGCTGGGGTATGTGAAAAGACAAACTCCTAATACAAGTAATTGTATATGGCCAATAAAGTCATCTTATCTAATACAGCAGGCTGGATGGAGCATCCAGGGTAAAGTGCCTCACTCAGTGGTACATCGGCAATGTCTGTAGTGGAGACTTGAGCCCATAACCTGTCAGTCCAAACTCTGCTATGCTATGCTGACTCCTTGAAAGTAAAAAATCTAACATATTGTTTATAATTTATTTTAGTTTTTCACTGTAGAGGCCACTGATCCTAAGGAAATTTAGACATACGGGTTCTGTATTTAGAGGTTACTTTAAAGTAAAAACAATATTCCTTAAAATATTTTAAGGTTGCTCTTGACCGAAGCTAGCTTATTTTTATGCTAAGATCATACTCTGTTAAAACTCCACTGGCACTCCATTTAAAGCACTTTACAGGTAATGGGGACTCCCCTCCACCACCACCAGTGTGTTTGCCCCTCCTGGATGATGTGACAGCAGCCATAGTGCACCAGAACGATCACCACACACCAGCTCTCAGTGGGGAGGAGAACAGAGTGATGAAGTCAGTTCAAAGATGGGGATTATTAGGAAGCCATGATTGGTAAGGGCCAATGGGAAATTTGGCCAAGACACCAGGGTAACACCACTACACTTTTCAAGAAACACCCTGGGATTTTTAATGACCACAGAGAATCTTACATTTCATCTGAAAGACAGCACTTTTTTACAGTATAGCATCACCATTGCTTTACTTGGGCATTAGGACCCACACAGACCTACTGGTCCCTTACTGGTCCCACTAACACCTCTTCCAGCAGCAACCTTATCTTTCCCAGGAGGTCTCCAATCAAGGTACTGGCCAGGCTCACACCTTCTGAGCTTCAGTGGGCTGTGAGTTGTGAGTTGCAGGGAAATGTAGCTACTGGCTGAGAATTACTATGTCTGAGAATATTTACATATATATATTAACAAGGCCTCCAGCATGTAACAGGAGTAACTTCCATAAAGTATACACATATATTTATTTATGTATGCATAAACAAAGTATAGATATACAATTTTTATGTATTTGTGTTCATGCATATACTATACATGTATATACAACATGGAATTAATTGCATGAAACAAACAAATTCTGCTTTTTTTCCTTCCACAGTTGTTGAAGTCTGGAGTAGTCCTCAGGATTCTTGACTCATGACCAAAACACTGTGTTCGAACCCCAGATGGTGACACTCCTAAGCCTAACATACAGTGACTAGTGGACAGGAACTGCCCTCGTCTAGCCTGGGACTGGACAGGACTGGACATGGGAGATCTTTGAGGAAAACCAGGTTGCTGTTGTTAGGGGCACTGGTGGACCAGTGGTGCTCTTCCCCCTGGACCAGACTTTCCAAACCAAAGCCCCTGCACTTTCATTCCCTCTGTTCTTAATTGACATAATTCGCACAGGTTAATTATTTTTAAGTATTATTTTAATTGTCTACATATCTTTGCTACCTATTTAATCACTGATGACAACTTTTATTTATTTGGTCATTTTGGACTGTGAGGATTATTTATTTTTATTTATTAGTGGTGCAGAATGGCCACTGTGTGTCTCCAGGTGGGGCTGCTGGTGCAGGATGGCGCTGTGTGTCTCCCAGGTGGGGCTGCTGGTGCAGGATGGTGCTGTGTGTCTCCCAGGTGGGGCTGCTGGTGCAGGATGGTGCTGTGTGTCTCCCAGGTGGGGCTGCTGGTGCAGGATGGTGCTGTGTGTCTCCAGGTGGGGCTGCTGGTGCAGGATGGCGCTGTGTGTCTCCCAGGTGGGGCTGCTGGTGTAGGATGGTGCTGTGTGTCTCCCAGGTGGGACTGCTGGTGCAGGATGGTACTGTGTGTCTCCCAGGTGGGGCTGCTGGTGCAGGATGGTGCTGTGTGTCTCCCAGGTGGGACTGCTGGTGTAGGATGGCGCTGTGTGTCTCCAGGTGGGACTGCTGGTGCAGGATGGTGCTTTGTGTCTCCAGGTGGGGCTGCTGGTGTAGGATGGTGCTTTGTGTCTCCAGGTGGGGCTGCTGGTGCAGGATGGTGCTGTGTGTCTCCAGGTGGGGCTGCTGGTGCAGGATGGCGCTGTGTGTCTCCAGGTGGGGCTGCTGGTGCAGGATGGCGCTGTGTGTCTCCAGGTGGGGCTGCTGGTGCAGGATGGTGCTGTGTGTCTCCAGGTGGGGCTGCTGGTGCAGGATGGTACTGTGTGTCTCCAGGTGGGGCTGCTGGTGCAGGATGGTGCTGTGTGTCTCCAGGTGGGGCTGCTGGTGCAAGATGGTGCTGTGTGTCTCCAGGTGGGGCCGCTGGTGCAGAACGGCCTGTGTGTGTTGCTCAGGTGGGTGCATTAACTTCAGTAGTGCTCAGGGTTCTCACCTATATGTGAAGTGCTTTGGGATCCTTTGGAGTTTTGGGGACAGGAAAAGGAGTAGGCACATGAAAACACTGAATTTATTATATTAATTCCCCTGGAAACACGGATCTTACGTTTATCTACTAATTTGTCAGCCTGTGGTCACGCATGGCAATTTCCAAATCTGTACAGCAGATCTCTCTCTCCCCCCTCCCCCCTCCTCTCTCCCTGTGTCTAGTCTCTGGGCTCTGAACCTGCCAGCCCTGTCCCACAGTGGGGGGTCACTAGATTGCTCCTGTGATCTCCTACAACCTCCCTCCCCTTTTCTTTCTGCTCTTGGTCTCTGCAGACCTTTGAAGTCCCTCTACCATTGTATCCAGGAGGAAGTTTCCATTTGTCACCTTCTGAAGTGGCCAGACCTCATGTGGGGTTATCTGTCCCTCGCTGTTTTATGAGGTACATCAATGTTTGTGTGAGTGTGTGTGAATTGCTGAGCTTTAAAAATGAATGATTCAGCCCTATTTTAATGCTTTTTGCTCCAGAGTGTAATTTCCCCCCATTTTCAGGGAGCACAAAAAAAGCACATTCAGCAATAATAAAAGACGGTTCCCACAAAGAAAAAAATGATTGTTTTTAAAGGGAACTGGAATTGATTTGAAGGCACAAAGAGAAAATATTGAAACAAAGAAACATCTTTGAAAGGACATTCTGTTAAATCTGTAAATTGCTTGGATTTATCTATGTGTAGGTATTCTGTAAAACAATTCAACTATGTAACACGTTTTGTAAATAGTTCCTCTTCCTTTAAAAAAATAATTTGTTGCCGGTAGGTTGCGAAGTCCCAGAGAAATGGTAAAAACAGGTAGTATTGTACAGTGGACTTGCAACCATTTGGAGAAACATAAAATACACTGGCATCCTGCACCCTCCTAAGTCTGGTAGGTCTTGCTCTGTGTTGTAAAATTCAAAGCCTGGAGAAACTGCTTTGACTGAAATTCCGCGTTGTGGGAATCAAGTCCTAGAAAAAGAGACAGACGACAAACGCACACAAAAATAATCACACCCGACCCAGACGCGTTACTAAGAACTTGTCAGTTTAAGCTTCCTCGCTGTTCAGGCAATGTTACTATACAATAGTATTTCTAAAATCGCGTTGTAATCTTTAATGTTTCCAGAGCACAATATTTTCCCTGTTCTTCCTTAAGACTTTTTAGAATTTTTTCGGTCTTTCACATTCTGCTTGACATCATCATCATTATTGCTGTTGTTTCGACTAGGCCCTCTAATCTTTGGATTGCCTCAAAAAATCTCGCAACCATTTTAAAATTGTATTTGCTGGGCCTCCCCCTACCCCTCCCCAAGCACACACACAGCAAATAATAATTCTTCTATATGCCTCCAGATTGAAGTGAAAAAAGATGATTGAGGAAGGAAACGGTGTCACCAAAGTGTAAATCTTTATTCGCATGCAGTACAATAAAATGCACCAGACTCAGGCTTAAAGCTCATTCCCTCCTCTCTTTCCTGTTCAGACTTCAACTTCTATCACAGCTCCTGCCGTCGCCGCTTTCTTCGAATTACTTCAAAAGCAGTTTATTATTACCTCCAGCAGTCGGCCAATCGGTGCGCACGGAGAACTCCCACGTGATGCGCTGACTTTTGGGGGGCAGGAGCTGACGGATGAGCTTTCGGGGGGCAGGGAGACTTGAAATTCTGGCCAGCCGCGCTAGTCTCCCGCTGGCAGCCAAAGAAGACAGGAGGGACAGAGGCAGAGAGAAGGAGAGGAAAGCACGGAAAAAAAGACGAGAAGGCTAAAATCCAGTCTGACTATATGCATGTTAACAAGGAAGAATGATTGCAGCCTAAATCGGAGTATTTAGGAGGGGAATCTGGTTCTGCTCAGAGAAAATTGGCCGTGGAAGAAACGGAGCTTTGTCGAGTTAACCATTAATTTTTCCATCAAGACGCATTGCTTTGGCACTCAGACTGCATATTTACAAAATTAAACGCGTGGATATTTGTACCTAATTAACCCCATGTCTGACTGAGAAGTCCACTCCTCGAAATTGCTTCATTTTTTTACATCTGTGTCTTCGGGTTCCTGTGGAGCGCTTTGGACAAGATCAGAGGGTGTGCGTCTTCCTAGCAGATTTGCTCGTTAAAAACCCAGACAGCACGCTAACAGAAATACGATCGGCCAGCACCGATTTCGCCAACAACCCTGGGTCTGCTGGTGAGCCCCGGAGTGAGACAGGCGTAACCCCAGCGCGTTTCCCGAGAGTGCCTGGCTGTGATGGCTGTGGAGAGGGCTGTGCTCCGGGCTTGGACCCTGGTACTGCTCCAGGTAGGAGAACTACCGCCGTGCTACAGGCAGGGCAGCGGTGTTTTGCGTGCGCTGCTAAGCAACACCGCGGCTCTGTTTAAAATCAGGTACCAGCAGTTCGGAAGCTGCGTTCTGCGCTCTACAATACAAACAGCACCAGAACTGGCTTGCAGAACAGACATTGCGGGGTTTTTCTCCATGTAAAAAAGTACGCATTTTCATCTTCTGGTAGGGAACGCACACACAAATACAAAATTCGCGTCGACTATTGCACAACTGCTGCGATCAGGATTAGAGCATTACATGTTTGCAACAGACATTAAATAAAGAGTTTAATTAATTACAGCTCTCTTTTCCACTGATACAATTTGCCTCTAGCTTGATTCTTAAATTAAAAGGGAATGTTTGGAAATAATTGGATCTTTATACATTATTTCTTAATGTTGTCGGAATTACAGTTATGAATGCTGCCTAGGGTACTATATTCACAGGTAATGTGTAGTATACTTTATCCATCAGTAAAGGCGGTCATGAAATACATATGTAGGTTTATATCCGTTAGACATTAGAGCCTCAGATTGAAGATATTGCATATTTAGGGAACAAATAGAATTTGAAAACTATGTGGCGTCCAGTACCTGTATAAATGTTTGCCTGTGTCTGCGTTTGTTCAAGCTAGCGCACTCAGCAGTAAGAATGAATGCCACCGAAACCAGTCCCGTCTGTTTCAGCAAGCCTTTTAGTGACTTCTTAAACTGAGGCTCTTCAGTACGTTCCGGGGCTGCCTGTCTCTCTGCTTTCCTGTTTGTAAGATGCATGGCTCGTAGCGTGTTGTCACTCTCGCACACATCTGCTGCGAGCTGTCTTCCAGATGTTGGGGTAGCGGTGACATCCTGCCAGCTAGACTCCAGACCGGCCGTGTTCACTCTGTACTGTCTCACACAGAGGAGAATGAGGAGACGCTTTCCGAATATTCAGCAGGGAGAACAGGATTAGTTGATAAAGCTGAGAAAAACGTTATCTCCACTGCTCTGGACTAGGGGTCGGGGGAGAGTTCTTTTATGAAAGGACAGCTCTCTCTACTATACCCCTGCAGGGATTCCAGTGTCCTTTTCCATCACAGGGAGTAAATTTGCGTACTTGGTATTAAATGACTTTTTTTTTTTACCAGTCACTAGTAATAAACATCCACGACAGAATGGGCGATTTTAAAGTCGCGCATTTCGACGCTGGCCCAAGGTTTACAGGTCTTAAATCAAACTCGAGTAGAAATTAGTGGAAATACTAATATTTTAAATAATATTAAAACCGGTCATTTAAAGACTATCAACAAACGACGTCCGTTGTTAATAGAAGCTAAACTGATTATAGAGTGCGCTATTTTGTCCTTAATGAAAAATTGATTTACTCACATCGGGACAGGTAGAATGATTTAATCGTGTGTTTCATTTTTTTCCATTAAAGTCAAGAGATAATAAATAACAACCCCGATCTGACGTTAATATAGCGCAAAATTACCGAGATCCTTCCGTGAAAATACGTGCTGTTTTTTCCTGTACTTTACCTGTATTTGTATCTAAATTCGAATACTTTTTCCAGGCCCCAGGTTGTATGCCGTGCAATTTTTGTGCTCTTTATTATAGCTAGCTCCACGAAGCTAATTTTGTGGGCTTGGGTTATCAAAGTATCCAACTTGAACATAACTTGGAAGTTGGAATGAGGTTTGAGTGGTGGAAAATGATTCATACCCCTATTCGAGTAATTAATCTCTTCTATCAGATTCTTGCGTGGGAGTTGTTTTAAGAGCCCTGTTCGGAAATAGTCCTGGATCACTGCTGAATTGTTCCGCACAGGCCTGAACACACCCTGCATCTTCAGACAATACTCCTGTCCGGTCATGCTTTGTAGAAAAGGATCTTTTTTTTTTTTGTCGCAAGAGCATACTGAAAGAGCGTATAGTTCCAAGTCACGAACTAAGCTCCAAGTTCATATTCTAATAACTAACCAGAAGGATTTTGTGGAACAATCTTACATGGAAAAAATGATAGGTGGACAATTATGTGTCTAAAAAATGGATACAGATTCCAAAAGGTTATCTCGACTTCGGGGTTGCAAGCAAAAATTATTTGATACAGGTTAAATTCAGGTCCCAACATATTGAGCACGAAATAAATGTGAGCTGACTACTTTCATTAAGGGCGTATAATGATATTTTGAGTTATGTCAGAGTACAAATTTAGAAAAAAAAACTAGAACAGTGCCTGTTGTTCTTTCTTCTTGACGGGAATGATTTTTGTTAATATGTTAAAATATCGTGCTACCAGGTCTGCCCATTGTTCGTGTTTCTACGAAGGAAATTCCAGACAGCAAATCCAACCACTTTGATGAAATAGTAAATCGTGGACTACATACAACAATTTTCCGTTTTACTTCAAGTTTGGAAAGAAGGACTAGTCGGATAATTGATGCGCTTTTTATGGTGTTCAGCAAAACGTGATTTACGAATCACAATATAAATGTAGGGTTTTTTTACATTTATAAGACGACTAAAGTGATACTACATGCATTGGCGTCTTGAACACAATGAACTGTGTGTAGTCGCAAAGGAGTCACATACTCTAGGAAATCACCTCAACAGTTTCCAAAACTGACATAAAAAGCATTTGCTAAATGTTCAGGTTATCTTGTCTTCGGGACACACAAATGAGGGATACACACTGTCTACGGGCACTAAACATTTCCTCCCCCGATTCCCCCTAAATCCCCATGTTCATTTCGATTCCCCATTCTTAACCCAACCTCCCTTATCCTAAGCAAAGCGCGGTGACAGTGAAAGTATCACTGGGATGTGGATCCGGATGAGGGTAACTACCATTCCGTCTGTGTGTAGAGGGGATATAAGTAACGAGAATTTCCATTTTAACCGCAGAGCCGCTGTATCCGCGGGGGGTGGCTGCCGTTATCCAAATGAACTCTCGACCCCTCTTAAAATGAGATGTTTTTGGAACGACATTAAAAGCGCCTGGAAGTAGGTTGCTTTTTAAGTCGAGGAGCTCAGAGTAGCGGAAACAAAGTTAGCTACGTTAATTTTCGGGCGCAAGAGCATTTTTCTAAAAAACCTGGCTTTTGTCAAGAGATGAAAATAAATCGAGTGGTAAACGTGAAACGTGTATTTTTAGAATTGTCGTAATTTCTTTCTGGTCAGATCAACTTCTAAAGCGGTACCACAATTGTCCTCATCCAGGCATACACACGCCCTGTTTAAATTTCACAAATCCGAGGTGTAAGTGACACTTCGGTGGGAATTACAGGGATCAGCGTCAGTAATGCCTCCTAGGGCGAGACCGGCTGGCCTGGATGACTTCCGAGCACGCTTTGCTTTCATCTTATTCAAGTGGAAACGTTCACGTTTTGTCCGCTTGTGCGCATCTGTTCCGGAGAATCTACCCAGTCTCCTGCTTTCTTGCGCATACTCACAAACCTGGACAGCCACCAGCGCAGGTTTTCTACAATTCTCGCTTAATTGTCGAGCAACTAACGCGAGGTTCATTTGGAAAACCTTCAATTTCATGAATTTAGAAGTGGAGAACCCCGAGAGGCTGAAGGTTATTGATTATGTTCCATTCAATTGCTTGACACAACAAAGCACACACTTAAGCACAACATAAAGAAGTTGTCTTCAAGATCTTTAGAAACTGAAGATTTAAAGGTAACTATTTAATCTGAAGGACTGGATCTTATCCAGACCCAGCTGCACTTCTGTACAGACTTGTGTATCAGAAAGGCATTGTGTTAACGTATTTCACGGTCAGACCCCTCTGGCCGTGTAGATGCAAGATGTTTTTTTGTGTTCTTTCCATTTGCTGTTTTTGTTACAAATTCTGAATCATTTGTAGAGTTTTCAAAAGTGCTCGATTTGCGCTCCAGGGGAACGTGAAGGGAAAGACCGTAACTGTCTGACAGTAACAAGGTGTCTCAGTTTTCGGGTTGAAGAAGTTAATGTCAATTAAGTAATGATACATTAGACTGGAATGCAAACCGCTAGACACACCAGCCTTCTGTGAAGCCTTCAGTACAATCTTTTCACTGGGGGTGCTTAGCATGGATTTGGAGCTTGGGAGTAGTTGTGGCTTGATGTCTGTCCCCCATGGTGCTGATGCTAGATATACACAACAGAACTCCACTAGTATCTGGTTTGAGCAACAGATGGAGAAAAATCCTAGTGTTCTTAACTGCTACAACTGCTATTCCGAAAACAGTTTGAGCACTGTGGTCCCGGGTTCGAGCCTGGTCACATCACGAGTGGGCCATAACTGGGATTTGCTTGGGATAGGGTAGGATTAGTTGGGCAGGCCTCTCTTGGCTCTCAGCAGCTTAGCGGTGCTGTCAGTGATAGGATGCGCCTCTCCTCTAATTGGTGGTGATCTTCCAGTAGTGGGCAGTGCTGCCAGTGACTTGTAAACTCACAATTGGCTCAAAGATGGGCAGGGTCGGAGGACTTTACATCCACTTCCTCGTTCTCCCCCTTTAGCGACCACAGGATTTGAGAAGCAATACCAATGTTTCGGCCGTGGAGTTCTTCACACATCTGAAGAAGGCTCCACGGCCGAAACGTTGTGTTTTATTTCTTCTCTTTTCAGCATGGAATAAACCTATGACTTGTTCCTTTGCATAACAAAAATAATGCACAATTCTTAATTTAAAGCAATAATGGGGGATATTCATTTCCTTGGTCTTTTTAATCATGTCTAAATATTGGAAATAATTTGATTTCAGACCAGATTTAAGTATTTAAATATTAATTTCTGCTAAAATGTTTAGTTCTTTGAAAATTATTGAAAAACTCAACATCTTAAAATCGGAAATTGCTGGGGGGTTTCCAGGCACTGTGCATGTTAGAACCAGCTTATCCTTTTAGTTCTTTTTTTTCTAAACCTAGTTGCGGTCATAAATGCAACAGTGAAGACAAGTTGTCGGGGCTCAGGACTTGTCCCTACAAGGTTGTGGGGTCAAATCACATGTGGGGTGCAGGTCTTCCCTTAAGTAAGTAAGGCTCTTCTTTTCCCCTGCTTTCATGAGATTTCCTGCCTTTATAAATGGCTACCAATGCCATTTTGTTTTCGATAAAACATCAGCCAGGTTAATGACAATAATAATGACGGGGCTAAAAATGTGGGGTGTTGTTTCTCTCAGGGGGGGGAATTTGGTCAGCGCTGTTTCAGGTGGTCTGATTGATTTGATGATTTTCCATCTGACTCATTAACCAGCCTCACCCTTGTTCCGGCTAGTCTTTCGGGAACACTGCTGGTGTTCGCTCTTTGATCCTTGTGTGGAGATGACATTTCAGTCAGCAGTGAGCAGCTGCCCTTGAGCTCTCCTCGCAGCTGGAGGGGTGCTGGAGGACAGGGCAGGAGGGGTAGAGGGGGTGGTGTTTGGGCCCTCGTCACTGCTGAGGCTTGTACTGAACTGAGTGGTGGACAATCTTGCATATGGAAGCAGTTTTTCACTAATCTGACTGAGGAAAGAGCCCTTTCATCCTGAAGACATCATTAGAACCTCTTCCTGGTGGTTGAGGTTGGAGAAGTGACACGAATAAATCAGAGGAATTTAAATGTCTTGTGTTTTTCCCCCATACATTTCATGTATAGCTGCTGCTTCATCATGCCAATTAGGAAACATTCATCTGTGGCATTGGAGAACTTCAAGTGCTTCGCCTTGCGTTGTATTGGAAACTCTGAAATTAGCCGCCCCCCCCCCCGCCATCATTATGTCTTTTTTTACCCTTTAAAATAGTAGCTCCCCCCTCCCAGAGTTTCCCAAGCCTGTCTGAGATGCGAGACTGCTGTGTGAATGATGTCTCCTCTCTGTGTCAGAGAACTGCAGACCTGGTTTCAGTTAAAAACTGCCCCCCCCACCACCATGACTTTATGAGCGTGTGAAACGCCTTATTTGGAAAGGCGACTGTGTAAGTAATGCCAGCCCTCGAAATTGGCCCAGCACACCCTACGGCTCTAGGGCTACACTGAAATGCCGCAGTATCCCACCTTCCGCGCTCTGTTTTTAGACAGCGATAAAGGCCTCACTGGGTCAGACTCCCCCGCCCCCTCCCTCCCCAATATTTATATTAGTGATATGGGAGCCCCGCTATCTCGTCTGGGAAACACAATCCATCTTGTTTAGTGATTTAGATTGTTTACACAGTACAAGAGCCTGGTGAGTGTGCACTCTTCTCTCAGCGAGATCTGCCCTTCCAAAACAGGAGGCTTTTCTGTCTAGACATCGAGAGTCTGGCTTGGGCCTAGTCTTTACATCCAGACAGGACAGAGATGAGGATCTCTTGCCTGGAGGAGTCCTGTGTGGATTGGGAGGGCACTCATGGAAGTGGAAGGCCCTTCAAGGTCTAATCAACATCTGTAAAAGCCTGTGGTATTTACGAAAGGGGGCAGTTGTTTGAAGGTGTTGTGCTTCAGGGACAGCAGTTGTATCTGAACCAGATGAACCAAACCATAAAAGACCTCCTTGAAAATAAGCATTTTGAAAATCCTGGTGATCGCCCAGTGTATCTTTGTGGAGTGGCACACTGGATTGCTGTCTTACAGTGCTGGGGCCCCGGGTTCAAATCCAGACCTGGGGTGCTGTGGAATTTGTGTGTGCTCCCCGTGTTTATGTAGGTTTCCTCCAGGTGCTTCAGTTACCTCCCACAGTCCAAACACATGCTGGAAGGTTAATTGGCTTCTGGGAAGAGTGGCCCTGGTTTGAATGTGGGTGTTTTTTGTCTGTGTCCTACAATGGACTGGTGTCCCATCCAAGGTGGCTCCTGCCTTGCACCCTTTGCATGCTGGGATAGACGCTGGCTCCACTATGACCCTGAACTGGATAAAGTGGTTAGAAGATGGATGGATGTTACTGTGTACAGGCACAGACACAGGTAGCATGTGGCTCTGTACTCACCTCCATCAGCACAGCTCTTTGGGTTAGAAACCTGATTCATGTATTACCTGGTGCCTTTGTAGAAACGTTGCTCTGACAGTTTCCAGCCAGATCATTTTCCATGTTGACTACCTAATCAAAAGAACTGTAGGATAGTGATGCTGATTTTTTGTTCTGTAATTCCTAATTCCACTCAATTTTGTGGATTAACACTATAATAATAATAATAATAATAATAATAATAATAAACTATTTTACATAGCGCCTTTAAGGGTGGCTTCTCAAAGCGCTTTACATAATGACAGCAACAACAATAAAAAAAAATACACAAGATAAGCAGAGAATACACAGTTAGAGGAGACAGTAGATGGTGGTACTGAATACAGTAGGAGCAGAAGGATAAAGATCAGAACCAGTGAAGTAAAGGCTCTTCTAAAGACGAAGGTTTTGAGTCTGGTTTTGAAGGAGTTTCGAGAAGGTGACTCTCTGAAGAGACTATGTAATGTTAGAAGCGCGAATCTCCCAACAGCTGGTGTTAGATTATACACAAGACGTTGTGGAGCTTGTAAAACCTGAGATGTCTCAAACGCCCTTTGGAATGGGAGTCTTCATTTGCATCCCTGCAGAGCCCTTGGGGTGGGGACTGAGCTCTCTTACCTGAGACGTGCTGTGAGTAATGTAGTTTAGCCTCAGTCCTAATGGCAGTGTTCCTGTTTCTCAGCCCCAGCGCTGAGGCGGGCTGTCTCCCCTCAGGGGAACCGTCAGTCACAGCCAGCAGGATGAAGGCTTGCTTTGTTCAGGGAGGTATTTATTCAACGGCTTTGACAGCCCTGCATTGGGACAGGAGAGTTTAAGCACAGGGCCGGGTGACAGACCGCCTCAGGGAGTGACACGCGCAGACGGGGAAAAGGAAGGCAGGGCATCGGAGAAAGGAAGGGATCGAGGAATTCAGTCGAGGGAGGAGGGTGAGAGGGAGAGAGGTTATTACCCAGAGAGAGAGAGAGAAGCTGGCAGCTGTTATTAAACTCTCCAGGACTCTGTGAGACACCACTGCCTTTCTTTACAAGTTTTGTTGCAGCTGCATTTTTCCTTACAGTTTGGAATCTTTTTTCTCACTTCTGTATTAAACTGTTGCCCCCGCAGAAGTGTGTAGTGCGTTTAATGATTTTATTCATGGTTTTAAGGCAGGGGTCATTCATGGGAAAGCATGCATACATTAATCAGAGCTCACCTTCTGGGCTGACTCCTCCTCTGGTTCATGCTGGCTCTGCTGCTATAAACATGACCTCCCTATACAGAGTATTCTCCAGCTGGTGCTGAGATCCCCACTGGCTACACTAGACTTTCACAGGCCGAAGCCAGCCACCAGCTTGAGGGGCTCAGAGGGCTGGAGCTCATCCCAGTTTCTGTGGTGTTAAGCAAACGGAGAGTTCAAGACGTCTCTTAGATGGAACTGTAGGTCCATTGGAGTTTAGCCTCCCGAAACCCATCTACACTGCTGGGTTCTCAGAAGTAATCAGTAATGCTTTTGCTTGCTTGAGGATATAGCTGCCATGAGATGCAGTCCTTTGGCCACAGATATAGTCCTTGCTCAGTTGTTTTGTGTAAACCATGTATTTGACACTCAGCCCAAAGAACATAAGCCCGTACAAGCCAGAATCTCAATGTAGTGAAGGTTTTCATTAGGACCAGAGTTACGTTCTGGGCTGAATCAAGCAAGAATATCAGTTTGTCTGTTTTCCAGACATTTGGAAGAGTACATACACATTTTCCTTAAGAAAGAATAGAAGTCACAATTCACACATGTAACAGGAGAAGTCTGGCGCTCACTAGAAGTGCTTGAGAAAAATAAGGCATGCTTTCCGACCTTATTTTGAATTATTGGGATTTATCACTGTTGGCGTTAGGATAAACAGCAGGTGTAGCCCTTCAAAAGATGCATTTACCCCATCCTTCTGTTTTCAGCAGGGTCAGTCTGGTCTGCATTTGCTGCACTTTGCGCATAGTCTGGGTCAAGAAACATTGTGGATTTCCAGCCTGATCTTGGATGTCTCATGAAGTCACGTCCATTCAGTTGAAATGTCCCATGGTCTCAGTACAGACTTGGACACTGAGGTGCTGTTTTAAGCTACTGTCTCGGTATAGCTAAGTAAAGCTGTTCCAGTTGTGACCGAATAGAAATTTGGTTTTGTGTCTTTTTTCTTTACATCAAGAACATAAGAAAGGTTACCAAGGAAAGAAGCCCATTCGTTCTGTCTAGTTTGGCTAGTTGTTTTGTAGTTAATTGATCCAAGCACATAATTTAAGCATCACAGCTTCAATGGTATGGCTGTTAGGTTTGCTTCACACTCCCACAACTCTCTGTGTAAAGAAGTATGACCCCCCCCCCCTCCTCGGTCTCCATTCTAAATGCACTTCCCCATAGTTCAACATGTGTTGTGTTTCACACACAATATTTGTTGATTGGTGACCATAGTCAAAATCTGGGCTTCAATGCCAACAGCAGCCAGATGCCCTGTTTTCTTTCCAAGGCTGAGACTGAAAGGAGACTGACCTGCTGAGCTGTCCCGGTTTTTCGGCCTGTGAATCGACTAGGGTTGACCTCTCAGCAGGTGGAAATCCAGCGACTGCCTTTGTGAGAGGGGGTGGGGTTGTGTTGTGGGTTCTATGGTGTTGAATTCATTATCAACACTGCCGTTTCTGATGCAGTAGATCAGGGTGGTCACAGTCACGCAGGTTCTACTGGTTTCTCTACATCATCGATTGGAACAGGTGACAATTTAAACTAATTGCAGTAGCTGAAGATGTCTGTCGCGCTAGGATCCGGAAATCAAGAAAACCGCCATCTAAAAGGCCTGGTTTCTATCCCTGTGGTCAGCCGGTGTCAGTTCACGACAGGAAGAGTGCTACATCTTTAAAAGTGGTCATGGACCACCCTCTTAGAGCTACCTCACATTGTTTAATGAAATATTTATATTAATGGTCTGGGGCAGGAACTGAAGCTCCCTTTGCAAATTCCGTTTCACAAGCTGCAGTCTGTTACCCAAGCCATAAAAACATTAAGAGGATTATATGTGCCTTATATACTCTGCTTTTCTTCTTCACTTCCTATGAGAACAGTCTGTAAGCAGTTACACTTAGTGCAAGCTCCGGTATTTCCAAGTTTCTTCCATGTACAAACAAGGTATTTATCTCACTGAAGCAGCCACGCGAGGGGACCTCTTCCCAGTTGTTGTTGAATAAGCAGATGCAGAAGTTGTGTTCGGGGGCCCCAGCCTGTGTCTGCCTGGTGGTACAGTTTAACTTGGGGGGTGGGTGCCGGGGTGATTGAGAGGCGGCTCTGATCTGCGGGTTCACACATGCTCTTTCAACTCCGCAGACATCAGAGGATTTTTTTCTTGCTTTTTTGAAGTGGAGGGGGGGCGGGTGGTGGTGGTTTTGGTGTGTGTGGGGGGGGGGGTCCTTGTTAGACATCTGTTTGTTCTCGTCAGCCCAGCCCAGAGGCAGTGGGTGATCTTAATAAATATGTGCATGTCTAAGATGCCACTGTGGGGGGCGGGGGAGATTGGGGAGAGGTGTTAAAGGGGCTGAGGTGGAGAAAGCGCTGCGACCTACACAGACACACCTGCAGGGCTGGCGGACATCAAAGACGGCCCTCACCCAAACACAGATGCATGCGCTGGGCCGCCCCTCCTAACTGACACCCCGGCCTCAGGGCCTATCCCCGCGGTGATTCACTGACACACACAGCAGCTGTGGGGGAAGAAGTTAACAATAATCATTGCTTACACTTATGCAGCGCTTTTCTGGACACTCCACTCAAAGCGCTTTACAGGTAATGGGGACTCCCCTCCACCACCACCAATGTGCAGCCCCACCTGGATGATGTGACGGCAGCCATGGTGCGCCAGTACGCTCACCACACATTTCTTTTCCTTTCCATTTTTTCTCTGTGAAACCCTCTCAGTCACAGCTTCTTTGTACCAGCAGACACTTCAGCCCCCTCAATGTGGGGTGCTAATTCTATAGATCCCCACGAGCTCTGCTGCAGAGAATCTGGGCACGGTAGGGCACACCTGACACCTAGCGCAGGGAACTGTCTGAAATGTTTGATCCTGGGGGGTGCCGTGGCCCTGACTGTGACCCCCCAGCAGGCTGGCCTGACGGCGAGGTGGGTGTTTGTATTGGCAGGTTGCCCTGGGAGACGCCTGTGCCAGCGGCCGCTTCACCGTGACCGGCGAGTGCTGTGACCTTTGCCCCCCGGGGTTTGGCGTCGCTGTAGAATGCGGGCGAGAGAACACCAAGTGCCAGCCGTGCCAGGACGGTGGGTACCTGTCTCGGGGATTTAGGGTAATGGGAAAAGGAAGGTTAGCTGGGGAGAGGAGGAGAGACCAGTAACACCGGCATAAAGACTGAATTGGACTCTCCAGAAAATGTGCTTTAGGTACTAAGGTGAGCTCTGCTTTAGAATTGCAATGCAGGTTTGTTTTCTTCCATGCCCTTTCGTGAGGTAGATTTATTTGAATCAGAAATCGATTTGGGGGGGTGCTCTGGTGTGAATGCGTGGGTTTGTGTCTGTTTGTGCCCTGTGATGGACTGGTGTCCCCTTCAGGGTTGTATCCCGCCTTGTGTCGGCTGCTTGCTGCTTGTGTAGGCTCTGGCTCCCCAGCAACCCCACGATGGTAAATTGATGGGAGAAAAGTCAGACCCAGACCTAAGGACACTGCCCCTCCAGAGCCACTACAGGCTACAGCTGCATCACACTGGACGCCTGGTCATCCCCAGCTCCGGCCAGCAGCTCAGTACAGTTTGTTTGCAGTGCATGCAGTGCAGTTCTTTTATAAACACAGTAAACTCAGAACTGCGAGCTCAATGCGTTTTTATCTGTTCTGCTAAAAACTGCATTCCATGCTTTTTTATTTCCTATATTAATTTTGAGGCTGCTTGCATAACTCCGGAGACAGTGACGCGCTGAGCTGGTGCTGTGTGAGCAGAGACAGAGGTTGTTTCTGTCAGTAACCCCTCTTTGCTGTGTCTGTGCTGTGTGTTACAGGGGTGTCCTTCTCGGTGTCGGGCAGCGCCCCCTGCCAGCCCTGCTCTCGGTGCCCGGATGGCATCCCCAAGATCGGCGGGTGCTCCGCTGCCCGAGACACGCAGTGCGACTGCGGCGACGGGTTTTACCTGCTGGGCCAGGGGAACCACTCCACGGGGCTGTGCGCCCCCTGTAGGGTCTGCAGGAAAGGACAGGGCGTGGTGCAGGCCTGCGGGCCCCTGGGGGACACCAGGTGCCAGGCCTGTGGCTCCGGATCCTTCTCAGAGGAGCACAGCAGCACGGAGCCCTGCCGCCCCTGCAGGGTGTGCCTGGACAGCGAGGTGGAGATCCAGGCCTGCCTGCCGCACTCCGACACTCTGTGCATGGGTAAGAGCGTGCGCTCACAGCTCCCAGAGCCCCGGCACTCGTCATGATGAATGAGCGACTGTGGCACAGGGCCAGCACGTGCACAAGACGAGCACAGATAGGAGCGGACACAAGCGCGCCTAGCTTAGATAGCTTGGCTCTGTGCAGACGTTCATGCTAAAGGCAGGCATTTGCACTACAAGTATGACAGGAAGACTTTCAGAGTGCCCATTTTCACAAGGCAGGGCTTTGTACCTCAATGGATTTTTCCCTGCAGAATTATTTGGTGCAAGTGCATCGACGGTGGGTGTTTAATATAGAGGCATGTTTAATACTGTGACTATCACCGAATGTGAAATACTTAGGTTCATTTTCATTTGATCCGGTGCACTTTTAAGTGCAATCTGTTCAGATGTAGAAGTGACAGTCAAATCCTTTCCTTGTATTTTAATTGTCACAAAGGTCCTTAGACATGCCTGTCAGAAACAGTCCAAAGCTACAGAGAGGTCTACTTCTGCAGGGGAGAGTAGACACACCATGCTCTTAATACATCATGTCATTTTCACTGGTGGTACCAAAAATCTTATAGATTTAAAGAT
Source organism: Lepisosteus oculatus (assembly GCF_040954835.1). Lineage (NCBI taxonomy): Eukaryota > Metazoa > Chordata > Actinopteri > Semionotiformes > Lepisosteidae > Lepisosteus > Lepisosteus oculatus. The sequence goes on from NC_090705.1 coordinate 22,511,933, forward strand.
GCTGCTGATTTTGTTTAGCATTATTACGCCATCCACAGCTCTTGTGCCTGGGGAGAATGAGGACCAGCAGACATGCCCACCTGTCAGGGCTGTTGCTCTTTTGACACACAGTGCCCTACAGGAGAGTCAGTGTCGATCGAAGAAGCTTTCGCTGAAAGCCAAGATGACCCTGGCTGACGAATGCCCTCCCTGCCATGTGACACTCTGCCCATTGGCTGCCACCACTTGGGAAATCACACTTGGCAGATGAATTGGGCTCACACTCGTGAACTCTGGGTTCATAGAGCTCATCCTATGCTCTGAGAGAGGGGGCGTCAGTACTGGATGCGCCAATCAGGATCCCCCGGGAATGTGGCACCACTGCAGTCGCCTCACTGTAACGCTCTGTGTCTGACCAGTTGACCCCTACCGACCAGCTGCTTGAGACGTGTACACTGAGCTGCCTGTTAACCCACACAGAGCACTAACACGGCCAGCAGGCTGAATAAGTTCATGACCCCATGCCTTTGAGCAGCTGAAACAGGCTTCAGGCTCCTTTGATCCTTAAATAGTTTGTCTCAGAGAGGTTGTGTGTAATGCTTACTAAACCGCTTATAAATTAGTTATTGCTCATCAATGCATCATGGTTCAGGGACAGTTCACGGACAGCCTGTCTTGACATAATGTTTCACCTTTCGACTTCTCCACTGTATTGGTTATTATACCCTGATAAGTAGGGAAATAGGGTAAAAAGTTATGACACTCAATGTGTGCATTCGATCAGTGAGAATAGTTCCTGGTAAAAGCAACACAGTGTGCTTTGTCGGCTAGCTGTTCAATACCAAGCCATCCTTGGTTGAAGAGGTCATTGGAAGTACTGTTACTGATCTTGTTTTACATGCAATGTGCAAACCAAAGTGAAACATGCTTCCCTTACCTAAATACCCAGGCCAGACCCCTTTTTGGATTGTGTGGGATAGTGGAGAGGCTGAAAAACACTTGAGAGTCTAATGTGTGAGCAGTCTCCCTCCCCACCTACTCTTGTCTGCCCATTAATATCAGCTCAGCACACACACACACTGCTGGACAGACAAGTGCCTCCTAATAAGGGCAGGACAGAGAGAAACAAGACAGCAAGTATACTTAAGCCTGGTTCACACAATAGAATCAGCTACAAAAGTATTCCTGCGGTCAAGACAGGTACTTAATTATAAACCATGTGACCCCATTTGGTCACATGAGATGCTCAAACTGGGAGTTGTTCTCTCACAGTGTGAACTAAGCTTCAACCTCAAGCTACCACTTCGCAGCAGCAAGGGTATGGCAGGCTGATGGTGCATTATTTATCTCCTTCAGCTTCAAAGCACATGAAGTTAAAGGACTACTCCTGTTGCTGTTATTATCGATAATAATGTATTACATAAGCTGTTCTTTCAAACAGATAGTTCCGGTGATTGGCTGACGCGCGTTCAAAGCCGTGCTATAATCTCTGATATACACACAGCCTGGATTTTGACTTTTCACTGTGTGATAAAGAAATATCAATGCGCTGACTGATGAAAAACAGTCAATCAAATCAATTGCACAGGCAAAAATGTACACCAACCACTGCCTTTGTAGCACAATGGTCCAGAAATAATCAAATGTTTGGTTAGAAGCAAGGGAGGATATGTCTGTTAGTGGACATAAATACAAGAGTTCGCTAAGGAGTTATTGGAAACCCAATTTCCAATAAAGCGACAAAGCGCTGGAGTGATATCCTGGCAGGCACTGAGACCAGCAGCAGTGGGAGAACTCCCACAGCGAAAAAGAAAATGCCAGATGAACTAGGGATTGGACAGTTTTTCAATGCTTGCACGATCAATGGAAATGTTCAAATAAATGTGCACAAGATACTAGTCATTTATTCCTTTATCATATTGGCTAGGTAATGTCCTCTCTTTGCTAGTCAATGTTACTTATGGCTGTGTTTCTGCATTGTATAGCAACGAGGGACTACATTCTCTGGTGGAGGAACGTGAAGAGCTTAATTTTCATGTTAAATAAATGTTTTAATTAAAATTCATTCAAAACAGCAATCGCATATTCGGCAACCATTTTATAAAAGCAATAAGGCACCGAGGCCTTTGCTGTATCGTAAATATAGTCACAGTTAAAAGGGTTGCCGGGCCGACGCTCTGTGTGGGGCCTAACAACGCCTTTTAACTGTGACAATATTCACGATTTAGCACGGCCTCTTGCTTAAAAATGCAGTATGCATCGTTCACCATAACACTGTAGACCCATTTTACTATTCCAAAAATTCTGAACAGCACTGCTAAAATCTGTCCCTATTTCTGCCTCCCTCTTCCTCCAGATAAGAACCTACAGATTCTGACTCGGCCCGACTCGGACAGCGCTCAGGAGTCTCCCCGCCGGCAAGCTCCTGAGGGGGAAGGAGACGAAGAGGGGTCCAGCCCTCCCCCTGGTTCCCCGAAATTCACTCCCCAGGAGGAAGGTGGCAATAACATCATCCCAGTCTATGTCTCCATCCTTTCCGCCGTAGTGCTTGGGCTGTTGCTCTACGTCGCCTACAAGTGGTGAGTCTGTGACACAAAATAAGTTATAGCCTTATGCCATGGGTCTCCAGACAAACCCTCACTTGCTGACTGGGCCTAAATACATCCTCCTCTACCTCACCCGCGGTTCCTACTTCAATGGTTATGTGTTCTCACGGTGTCAGACCAAGACCGGAGAGGCGTTCGTGAAGCTTCCAGAATGTTCTTGTAGGCCCAAAGCTTCTAGAATGTCCGTGAGCTTCAATTTAGATTTCATGCACACATTTTCTTCCACGTTACCAATCGCATCTCTCCCATTTCCTGAATATGACTACCCTCAGTAACTGATAACTGTAAACACAGGTGCTTTACGTTTATTTTAATGGTATTACTTTATATAACAGAAAACTGTGCAATGCTGTTCTGATTTTCTGTCACGCTCGTTTGTTATTTGGCATGTGTATGTTGATTTACATGGTGTATTATATATACGCATGGTATATATATATATTTGGAATGGGAAAGCTATTTTCCCAGGATATGTGTTTCTCATTATCCGCTGACAGTTCAGAAACATATCCCCCACGAAAAAGAGGACCTTAAGCATTTCTTTCCATTCCTGGAAACAAGTTATAGCTACCATTCCTAGATCCAACCATGTCTTAAATGTTTTGCTTTTCAACAACCTTTAAAATTTTCTTAAATGTTTTGCTTTTCAACAACCTTTAAAATTTAATTGTTACAACTCACTTTTCTGCCTCAACATTTAATTCTAATTGAATGTATCAATCAGTTCCTAAATTTTTCTTCTGTAGTTGATGATTTTATTGTAAAGTGCCTCAAGATTGTGTATCTGCGCCCTGTTGTTGCCAATAATTAATTCGCCTAATCCAGATATGAAGCTCGAACATAAACCAGGAGCCCCTTGGTCCTTCCAGACAAACAACACAGACCTGCATTAACGAATGTCAAGGCTGTTACTTCTCTTGCTTTCAGCCTTTTCTCCTGGTTCTTCGTTCCTCGCTCTTTCACACAGCTCAGCAGGGTGTCTCAGAATGACACAAGCACTCTACACAACACACACACGGTTTCCCAGCTGATTGCTGACTCTGAAATTGATCAGCGCAGCCCCCCGTAACGCTGGCCTGTCTCCCTGCAGCTGGTCCTCCTGCAAGCAGAAGAGGGCACTGGCGAAGGCTCGGGGTGGGGAGCTCAGTGGGGTCCCCGAGGGAGAGAAGCTCCATAGTGACAGCGGGGTGTTCCTGGACACCCACAGCCTGCAGGACAACCACCCAGGCAAAGGTGAGGAAGGACACAGCAGTGTCGCCCGAGTATTGTGTGGATAAGCATGTCTGAGTACATGGTCTGAATACATCTTGCCTGCTGCTCATGGTTCACGGCCTAATTGCTTTGTAATAATAATCCTTACACTTATATAGCGCTTTTCTGGACACTCAATGTGCAGCCCCACCTGGATGATGCAACAGCAGCCATAGTGTACCAGTACTCTCACCACACACCAGCCATCAGTGGGGAGGAAAACAGAGTGATGAAGCCAATTCATAGATGGGGATTATTAGGAGGCCACGATGGATAAAGACCAGGGGGGACCTTGGCCAACCTAGAAATATAGTTTTGATTTAACGTGACTTGATTTCTGTCTGTTAAACCACAAAATCTGTTACTTAGGTCTGTAGTTTCTATAGGCACTGTATATTATATTTGTAAACTATATACTTGTATGTTCAATGACATTTTCAGCAATGCTGTGAGATTTGGAAAGAATCAAGCACAGCTGCTTCCAGTTAATTCCTTTGCTAGCAAGTTCCTTCTTTTTATTTCTCTTTTATCACCGAGTCCAACAGATGACAACGCGCCCGTGTCTTGCCTCACTCTCTGTGCAGGGCTTGCTGGTAATCAAGGTACATGCTTGGCTCCCCCTGCAGGTGGACTTCGGGACAGCAAGCAGGACAGTCGGCTGTACCTGAACCTCAGCCCCCAGAGGCAGGAGGAAGTGGAGACGCTTCTGCAGGAGGCGGGGGGGAAGGGCTGGCGTCACCTAGCGGCCCAGCTGGAGTACGAGCAGGACCGCATCGACACCTTCGGCCGCGGCGAGGACCCGGTCCACACCCTGCTGTCCGACTGGGCGGGCCAGGAGGGCTCCACGGTGGCCGCGCTGTGCTCGGCCCTGGAGCGCATCGACAGGAGCGACGTGGCCGGTGCCCTGAGCCGCCCAGCTCAGGCCAGCTCTGTGGTGTGAGTGCACGGGGCAGGCAGGCAGCTCCACAGACAATCAGACTGACTCGCGGCGCACGGAGAGGAGGGGGAGGAGGCCCATTTTCCTGAAATCCCACCACAGTGACCCGGGAATGAAAGCTAAAGAGACTCAGGTGGTGGAAGTCCCAGCAACGTCGGGAGGCGAGAAGGAAGAGGAGAGAAATGGCTAAACTATACTAACAAATGAACAGGACATTGCACCGCTCACCTCCATATCTTCTGCTGTTCCTTTACACCGAGGGCACAGTCAGTAATACCCAGGCCAGCTGCCACTGCTGCTCAGCTTCGTTGTCATGGAAACAAACTCTCCAGCCGACCATTCAGAAGCCAGCCCTGCTCTCGCTGCCCCTGGAAAAGCTCTGATCCCTTTCAGCCCAGTGGATCATGGGAAATCCCCATGGCATCACTGGGTACCAAAGAACGTTGTCCAGCGTGTTACTGTGGTAGAGCTCCCACTGCTTTGGATAAGAGGAGAAAGACGTTGAGGAGGTCTGATAAAGCCAAATAACTAATTAAGTGAGGGGTCAGATGGAGCAAGGTCCCTGCAGTGTTGGGGCTGATCCGCCATGTTTGGGATTGGAGATGTCTCGCTGTCTTGAATGAGCTTCTTTACCGATGACAATGCAGTAAAAATCAGGTGCTAATTATGAAACAAAGCCATTTATGCAAATACCAACTTTGTAAGAGATACCCCCCATTAAAAAATATATATTTTCTCCATTTATACTGATAATCTATGAAAAAGGTTCTTACATTTATCAAGCAGTAACTACTAAACCACTAAACCATTCTTTAAACTGTCACAAATCAAAGTAAATGCATTGCACTGGCCTATGCTCATGTGGTTTAATGTAGTGGGCTGGTGTGCTCTTGGGAGGGAGTCGGGGCTCTTCCTGCTGGTGATTCCCAAAGGGGCGTGCGTCTTGTCTCTGAACCACTCGTAGGGGCGGCACAATTCCAGTTCTTAAAGGCCACAGCATCTTCTGATTTTCATTCTGTCTGAGCTCTCTCTTTCCGAGTTCAGACAGTTAACAGCTTATGGCCAATAATTCTGCAGGTACCTTGGTTTTGCACTGTGAGGCAATGACTTCACGCAAGGACATCTTTGGCACTTCAGTTTAATTCATGTGCCATGGTGGTCATTCCTCATGGTCATTTTTTTTAAATCTCTACAACTACACTATGTTTTAAATGTAAAGTCTTAAAAACCATTTCATAGTTTAAAACCCATTCAAGTTACTTCCCAGCGCCTTTATACCCGCCATTAACATTTTTTTGCATTTAAAATCAGCAGCAGCAGTGTGATGTTAATCACTTGTGGCTGACCACCTCTAGTTCAGTGTGCATTCTGGGAAACCACACTGCCATGGCAGACATATTCCTCCCTCAGTGCTTCCTCATTTTCTGCCTCTCTCTATAGTCATTGCTTTGCCTTTCTGCACCTACTGGAGGTCAGATTGGTAACAAAGTCAAACCAAGGACCTTTGACCTGCAGGACAAACAAAGTCGTCAGCATGGGTGGCTGAGAATTGTGGGTATTCCTCTCCGTCTTCCTGAGTCTTGCTCCCCCCATTCTCCCCAGCCATGCCTTGCGTGTTCTGTGTTTTGTTCATGAGTATGTTGCAGTGCGTTCAAAGTCTCTTTTGTAATGTCTTATCTCATGTTAAATATACATTTGCAGGATTTGGTCTGCCGTGTTTTTATTTCACTGCTGATTCATTGAGAAGGGAGGGAGAAGGCAGAGGCCCAGCAAATACACTGAAAATGACAGGGTTATATCGAGTGATCTCATTTACTACACGGCTATTCTGCCTGCCTTCTGCCAAGTCTCAGAACCTGGGAAATGGAACTGCACACGTGGCTGTCACTAGCATTGCCTCAAACACCATGGGCTGGATTAAATTTTGGAATCTACGATTCTATTCATTTTTTGAAGGATTATATATAGATGCATAGCAACCAGAAGAGAGGTTAATCTGTCCATCACATTTGGCATCCAAGCCAAAATCTTGTTGAGACACCCCTGGTGGCGTCTTATAATGGAACCAACCTCACTTGACAGCATTGGCAATGCAGAGATGGGCCTATCAAACAATATTGGAATAACTCGAGATGGCGCTGTGGCACAATGGTTCGGTTTTTATTCCTGGGATATATCCTGCGTTGTACTTGTTGCTTACCAGGATGGGCTCTGGCTCCCTGGTATTAAATAAAGCAGTTAGAAGACGGATGGAGGGGTAGAATAACCTAATCGAAGGTGGTTGTTTTTAGCAAGGTCATCCCAGCGGTGCTGAGACTGTAACTATTTTACAGGAGGCATTTTGTTTTTCCAGTTGGGCACAGCAAATTGTTCCATGACCAAAATAGTTCCAAAATAACCTAAGATACCTATCCTTCAGGCATCTGCAGTGAGCAATCTGGAAACCAATTAGCTGAATTAGCTGAGTGCTTTCATCTCCGAATGTTCCTAAAAGTGAATTGGCTTGTTCAGTTTGTGTCCGCCTGAGTGTAGCCTGTACTAATACATGGGCCTCTGCACTCACAAGTTTGTAGATTATCTCCATTTTAAACATTTAAGCTTGACATCGCTCTCAGATGTTTGCTTATTTTAGATAAGGGTCCTGGCAGGAGCCTCTTGTAATGAAATTGTTCCATTTAATTCCAAAAATTAAGATGTCAAGGGAGACATGTGACTGCACTACTGTGATCTCTGGCTGGAAAACAAAGATTCTTTTTTCTGAGTTTTTCATGTCCATTCCAACATTTTTCTTCCCCCTAAGAAGCAGAAATTGAGCATTTTTTGTTTGGCTACAAAATACTGGATACACCCTTTCTTGTTAATTGTAGGTTACGAGCAGTAACATTATTAAAAAAAAAACTTGCCTATATCGTAAAGGAACAAAGCTTGATGGTATTTTTCTGCCTTGGATGTTTATTCCACTTTCAAAATGTAAGGAAAAGAAGTTTGCTGATTGGCAGGAAATATGTGTCCACAACACAGTAGTTTCTGATTTCTTAAAGGTTTACCTTTGCTTTTGTATCGTGGAAGCAAGTCTGCGCTCTGATCAGAAATATTCTTGTTGCAACAGGAGAACAATGCGACAACATAGGAAACAGCAAGTGTGATCCTCCAGAAAGAACTGTAAATGACCTCCAGACGCTTTGTTAAAATTATTGTTTTACCCATAATTTCCTTCATCATTATATACACAATCAATTTGGAATCGGGGACAGCACCCGGCAAAAAATCTGAACCAATCTGTAGAAAAACAATGAGCTAGAAAATGTAAAATACAGCTTGAAGACGCTACTAGGGTGTTAGCGTAGGTTAGAAATGAAATCAAGGAATGTAATAATAATATTGTACAATCCATGCAGAACTCGTTTAACAATATTCTGGACAATTTTGCTCACAATGTTACAGAAAAGATATCGCTGCTCTGGATTCAATGAGTCAGTCAGGAGTTCCAGCTCAGCGCATGCTGAAGAGATTAGCACTGAACTGAGCAAATTTAAAAATATCTCATAATTGCATTAAATTCACAAAGTTATGAGGAGCATAAAATAGCTGGGACTCAAGCGCGATGAGGACAGGCATTGTGCTGCTGGAATATTGTGTCATCAGAATGAGCTCAAAGAGTCTCAGAACATGATCAATGTAGGGCCATGCAGTCAAGTTGCCATCACTCGTTAACAGTTCTGTAATGACAGCACACTCGTGCTCACACCATGACCCTTAGAAACCAAAGCTGAACCAAGTCCTATTTTATACATCCTTGGGCATCTGGCCTGATAGTGCTCTAGCTGCAAAACACAAGGATAAATTAGAAGCTAAAGTCATTTGCTTTATTTCAACAAAATGGGTTTTTCATATACCTCTTGTTCAGCCCTGTTTCTGAAGAGTCATTCTTATAGGTCACCTGAATCACCTGTTATATCAAGATTAGGCACACTTATTGCAGTTGATCAATTAAGCAAGGAATGTTTCACTGAGAGTGAGTGTTCCTTCCCATGCAGGTTGAAGGATTTTCAGATTTTTTATCTAATGCTCTTTGAACGGGTGGCACGATTATGGTTAATCAGCTTCTCTGAAAGCTGGCCCTTGTATGTGTGCATGTTTGTGTGTGTCCTGTGATTGGCTGATGTCACATCCAGCGACTACTCTGCCTCGAGTCCTTTGCTTGCCAAGATTGGCTCTGGCCCCCCCATTGACCCAATGACCCTGAACTGGATGAAATGGAAAAAGGATAGGCAGATGATCTCTGATCATAGTTAAATTGTTCAAGGCCTTTAGAAACTGGCTGGACTGGAGCTCTCCAGGACTAGGGCTGGAGACCCTGCTCTGGGCTTACAATAGAGCAATGTCTTTATCTTGGACTATAGTGAGGTGGCTGAACGAATGGTCTCTAAGCCTGTCCTAGGCAACATGGAGGTAGGCAGCGGTAAGCATCTTCGTGTACCAGATTCCTGCATTTCAAGACCTGTAGAACACACTGAATGGACATCATATCCACTAACTTCTTCTTCTTCTTCTTTTTCACAGCCTTAGTCCCAGACTGTCCTGGGGTCAGCTGCTTTGGTTGCTCTTCTCCATTTGTCTCTGTCGAGCACATCTTCCTCACTCACTTCACATACCTCCATATCTTTTCTCACACAATCTATCCATCTCTTTCTAGGCCTGCCTCTTCCTCTGTTACCTTCCACCTCAAATTCCATTACCCTCTTTGTTACTTCCTCAACGTCCCTCCTCATGATATGTCCATACCACCGTAACCTCGCTTCTCGCATCTTCTCAACCACATCCACCACCCTACATCGTCTACGGATTTCTTCATTTCTGATCTTATCCTTCATTGAAATCTGCAGAATCCATCTCAACATCCTCATTTCAGTTCTTCTCATCAAGTTCTCTTCCCTCTTTCCAACTGCCAAGCATTCAGCTCCATATAGTAATACAGGTCTAATCACAGTCTTGTACATTTTGCACTTTAACTTTCTGGGAATTTTCCTGTCACAGATTATTCCAGTTATTTCTCTCCACTTGTTCCATCCAGCTTTCACTCTTTGTTTTACTGCCTCCAGTGTTTCTCCTCCCTTTACCAGTTTTGATCCAAGGTATTTAAAGTCATCAACTTGTTTCAGTTTTCCTCCATTTGTCTCCTCAACATTGGTCATAGTATCTCCTCTTCTCTCCATTACCATTATTTCAGATTTTTCTGCATTCATTTTCAGTCCACCCTTTTCCAGACTCCTCTGCCATTTGAACACTTTCTCCTGTAGTTCTACTTCTGAGTCTGCCATCAGTGCCACATCATCAGCAAAGATGAGTATCCACTAACTGATTTAATTAATTGAAATCTGAAATGGAATTAAATCCAGGAATAAACACTCTAGGACCCTGGTTTCCTAAATCTCTCTTATACCATTCTGCCAAAGAACACATCACAGGTGCTCCCTATCGCACTCCTGACTGACCTTTATTCTCTGATTGAGAAGTCTTCTCTGCATGCTAAACATGATAAACACCTCACTGGTTTAAAATAATTCACAGATATTTAACAGGAAAACACCATTCTATCTCTAATGCATTGCAGTTCACAGTACCATTCTACAAGGTCATACCTCAGACCATTGCTGACTCCTCACTGGGGCTCTGGGCTCAGATCCCAACCTGGGGTGCTCTCCGAGTTTGTATGTTCTCCCCGTATTTGCGTGGGGTTCTTCTGGGTGCTCCATGATCCTCCCACAGACTGGTAGACACACTGGTAGGTTAAGCAGCTTTCTTTAAGAGGTGGCCCTGGTGTGAGTGTGTGCTTGTCTATATTGGTGTATTCCATGCGATGGACTGGTGTCCTGTCTAGGGTGTATCCTGTCTTGAGCTTTAAGCAGAGAGAAAATGGATGGATACGTCTGACTACTTGAGGCAGGTCATTTCAATGTGATGCTGCACAAGACTGGTTAGCCTGCAGAGTAAATTGAAACTACTGTCATTTCTGAGGGCGTTTTCTGTGGTAGGAGTAAGTCTTCCCACAAGGTTGACACTTGCACTTGCTAACACCACAGTGCTTTTATACCCAGCTCTATTTGTTCGCGGATTTACTTTTCTGTTTCGCCTTCTGTGTAATATTAATTGGCTTGGGCATTATTGCAAATTAGGATGTTGTCAACTCACCTATCTGGCTCAGTATAAGCCAAGGGTAATTGTGATGTTTATCTCGGTAAGGTGTCATGACTGGTAATCCCAGATTGTGGCTTGTCATTGACGGATTGTTTGTGTAGAACATCTTGCCAGGATAGAGATTTAGGACTCTGCAGAAGAGGAGTGGCTAATTTAATGCTGCCCCTGTCATCATCATCATAATAATAATAATAATAATAATTGCTTACACTTATATAGCGCTTTTCTGGCTACTCCACTCAAAGCACTTTACAGGTAATGGGGACTCCCCTCCACCACCACCAATTTGCAGCTCCACCTGGATGATGCGACGGCAGCCATAGTGCACCAGAACGCTCACCACACATCAGCTATCAGTGGGGAGGAGAGCAGAGTAATGTAGCCAATTCATAGATGGGGATTATTAGGAGGCCATGATTGGTAAGGGCCAATGGGAAATTTGGCCAGGACACCGGGGTTACACCCCTACTCTTTTTGAGAAAAGCCCTGGGATTTTTAATGACCACGGAGAGTCAGGACCTCGGTTTTACGTCTCATCCGAAGGACGGCGCCTGTTTACAGTATAGTGTCCCCATCACTATACTGGGGCATGAGGACCCACACGGACCGCAGGGTGAGCTCCCCCTGCTGGCCCCACTAACACCTCTTCCAGCAGCAACCTTAGTTTTTCCCAGGAGGTCTTTTCCCATCCAGGTACTGACCAGGCCAGTTGTGAGTTGCAGGGTGATGTGGCTGCTGGTCATCATACTGATGGCATCAAAGGCTCTGCTCTCCTTATCAGGGCACACCTGTTTCTTTCTGCATATTTTAAAACCGGAATTTCACCAGACCTGATATTCAACAAGGTTAACTCACGTCATCACCCGTGTCTATCAGCTGTCTTACTGATGAAGTCCTTTCGTGTTGGTGCAAGTCACGTTTCATAAAAACCCCCAAAATGTTTCATCCATCCCCCAAAAACATTTTCATAGAAACAGAAGCTTGGAGTGACATTTCTGGTGCTGCTCCATGCATTCTAAAAGCTTTCGGTGCACAACTAAGAAACATCTAAAAAGTACAGTCAGTACTTTCACGCCTAAGCTCGTAAGCTTCGGACGAGCAGAGAGGAGTAATGAGAAATTTATTATGTGGTATTCTGCATGATTAAAATAGGGCTAAAATATAAAAGGATACTGTACATGGTGTTCCTTTCTCTTTTAAGATGTTTTTAATTTACTTTTTTCATGAAGTCTCTTTCGTTAAGTCATTTTCTCCACTAATAAACGAGCCCATGCTGGCCGTCAGAGCCTGTACTGTTGAGCAGGCCGTCACGCAGCCCCTGGGTGTGGTGACAGGAGTGGTCCGCTGTGGTCTGGAAGGGCAGGCGGGGAAGTCAAAGAATCCGGGGGGTGAGGGGGGGGACAGGGATGTCATGCAATGCGATGCACAGTTCCAAGAATCTGTAGCAGCCAGTCCTGCCTGACCGTAGAAAGAGGAAGGGAATTCTCATTGGATCCCAGCCTCAGGCTCTGCTGGGTTTCAGTTTTGAGCTCGTAATCTCCACAACTCATTTGACACTTAATGGAGACGCTCGCTTTCACTTTTCGGTTACCCTATTCTCAACTCAGACATCCCCATATTTCAATTCCAAAACCCTCAAACACCACGCATAACTGAGGTCTCTCCCGAATTTGCTGATGAGCTTACTCCATTATGTTTGTCTAAGCACCTCGATACATTTCCAAAACCTGTGGAAGAGATGAAGGTTGAGCTTTTTAAACTTCTGCAGAGTGGAATACACCTGACCGAAGGGAAAGTCATACAGGATTAACACCAATTACAAATACCATTCCATACTTAAATGACTAACACGTATCACATACACCCCAAATAGAAATTAGACATCCGCTAGCATGTGTATAAGATCAGGATTCCTGCTCTGAGTATTAAATGCAATTTCCCTTAGCTTGTATTAGTGTCCTGTGATTTGATTCAATTCGAACTCAAAAGGATTCTGGGTTATTTTGTCCCGCCTTTGAGGATTTCCAATACTAGATCTGGTCTCCTCATAGCTTTTGCTGTTCAGTACCAGAAAGATTGAATTATTTTAGCCTCTCAGAGAAGAGCATTCCTTTAAGCTCCAAAATGTATCTGGTTGCTCTGCCCTGGACTGAATCCAGAGCAGCAATGTTGTTTTTAAGTTGGTGACAAAAACTGCACAGAATATTCTCAATGTGATTTTAGCATTAGGTTGTATAATTCTAACATCCCTGGATATAAATTGCACAACTTGAAGACAAAAAGGTCAACAGGCAAAGCCTTTTTCACAGGTAACCTCTTCAAACTTTCTTGCAAGATATCTTTTTAGCTTACAATAGCTTTTGGTTTGCTACCTGCATGTTAAATGCCAATTGCCTGATGTTTGCCCAAACTTGTATCCTAAATCCAATTCCAAGTCTTTCGTCACCAGGTTTCACATTTTTATGCAAGACTTTACAATTCCATTGCTGTTGCAATAGTGAAAAAAATAGCTTCTATTCCATTATTCTTCTCTCTCAGCCTTTTACCTGTGCTTGCAGTTCATTATAACACTTTTGATGAAGTCATTTCTATTTCTATTATTCCTCTAATTTGAGCCACTTCTTCCTGAATTAGATTTGCTTAATTTTGGAATAAATCTATTCTGTGCTTCAAGCAGAATGTCTTCGAACTGTCGCCATTCTCTGTACTAATTTCACAGGCATTTTTTTTTTTTGCTTTTCTTCACCTTTGTTTCATTCCTTTAAGCATGTTTTCCATATATTCCGTTGTTTTGGTCTCTCTGCTGGTACAAAGTAAAACCTAAAAGCACACCCCATTATGATTGCTCTAGGGAATATTTCCCTTACCTGTTTTTCACAGCCTATCTTGGTTGTTTGGGAAGCCTGGAAACAGACACTCTTTCTAAAAGCTGTTCTGATAAAATTAGCCACGTCTACCACTTTGTCTCTGCCTTTAGATATCCCCGATGGTTAATTCCGCATTCCTGTTTCACATACAAACACTTATTAATATTGATTAATTCTCATTAATTCCCGGTTCTCAGTACTCTTGCCAGGTGATGTTCTAATCGTTGTCCCTTGCAGTGGTGAAGACAGACTTGGTGCTGTTACGAACTTCTGCATTACCCCCATCAGACCCATGCCTATCTTGATGTCATTTATATAGTGCTTCGCTTGATGTACATGGTTTCAGCAGGTGCAATTAGTATGGACAGCAAAAGCCCTCTTCTACATCTGTAAGAGTACTTTCACCACACCTATGGTAACACAACCCCAGAAAAAGACGGAAAGGAAATGTAAATTTTTACAAAAAAGGTTTATTTTCTTTTAAAATGTTTTACACTCAGTATGACAATGTCCTCGCACTGTAATTACAGAGGAGTGGTGGCGAGGCCCCCTTTTTACATAGAAATCCAGGTTTATCAGTAAAAATAGGAACAGAACTAAAATGACGGAAAAGCAGTGATTATCAATAAAATACTGTAACCTTGTGTGAATGGTACAGGAGCTCCCGAGAGGTTCTGCGGGACGCATTCAGAATATTCTGCTAGCCTCCTTGCCACATTTCCATGAGCTATTTCCTGGTTTTATTATATATTTACATATTAAAACATGGAACAACAGTCTTTTACAAATGATCGTGGATTTTTAAACATTCTCAACATTCAAAAAAAAAGAATTTATCAATATATTCACATATATGTTAAAGCACTATAATACAGGTGTTGAGAAATTTAATGCAATTAAAAGCTAATGGAGAGAGCGGAGAGGGCCCAACTGAACAGCATGGGAGGGGCAAGGAAGGGCTGACAAAGAGACAGCGGAACAAGGCAAAAGCCAAACTTAGTCCCCACAGCTGGTGCTGACAGTAATTCATTTCATATGCCGGAACCTATTTCAATTACCTCCCCCTCAAACAAAGCACGATTGCACACTTTCAGTTGTAATGCTCCTCAAATGTTAAGAATTCTTGTTACAATATGCACGTTTTCCTTCGACAGGCAGTAAAAAGCCAAAGTGCCACCTCTGTTTTTGTGCGTGACTGAGGATCTGACGACAAACAGAACGACAAGAGGCAGAAGACATGATTTTTAGGCCAGACATAAAAACGAATCGCCCACCATTCCTTCTTCAGCTTGGCTTCCTCATTGCTGATGCCCGACGCCAAAAGGGAAGGGGGTTACTGTACATGCTCAATCCACACACTCAGAATTACATCCCTAGTCCCCGTTAACAGTACAACTGATCTATGTACAGTGCAATCTGAAGGCATAGTTAATATAAACACTGGTGCATTTTTTACTCTCCTAGGGAGTGAAGAGATTGGAGACATAGAAGGTTTCCTAGGGCCGGAAGTGGAAATCACTGCATCGTTATGCTACGCAACAGAATGGACGAGAGAAAACACTGACTGCACTGATCATTGTAGGCTACTGGCTTTAAACAACTGCATTAAATTCCACCTCGTAACACTCAAAAAACAAACACCGCCCTAGTCACAGAAGTGAATGGTCTTTTGTTATCCTTTATTACATTTCATAAAGGACACAGCAAGAAATCACTGGAGAGAATTTACAGGGCTAAAATATTATTGAAGAATTTGGGAAAAGATGGGAAAGAGAAAACAATGGAGTACAGCTGATCTGCCATGCAATTTCCAGCCCTGGATCAGGAGGTACTGTCTACAAAGAGCTTAGGGGGTTCTAATGGTCAGAAGGTGGTAACTGGCATGTTACTGGCACAGTAAACTATCAGTCAGCATAGCTAATGTCAAGCTGTCAATCAATTTTTCACAGGCTGCCATCTCCATCAGGGTCCTGGTGCTGATGGCAGCCCAGTGAGGAGAAAGGGGAGAAGAAACTGGCCACGAACACGAATGAAAGGCTGTACATGAGTGTTGTCTATAAGTCTGTAAAAAGTGTTATCCCTGCTTTGTGACGCAGGACCTCTATATTCACAGTTTAAAAAAAAACTTACAAAAAATCTCCTGACACACTACAGCAGTGTGAGACATGTAAAGTCAGATTTTTCTTTTAGATTAAAAAATATTTTTTTTTAAAAAATGAGTTAATCAGGGCGAGCCCGTCACGGAAAACACCCTGGTTCTCTGAAACCAAACCGGGGCCCACGTAATTCGGGGAGGCAGAGTGCAGCATACTCATAGGGGAGGTGTGGGGTAGCTGTGGGGAGAACGGGGCGAACGGTGGGTCTCTCCATCTCTCTCTTGGACTGCAAGAACAACTGGAGGCTTTTCGGAGGGGTGGGGAAGGTGTCCTACCCGTTATCCTGGCACACGGTCCGGAGCTACAGGAATATCCGGTGCCATACCCTCTCCCCGTTCCGCTGGGGAAGACCGCAGCCCTTGTGTGCGCCCCAGGAAAGTGACGACTGCACTCCGTTAGGCAGTGGGGGGTACGAATGAGCAGGTCAGATGCCCCTATCCCACCCCCACATCGCGCGGCCCCGTGCTTTCCTGTCCTAGCCTCCTCGCGGCGAGAGTCTCTGGACGAGCACGGCAGGGAAATGCTAGTCAACCTCGGGGTCCTCTTTCGGCCGGTAGACGGGCCCGAATTTTTGCATGTACTTCTTGATGTACTCCTTGGTTTTGTGCTTCACATTCTCGTTGCACTCCAGGTCTTCGGGGTTCTTACAGGACTTCAGCTCCTTGTTCATCACGCCATGCGTCAGCTGCAAAACACACAGGCATCACAGCATGAGCACTGCGAACCACTATCACACGCCTGCAGGGCACTGAAGGCACAGGGACTGACTTCTAAATGATCTGCTCGGCAAAAAACAGTTTAAGGTTCTCTCAAGGAAGAAACTGAGGCTATTAAATATCTTCCAGGTAGAAGACCCTGATGAGGACAGTTCCCAGTTATTCTTCACTAGGACCAGATACCCAAAAATGATATGGCCTGTTCAGCCAGATATTTGTTATGGTTTTTTTAATGTTTTTGATGCATCTCAAGAACAAATACAATTTCACAATTTTCGCTGGTTTACACATACAAGTCTCCAGAGAGTTAAGGTGGGAAAGCAAAAAACTGCCCCATTTAAAATAATGCAAGTGTAGATATTATCAGCCAAATTGCAGTAAAAAAGCTTTTTTTTGCCGTTCACATTTTTAGTTTGCTCAAATTAAGCACAATTCCACCCAGATCCCTTGCAGTGAACAGCACACCAAAGGAAATATGCCAATTCTGTGTTCCAAACACTCGTTGAATTTCTGGTCTCTGTGTGTGTGTATTCCACACCCAGGACCTTACCTTTCTTGCCAAGTGTTTGAAGTCATCGGTGTTGCTGATGCGGCCCAGCTTGCAGTCTGGCTTTCTGTAGGGGTTCAGGCACTGCACGATGAACTGCGACATCTGGATTCGAGTGAAAACAAATCAGGGAAAGGGGCAAAGAGAAACTTGCATGGTAGAACAGTCAGCATCCCCAACAGAATCCCACAAACACCACCAGAAAAAACTTTCACCAATTTTAGACGTGCTTTGTGTGCTTTTATAAACTCTGTGGTGTGGCCAAGTTTAGCTTTTTGACTATAGATGCCCCATCATGATTTTCGAGTAATACTCTCCCCCATTTTATCATCTGGGCATTGCTGTTACCCATGTTTATTTTAATATAACATAATTAGCTATTGCCAGTACAGATAAAAAAGAAACAGTTTTAAAAAGAGACGCATAAGTGAACTACGACAAACATATTAGATCTACGTCCAAAGAGGTTATTTTTTTAATTTCAGGAAATAGGAAAACCTCTAAATTACTATCCCTTCGGATCCAATAAATGTTCTAGTTGGAATATATTTCTCAAAACGCCTACCTTCATGTTGGAAAATGTAACGGATGCCTGTTAAATCACTGTGGTTTTGTCGTAAACTAGTAGTACAGCGGAGAAGACAACAGATATGCTATACACAACCACAGAACGCTGCACTATGGTGGGTAACACCCTCATTAGCACAGACTGGGGGCATCAGGGGTTTCAGCACCCTCAGCTAAAAAATGTTGTATTTGAAGACTGTCCATCTATCTTAAATCACAGTCTAAAACCTTTTCTTCAGTTTGTTCCTACATAACCAGTTTTAAAAAAAAACCCAGCATGTTAATTTCAAAAGCAATCAGTTACATGAAGAACTAAAGAATGGCCAAAGATAAGAGGAGACCATTAGGAGGAGCTTGTACATCTTGCCACTTGTAAGGCACTGACCCAAGGATTGTCTCCAGCTGTTTCCTGAAGATCCCCAGAGAATACTTTAAAAAACATCGGACTAATTTGTTCCAAGGCTCCACAACCCTCTTTGCCCTGTAAGTGCCACTTTCTACCCAAGCCACTAGGTCCTTGTCGGCAGTGTGCATGCTAGTGGTGGAGTAAACAGGGGGCTTCGCTGATACAGCAGGCCCCCAGGCTACACGGCCAATTCTGCAAGTTACTCCAAAGCCCCTCCGCAGCACTGCCCAGATCTTTAGTGTTATATAGCTGGCAGGCCCTCCTAGTCTGGTAATCGGCCCTGAGCTGGCAGAGAGCAATTGTCTGACGTGCACTGGAGCAGCAGGGATCAGTTCCGAGGCTCTGCAGTAAAGGAGCCATCATGGAAATAAGTACCCAAGGAATAGGAGAAATTAAAACGCATTCCTTTACACAGTTAAGGGAAATGGTGTCTGGAACAAACTACCCAGCCCTATCTATAAAAGGGATTCCCTGGGTTCATCAACTGGCAAAATGAGTTTTTCAGATCAGTGAGCTGACTGCAACGAATCGAGCGAACACTTTCCTCCTCTTTGTGACATTTCCTATGTGCATCTTGAAGTTTACTGGGGAGGAGGACTTACTTCCTTCCGAAACACCTCTTTACTCTTCTTCGCCAGCTCACTGGAAGTGTCAGCCTCGGCTGTCTTGGCCTTCGTGGAAAACTGAGAAACAAACAAAACCACATTTTACAAAAAAACGACAGCAACTCCTCTTCAGGATATGTAAAAACATGTGAATTCCTCTAACGCTCTCTTCACCAAATTTCACCACAGGGAGGAAATTAACGCCAAGTTGGGACACCACTCAGAAACGAAAGGCTTGAGCATATAAAAGGAGAGTTTAATTGCAACTTGTACACAATAGCTATACTTTCCAGTCACGTTTAAGAAAAAAAAGTCAAGGAAAAGAAACAAACCACAAATGCCATAAGCTTTAAATATTTGCCTTGCTTCCAGCAGTCTGTAATTTGCAGCCCTCGAAAATACCAACGAAACCCAACTTCAGAACAAAGAGAAGAGAAACAACCGCTGTTTCGTGATTGTCTTGTTTTACAATTACAAGGCTGTACACTGCAAACAGCCATTGCTGGAGCAGCAAACATCTTCGTTTCTGCTGCAGGCCAGGAAAACCTCATCGATATTAAAAGATCGCAGTACCATAGAAATTCCATTTATAAACTGGAGTGTTCACTGGGTAGATTACGGCAGGCATTCTGAACGCTCAATCGGACACAGTTAGCACTACCAACACGTTATTACAATTAAAAAACGAGTTCAGACAATTCAACTCGTATCGTAAAATCATTTCGGGCTTGCGAGCAGAGAATACTCGTTTATTTTGTTAGCCCCTCCTAACGAGAAACACCAGGCCGCCTCGGAGAAGGGAGGCGGATTGTAGCTCTTTGCTAACGGACCGAGGAAAAGAGGGGCCGCGAGGAGAGCAAAGCTCAGTTCCACATCTGGCCACTAGAAAAAGATGTCTGGACAAGCCAGTACTTCGTGTCCTACAAAGAAACAGCATGAAGCCTTCTGAGTCTAAGTGACAATTAAAGAAAATTATGAACCCGGGCAGTTTAATGGATTGGGAGGCACTGATGAAGACGGGAACCAACTCCGAGAGAGTTAGTGTGAGGTCAATGTGGAGCTGGCCCTACAGGACAGCTGTTCGAACTGCAGCTGGTTTGTACAACACACTGCAACAGTGCCTATGCTGGCAGCAGTGTGCCGTGAAGAGACAGAGCTCCACAGACTCTGGGAGACGGACAGAGCTCCAGAACAGAACAACAGCAATAAAACCCAGGGCTGACTCTGCCCTCTTTCGAGCAGGACTGTTAATTAAAGACAGAGACAGCACAGATCTGTAGCCAGAATGCTCTCTTGTCCCCGCAGGTTTCAAATTCCACACAGAAAAAACAGCACGCTGCATCGACACACTAGATTGGACTCGCAGTTTTTAAAAAGGCTACCAAACGATGAAAGAACATGCCCAGATATCAGGTGTGGATGTGTAACTCTTGGATTGAGCTCACATTACAAATGAGCTACTGTATAAATGTTTTTATTGATGCACTGTCTATACCCACCAAGAAGCGGTTATTTTGTATAAGTTTGCTTGAGATTCTTCCCTGTTATGTAGTTTCATTGTGTAAGAGTCCTGTCACGTTTGCTTTTTATTCATTGAAGAGATACTAGGATCTGGGTGAAAGAGAAAGGTAAGGGGGCTTAGGGACAGAGAGATAAGGGAGAGAGGATCAGAACAGAATGAATGTGACCCAGGAGAAAAAAAAAAGAAAAAGCCCCTTTATTTTGTACAATGCTTTGGGCTGGCAGGGGCTTTTGCAAGAGCACATCTGTAAAAAATTGCCCATGACATCATGATCTGTGCCGATTAGCAGACAGGATGCTTAAAAAATACCAGAGCCCTCTTTTCTCTAAAAAGCTTTTGATAATTTTAAAACAAAGATTGTTACATATTTTAATGAAACCACCAATAAATGAATGACATTTGTTTTTCTGCTCAAATACCCAACTGACTGCTCTGGTCTTAATTATCATCAAACACGGGGCAAAAAAAAATGTCCGCGACAGACACACACACACCAATAAAACACCCTGCGCTCCACCGCCTCGCTGGGGCCACTGCAGCTGTCGAAGGAGCTGGGAGACATTTTAAAACAGGAATGAAACTTGCCGAGTTTGGACTGACCACAGCATGGTGATAAATCAAGGGGCTTGAAAGGCAGCATCTCTGTGACTGAGTGATACGCAAGCCTCAGAGACAATCCCACTTGCCCCCCGACACACCAGGGTGAAACACGCCGACGCCCTCTGCGCAGATGACCCTGGCTCAAGTGGGAAATATGAAGGGAAAGGAGGGGGGGGCTTCTGTATGTCGTTCAAGTCATGTTGGCATTTTGTTTTGACAAATCCAAGCTTTGCTTTCAATTATTCTGACAACTATTCACAAGACAAAAGAGGCCTTTGTCATAAATCTTGTGGATCTACTGGACCCTGAAGAAACATGCAGAGAAAAAAAAAACAATGCAGAGAAAGGGACCTTAGGGCACGAGAGAGGGGTGAGGAAAAGGACCTTGAGGGTAAATTTAGTGGGTTTCACAGAATTGAAACTAATCCAAGAATGAGACACTTCTCCCCTTCAATAAGCTATGACTCGACTGTAATTGTATGTCTTGCATCACAAAATAACATCATTAATAAGGTATTCTCCTTATTATTATAAATATATCTCCAATTTGAGTTACACTTTGAATTTTAAAGTTCCACATGTAACCCTAACCCTCCAAAAAAAGGAAAGACTATACAAACACCCAGAGCAAGGAAATGCATTTCATCTGCTAACTTTTGTTCATATAACTAGACCTTGGGCTGCGCTCTGGCCATCTGACTTTCTGAACTGAAGCCTAAACAGACAGCAACAACTGGGACACAGAGGGGTTCCCCCTCAGTCTTCTGTGAAGAATATACTGAGTACCCTCAAAATAGATGCCAACACCCTATTCACATGCCTCTGTAGGACAAAGTGGAAAAAAAAAGTCTCTGGAGCAGACGTTTGCAATCAATTTTGAAACCTTGTCAACATTTCTACCACTGATTAACTACAGA
Source organism: Lepisosteus oculatus (assembly GCF_040954835.1). Lineage (NCBI taxonomy): Eukaryota > Metazoa > Chordata > Actinopteri > Semionotiformes > Lepisosteidae > Lepisosteus > Lepisosteus oculatus. The sequence continues at coordinate 22,533,807 of NC_090705.1, forward strand.
CGTGAGACATACCACATGCTGCCATCATCACGAACTGTATGTGCAGCATCTGGATGGTCCACAAGGCTGTGCAACAAACTGAGCCCTGAGAACCAGAGTCAGAGAAATGCCTAGTTTACAGCTCCACTCCACTTTGAGGTCCCTAGCTGCAGGTTTTTATACGAACCTTATTTTTCTGCTTTGTCCAACAGACCATGCCCCCAGTGAAGATATACATAAAAAGAGAGGTAAAAAAAAGGAAGGGTACCACTTATCCCTATTGTTGCCTAAATGTTCCTTTTATCAATTAATTTCTGTTCTGAAAGTTATTCCAGATACAGAAGATAATATTCATTACCTGACCACAGCATAATATGACCTTGCTACCACTGCTACTTCATCATCATTTTCTACTTCGTTCAGCCCAATTTCCCTTTCCCCAGCAACAGTCTCCAGCTCCTCCTAGAGGATTCCCAGATGTTCTCGGAGAGATATAATCCCACCAGTGCGTCCTGAGGTCTCTTCCCAGAACATCATGCCTGGTACATCTCTAGTGGGAGCCACCCAGGGGGCATCATCAGCAAATGCCCGAGCCATCTCGAATGGCTCCTCTCGATCTGGAGGAGCTGCGACTCTACTCCAAGATCTTCCCCCTCCTCACCCTGTCACAGAGAGTAAGCACAGCACCCAACAAAGAAACCTCACTTCTGCTGCTTGGACCTGCAATTTCTTTCTTCACTGTCTTAAAACTCAGCTCCCACTTCCACCACCACAGCGTCAGCATGACTGCCGCCACTGCACCGATCCTCTGGTCAATCTCATGATCCCCTCTGCCCTCACTTGTGAACAGGACCCCAAGGTACTTAAACTCCTCCACTTGGGGCAGCTCTTCTCCTCTCACCTTGAGAGCGATAACCACTCTTTTCCAGTAGAGAACCATGACCTCGGATTTGGAGGTACTGACCCTCATCTGACCATGCCACAACCAGCTGTGAACCTCTCCAGTGTGTGGCAGAGATCACAGTCAGATGAGGCAAAGTGAACAATATCATCCATAAACAACCGAGATGCAACCCTCACATCCCCAAACTTGATACACTCCAGTGGGAACATGGCTGCACCTTGATATCCTTCCATGAAGATCACAGCTCTTGCTGTGTAAATACAGGGACGAAATGGCACGCAGAAGTAGCCCCAGCATCCCATATTCCCGCTTCACCTCTGACAAGATATCGCTGGGTACATGGGCGTAAGCAATCTCCAAATCCACACAACAAGTGTGCACAGGGAAGGCAAACTCCCATGTCCCCTCAAAAATCGGTGCAAGGGTAAAGAGTTGTTCTGCTGTTCCAGGGACAGGACAGAATCCACTTTGCTCCTCAATGTAGTTGAGGCTTGGCTATCTGATGGGCTCTCCTTTCCAGCACCCTGGCAAGACTTTCCTGGGGAGGCTGACGAGTGTGATCCCTCTGTAGTAGGAACACATCTCTGGTTCACTGTTTTTTTTTTTAAATGGGGACCACAACCCCAGTCTGTCAATGCAGAGGTACTGTCCCCACCTTCCACATAACATTGAAGAGGTGTGTAAAGGCCAACACCCCAACAACATCCAGCGCCTTCAGCATTTCTGGCCAGATCTCATCCACTCCTGCAGCTCCACCACGACAGTTCACTGCATTGACCACAGCGTCAGAAATGGACCCAGAACCACCAGACTGTCTCCTGAAAGGAAGGCATGTCCATCGGATTCAGAAATTCCTCTAAGCACTCCTTCCACCTCCCAATGATATTCCCAGTCAAGGTCAACTTTTCCCTTCCCGAGCCATCGAATGGTTTGCTGCAACACCCCCTGAGCCAACCTCCATTGCTTCTTTGAACTCCTGTCATACCAGGCCTATGCTTCAGCGAGCACGGCAGCTAAAGCCCTCTTGGCCCGTAGGTACCTCTCTGCCAGATCCAGAGGCCCCATGCAAGCAATGCATGGAAGCCCTGATGGCTTGCCTCACTACTGGTGTCCACCAGCAGGTCCTAGGATACCCACCAAAACAGTCACCGACCACTTTCTGGCCACTGCAGCCAGCAACTGCGGTCTTGCACAAGGTCCATTCAGACTCAATGCCCCCAGCTACAGAGGAGAAACTTTTCTGGATGTGGGAATTGAACTCATCCCATATGGCGGCATCTGCCAGGTGTTCCCAGGGCACTGTCACAACCCATTTGGGCCTCCCAGGTCTGTCCAGCTGAGGCTCAACTTACCATCACGGTCTCACAGGCAGAAGTGCAAGTTTCAACCCAAGAAGTAAAAAAAATGTAATTTCCGTTGAAGAAAATTGCAGGACGTTGATGTTCATGCCTTATGACATGAACATCAACATCACAAGGAGTTTAAAAACAATTTTTTGACAGGAGTTATGACAATTTTTATGCCAATCTTTTAGATGAGAAAATCAATTATAGACAAATGTGTTTTTTAGTTCAAAGTTGTAAGGCTGTTCTGACATGGGATCTGACCTGGAAGAACCCGATTCTTAAAATTTTAATGTCAACTCCATATGTGCAAAATTCAGCACCCAGAGCAGAAGTCTGCAGCTCATAAGAACTGAAGTGATAAAAATCATATTTAGCACAACTTGCTTCCTTGCAACTGGGAGTCAAGAGCTCTGAAGAAAACAGAACCTACAGGAGAGCAACGCTGTAGCAATCGAACAGAAAGTCCGAAAGGAAAACCACGTCCTCAGGGCCTGTCGTTTCCTTTAGAAGGAGATGCACTTCACCTCATTTCTCTGAGGTGATCTGATGTTTCTAGGATGGATTCACAGAGCAGGTATTGTACAAAATTAACAAGGGGTCTCAGCCTGCAAGCCAGAACTGGTTTCGAGAAATTAGTTCATCTGTCTGAAACAAATACACTGTTGAACTGCAGTAATATGCTAAACTTGATATCTATGTCAGATTGGTAAATAATGCAGCACACATTATCACATTTTGTAGATATCCACCACGCAAACGTTATAAAACAAATGGTCATCCAAAATTTAGCTAATTCATACGAAGGACCAAAACACAAAACCTGCCAGTGAGAAAGGAACTTCTCTACATTCTTTCAAACGAGGGCAAGGGTTACCTTAGTGGGGTTTTCATCGTAAGTAGGTGTCCCCAGGTCCATCTCGGCTTCATGATCCACACTGGCATCATCGCTGCCGCCCTCCCAGCAGGGGGGGTCCCACTGCGTCTGCCTACGGGGGGCAATACAAGAACAAAATTACACCAGTGCCTCACATCACTACTAAGGCAACACTGCAGTGAGTAAAGAGCAACCAACTGTGACTAAAAAAAGTAGAGATTAACAGAAGGACGTTTAGATTTACAGTAGATGTTTAGTAGCACAGAAACACCCTTTTTTCCTAAACAGGTCACACTGACCAGCAGCACTTAGTGGCAGGGTTACTGTGCTCATAGTGGCAGACAGGTTGATTAGGACAAAGGAGGTGTGGGACAAACAGAGGCACTTGTGTTTTCCAAGGGGACAAGAGAGCTCCAAGTTTTCATTCTTCCTAAGGTAGGAGACTTCAATAAGCCTAGATTGATTCAATGGTTGTTTTAAACACTTTTTCCTGGCCTTTGGATGGGCATACTGAACCATCATCTGCTGGTAAGTCTCCATTTCCTGAACTGACAATGAGACTCTGGTTTCATCCACAAATAGAAAGATAGATAAGACTTTATTAATCCCATAGGGAAATTGATTAATTTCATCAATTGATGAAATTGATGAAATACTGATAGCTGATCATGTCGGACGACAAATTTTGAAAAAAAAAAGTTTTTTAACCAAGACACCTAACCTACCATATACCTAATTATCTGCTCTAATATGATTTCAGTTCCGTCATTTCTCTAAAGCTGCAATACACTGCATGGGCTGTTCTGTGCCACAGCATAATAAAACATCTCTAATAGACATAAGATTTGATAGTTTACATTTTGAGTTTTTTATTTGGTTTTTCAGTTATTTTCAAAACTAACGCTTTGGAGTATCAAACGTAAAAGAACAGATTAAGATGGCTTAAATACTAAAAGGCAGTAGAGAAATATTCTTGTAGCAAATGAGTTACCTAGGGAGAACATGCCAATCCAATCCCATTTACAGAAACCTATTTAAAGAGCCAGGAGAGCTTAATTGATTCTTAGCATGATGCCACTTTACTGTGTGAGGGCAATTCCAAAATAGACTTAAACCAATGCGAAACTGGTAGGCAACTTGCACCACTATGTGAACATTTAACAAACCTTTGAAGATTAAACAGCCTTCAAATCTCTGGCTAGCCTATAAACACGCTATAAAATTCGAACAAAAAGATGACACAACTGATCAGCTTTTTAAGGGGGGGAAATTCAGACACCTAAAACACTGGCATTCTTTTAGAGTCTAAATGAGTTCCCTTCCAAACACTGAGAAAGAAGCCTACAGAGAAGATTAGAATCAGATGGAAGACATCTGCAGCCTGCATGAGAACTTTTATCAGAGACAGACTCAAAACACGATACAGCAAAAATGGCAGGCTGCTACCTTCATCAACTTCATCACAGATCTGTGGCATACTTGTTAGCTTGCTGCTGTTAATTGACAAAATATCCTGAGAGGATAAAAGATATAAACAAGAAGAAACCAAATGGGCCACCATATGCATTTGATTACTAGTAGAGTTGAATCAGTCACAGAATCTATTTAGCCATTTCTTGAAGGATTCCTCAGCTTAGCCTCCTGCTCACAACTGAGACACAAGGCTATAAAAAGATCCCCGTGGTTCAAAATGACAGTTCGTCTCAGCACTTGGAACATCAACATCATTTATGAGACAACTTGCGCCTTCTTGGTATTGGCCAGAGCAGATGGCTCTGCTCATGATTCAAGGTAATGAGCATTGTCTCAGCTATCATTTCCTCATGAAAAGATTACACAGACAGTAGAGTGAAGCAGCCACCATCATGATCAAAGTCCAGGCCAAGTCTCTCGTAGAATGTGACTCTGATAAGATCATCAGAGTAAGGTTTGATTCCAAATATTGTCACTTCGTCATTCTGTAGTTCTGTGTACCTACCAATGGGGCAGAGGATGAAAAGGACTGACTAATGGCAAGTAAAGTATGTAGCCCACAAGGGGCCACAACATATGCTTTTGATCAAGGGGGATCTGAATGCAAAAAGTGAGAGCAGACAAAACCAACGATGAACGAGTTATGGAGTGTTTACATCGGTTTGACTTTGTTGATGAACTGCATCCTTGGAGGCAGAATCTTGAGCCGCAAACATGTCCATAAGTTACATGGAAGTTCTTCAAACCGACACTGTCCTCCAGATTGAACCTGTTCGTCATCAGCAGCTGCACCTGGTCTTTACAGGATGCCAAGGCCCAGCGGGGAGCAGATGTCAACAGCGACCACTACCGTGACAGATTCCAGACAGTCAGGATTATCTTTTCTGTGCTACTCCAGCTTTGTTTCTGCTAACAATAATAAGGCCCCACTCCCTCAGACAAGCACATTTTAAGCTAATTCAGCATTAATATATTGATGAAGAGATTAATCTATAACACCAAATCCTAATATCATAAAAACGAGCAACTGTAACAGAAACAACTCAGACTTATTAGGATTTAGTTTCTTGTTGGGCTTCGAATTACAACTATAACTCCAAGGGTGATCATTTAAAACTTTCTGGGATCCTGCATACTAGATTTCTTTAAGATACTACTGCTTTTGTATAATGGTACAGTAACTGGATTCCTAGAACACAATGCACTGAAAGCAGCTATGAATATGGAAAAAACAACAGATACTGTAAGAGATACATGCCAATGATGTGCTATTCAAATGACATTTAACACTAGGGATGGCTATAAAACGATCTGCATGCAGTCTGCAAGAAGAAATCAGATTAGGGGAATCAAGTGGATATATATCACTGAAAAGGGTCCATCTGACTGAAGCAGCTTGAATTCTTCTTAGAAAACAGGACCAACCCTTGAACCCAGCAACAAAAATGCTAAGCTTAACATCATGTAAAAGTAGTTTAAAAAACTCCACTTGTTGGTTCGAGCAATCTTTTACTCAGCATTCCTTCTGCAAGTCAAGAGAAGCCAACTCAAGAAAGGGCAACTTCAATTCATCAATTTGTAAAGACCTGGAATACATGTTAAGAAGTTCAGTTCAATCAGAAAAGGCCTGCTGTGCTCTTTCAGAGCTACAGAGCGATGCTGTTGTCATTTGAAATATTGAAACTACAAGAACTGAACATTTCATCTGCTTACATGGTCAAAACATTTTTTGAATGTTTAGAAATTGATTAAGGATTAATGCTAAAACACTTGCAGGACTATGGTACTGTAAAGACAAGAGTAAGCCACCCCTTATACAAACCACAAAAAATATTACAATACACAAAAGGTACCTCATGCAAAAACTTGCTGTTCACTGCGGCTGGTCCCGGAACCAATTGCTCGGATATTGAAATTGTATTTGCATCACATCACTTGATACTGGTGATATCACATATTGAATGTATGTGTTGGAGAAATGCCAGTCTGGGGTTGTGCCTGCACTGTTAGGGCCTGCTGAGTGCCCTGCGTCTGTGGACTGGTGTTTTCATCCACCCTTCTAACCTCATAAAACACATACAGGACACTGTGATCCCTCTGCCCATGGAATGGGGCAATAATGCTGGAGACCAGCCCTCTTTCCCACATTCCAGGTGGGACAAACTAGCACAGCCAGTCAAACCTAATGTGCATGGCTTGGGAAGGCATGGATAACCAGAGTGTGCCAGACAAACGAAACAAGAACGGACAAACTCCACAAAGACAAGAGCCCCTGGCCAAAAATGAATTCAGGATCCTGGTGGGTAAACGTCACTCTGTCGGCTGCAACGCCGCTGTAAGGTGAAAAAAACATAAATCTCCCATTTGAGAGGGAGAAGACGAGTTTTAGTCAGCTCTACCTGGTGATGACATGGTAGTAGTAGATCTTGCCCTCTGGGTCACGTGCTGCTTTCCAGTTGGGTGGAAGGACAATGGTCTTGGGTTTGGGTGGCGAAGGCGGCGGTAGGTCCATCAGACTGTTCGACACCATCAGCTCCTGCCGAAGAGCACAGCCAGGCGAACACTTGAAAAGACTCCAGGATGTCAAAGAAAGCAATGCAGGAGACATGGAAGGAAACTCAGGGCTGGAAGTCAGACATACTGGAGCTTGATCCATTTTAGGTTTTAAGAGCCGCAAACTCTAGGAACAGATTGCACTGACAAGGCAGGAAAGCTACCAAAGGGGGATTTTATACCTTTTCAGTTCTACGTGTTAGAATTTGCACAATCCCTCATAATAAATGCTGGATTCTGGTTTATCTGAAAAGGTCTGCATCTGATTCACAATGCTGAAAATCAACAGTTTTAGTACTGCAAAGGCGTACCTGCTGGACAGTCTGTGCCGTGACAATGGTGGTGACACCCGCCTGCTGCAATACCATCCCTTGCTGGTGATAGACCTGCTGGCCCTGAAGATAGCTGGTGGCAGGTTGGGCATAGCTCTGCAGGGCAAAAGCAGAAGCAAAGAAGAGAGCCAATTATTAGAGGTTAGCCAAAGTGTGATCTGTATGCTTCTGGCACATAAGCCTGAAGATTACTACATACATGGACACCTGAGCATGGTTAGCCACTGCAGCCAATACCCAGCATGAAGTCAAAGAAAAGCTGTACTGTCCCTTCACAATGACGAGTGCTATTATTAGGCATTGGACTGATGGGACACCTGACATTTGTAATTACTCATGGGTTAACTGTGTAGCCTTCTATTCCAGTATCACTTTTTTGTGTACATTAGTTGTACTCTTGCATTTTTAACAGATGCAGCCCTGCTCTTGCGGGTCATGGTTGCTTATAGGCTCAGAGCCACACAGCTCTGCTCTTCCCATGGGAGAATTGTATACCGTCTAGGTTTCCTAGAGGTGTTACGTCACCATGGCAGCCTCCCATGAGCTCCGTCACAAATTACCTACTGCCTTAGATTAGTGAAAAACTGAAAAAATTAGTGAACACATGTGACAATCCTAAGTGTCAAAAAATAAGTAAATGATTTTGATTGTGTCATTACAACGGATGGAGACACTAAAAAAGAAAAACAAACAGTATTGAACTGCACTATTTATACCCTCACAAATATATGATAGGCATTTTATATTCTCCTTCTGCTGTTACTGTTTCAATCCATCTTTGCAGGTAAGGCGATTACAGGTCAGGTGACATAATAGAAAAATCGCATTTAATAAATATGCTGAGGATTCAGTAAGATGGGTGAAATCTTACCTGGATGACAGGAGGGCTGGGCTGGGGGTAGGGTGTAGTGATGCTGTACACAGCCTGGCACGGCTGGCCCTGGTAGTAGATGGCAGTCTGGGGCTGGGCAGTCTGGTACTGCTGGGGCTGTGCCTGCACTGTAAGGGCCTGCTGAGTGCTTGGATCCCAGAGGGCATAGCCCTGCTGGCCCTGCACCTGTGGACTGGGGGTCTGCGCTGGCACAGAGAGAACGGCCACAGCGGGGTCCTGTGGCACACTGGGCTGCACGTACTGCGGCGTGCCAGAGACCTCGAGAGGCGTGGGCACATGCTGGCCGGAGACGGGCTGCGGCTGGGAGGCTGGGGAAGGAGAGGCCAGGCTAGGCTCAGAAAGCAGGGGCTGGGGGGGTGTCTGCTCATAAGGCAGGGTGCCACAGAGGGGTTCGCCGGGAGGAGTTGGCAG